>NW_028087376.1:3328675-3839417 GCF_014824575.4 Sturnira hondurensis | reverse complement strand
GTTCTTCCTTCTGGTCCATTCCATTGATTTGAGTCCCCGTTTCCTTTCCATCACTATTGGTTTCCTGTGCATCTCCCTTCATTTCAATCAGTCCAGCCCTCACACGTTCCTCTAATTTGTAACTTTGTTCCTCTAATTTGTGACTATAATCAACCAGTTCTGTGAGCATCCTGAGAAATAGTGTCCTGAATTGTGCTTCTGAGAGGCTGGCAATTTCTCGGTCGCTTAGAGCTATTGGCTCTGGGACTTTGAGTTCTTCTCGTGCCATCTTTCGGGTTGTTCGTGCCTGTTCCATAGCAGGATCAGAGCCCTAAAGTGTTCACTAGAACAGGGCAACTCAGTCGCTGGGTTGTGTCGTTGTAGGTGGGGGCGGGGTCAAAGAGGGACTATGGCGTCCTGTCCACCGCCTGCCGCCACGGCCCTCACCGGTGCCACAGTTGCTGCCGTCAGTCACCGGGCCCACGCGTTTCGTCCCACTGCACACGAGTGTGCCACCGCCGTCAGCCCTCACCCCCTGGGGCCTGCGTGGTCTGTCTCACTGTGCGCGAATATGCGCCCGCGGTCTGCCCCGCACCCCAACTGGTTCCTGTCTGCCTGCGCGCCTGGGTCGGGGGCCCTGTCCTGCCCGACCCTGCTCGCTGCTGGCTCCACCCCTCTTACCGTCCCCGTTGAACGGTTAGATGTAGTCGGACTTCCGTATAATTCAATTTTCTGTCCTTTGGTTGTGTCTTTGTTTCTCCAAGCCTTTGTTGTATTCAAACTTGGTTGTGGGAGAAGGCACAGTGTTTCCACCTATGCCTCCATCTTGGCGGAAGTCCCCACTGTCATTTTCTGTGTTTCTCAGAGGTCATGGGCACTGAAAGCAGGTTGTATTAGTTAGAGTAGGGGCCAAGCTGCTCTAACAGAGATCTCCAAATGAAGGAACATCTCTAGAAGGTGAGAGGTCCAGGTTGGAGGGGTTCCTCTGTCCCATGTGGTCATTTGGGGACCCTGTTCCTTCCATTTGTTGCTCTTACCCTCCCTTGTGGCCTTGCTTCCCTTTCATGGTCAGAGCTGGGTCAGAGAATGTGGTAGGAGAGGCCTGTTGGGAGTTCACGAATAGAGGCAGAGATATGAATGTCTAAAACTGAGATGTCTGAGGCAGTATAGTAATAGGTAATGACAAGCTCTAGGGCAGTGCTTCCCAACCTTCCGTCAAAGAACACTTAGAAAGTGACCACATTTGTTTGGCACACTGGGAGTGTCTGGGATGGGGTTGCTTTGACAAAGTTGACCAATCAGCGGCTGCTCCACCCCCTGCACCAAGGGTGGAGGTATGTCAGCACACCTAGAACCGATCCGTGGAAAGCTCAGTTCCTGGCTTTGACCTAAAGGGGGTGGCCAAGTTGAAAGCGAGGATAAGATCGCTGGAATAGGGAGATAGGAACGGAGAGGCCACTGGGGAGGCTGACAGGAGTGGAACAGTGAGAGAGGCAGCGAGCCAGGGGAGGGGCCTTGCCAAGGACAAGCCCACCTGCAAGCCCAGGACATATGGAATGTGGTTACGACTTGAGGGTTGACAAAGGAGGGGGCGTCTTCAACTCTGGCCGGGTTTATGAAGAACAGGAGGGCAAGGCATGTGGCCAGAGAAGAAACTGAGGATGGATACTTTATTTAATTTTCTTTAGGAAAAAAAAACATGAAAGTTTTTACTAGGACAAAAATACTTTCTGAAAGAGTTCGATTAAAAGAAAAATTGTCAGAATCTGAGGGTAACCGAGAACATCAGGCTTTTTCTTACACTGTGCCAAGTTCCAAGTAGTTCTGTTTCATTCTCAAGTGGGCCTGAGCCTTTTTGAAGGAAAGCTATCTTTGAATAATAGCAATAGCTCCGCTAATATTTACTATGCACACATGTGAGGTACTGTTCTAAGTACTTTACTGGTATTCACTTATTTAATCCTCAGAAGACCTTACCAGTTAGGCACAATTATGCTCCCCATTCGCGGATGAGGAAAGAGGAAATCAGAGGCCACGTAACCTGCCCGCGGTCTCACAACTAGTGAGCGGCAGAGCCAGCGTTCCGACTCGGGGAGCTTGGTTCCAGAGCCAATGCCCCCACTGCCCTCGATTTGATTTGGAGAAATATAACCGTTGATATGAACAGCTGCCATTGGCTGAGCCATGGGGATGTGCTGAGGTATCTTCCTCCCTTGTGTACATCACAGCCACTGTTTTCTCATCTGTAAAATGGGGATAAGTTACTTGCCCAAGCTCTCAACAGAGCCGGATCCCCGTGCTTTCAATCTTTCAGCAAAGGGATGAGAAAGAACTTGGACTTAAGCATCAGAGCCGGGTAAGAGTGTTTCCAAGGCATAGCTATGAGAAACCAAGCAGTCGTTTGTGACAGCCTCTGGCTCTTCCAATCACATTCCCATCATTCGTCAAACTCAACTGTCCCCACCTAAAAATGAGAAAACAGAGCCAGAGCTGAGATAAGTCAGTGGGTCAGGAGTCTGCCCTGACCCCAGGCCTGCACCTCTCCCAGGGAACACACATAGGCATCTATGCCCATGGAACATGTGTGAAAGTACTCCTCTGGAAGGAACCAGACATCTGTGGCCCTCCGGTCGGGGCCTTTATCTGTCCTTCCCGTGGGGAACTGCAGCTGTCGCATACCAAACACCCACCAGCGCTTCCCTCTGCCTCCCCAGCCACCTCCACAATGTGATGGTCCACCTGCAACAGGAAAACAAGAAGCTGAAGTGCGAGATAGAGGAGAAGAAGTTGAAATCAGGGCACTCGAGGCTGTGCACCAAAGCCCTGGGCCCAAGCAAAACAGAGTCCACACAAAGGGGGAAATTGTGTGGCACCTTGGGCTGGAGGGGGACCACCCAGGACATGAGGCAAAGAATGGATGTCAGCAAGTTTGTCGGGATCCCCCACTGTTCAGGTATGTCTGCCACTTGTCTTTTGATACTCACTATGATGTCATCTTAGTCCCATAGGTCAAAAAAACGACAGCCTGATGGTATTCTTCAAGAGGCCACTGGATCGGGAATTCAAATAGAGAAAAGAACACAGATCTGTTTCTTGCTGACTCAGTACCAGAGATCATAGTTTCCTTGTCTATAGACATGACGTGTTGCTCTAAGAATTTTGGCTGATACCCGAATGCCTCGTATCTCAGATCTATCCCTTACCCTGACCAGTCCCCTTTGGGAATGGTGAGGACCAAAGGGGAACAGGCAGAATAGGCATCTTCCTCCTGTCATGTGTTCTGGACACCCCAAAAGAGCGGCCTGTCCCCTGCATAGCCTGGGTCCACAGCTACCTGTTCTGCCACGCAGACTCCGTGTTACCCCAGGAGCAAGTCACACTGCAACAGAGCCGCCTGGCCACAGGCCAGTCCTTGAGGAGTCACCTCATTAATTTCTCGTTAAATCAAGACTGTCACCTCCTCCCTGTTCCCTCAGGTTCCTCATATTACTGGAATCAGCACCTTGCCCTGAGCACCATTTCCACCAGTGTTTTTCAGAGGACAGTGAGTTCCCAGCCCTCTCTCTTGACCTGGATCAGCGCTTACGGGAACATGTCAAGGTCCCAGCCTATTTTGCAATATGCTAACACTGTTGGGTTTTGTCGACTTCCCACAGTAGAGTGAGCCTTGGACCCATAGGACCATCTCCAGGCCCAGGCTCTAAAATAAAGACATGAGCACAGCAGTCTGTGGGCTCTTGGTGCCCTGCAGGCACCTCTGCCCCTCTCAGCCCCCTGCAGTGTGTCCATCCCGATTTCTCCGGATTCTAAGTTATGGGTCTCTTTCACACCTATAGGGAGCTGAAATTCCCAAAGTGAGCTTCTGGGTTGGTTTATAAACCTACAAGGAATAACTAGCTCCTTTTTTATTCTTTCCATCTCTGTCTGGAATTTAAGAAGAAAGGGTCTGAAAACCTCAAAAAGGAAGTAATCCTAAGGCCCAAAAGAAAGGAAGAGAAATAAGTGATGCATTTTTCCAAATGGAGGAGGGAGAGACTGCCTTTTCCCTGGCCACCACATTGTATTCTTCCTTTTAACAATTTTATTTTCCTCCCCAGCCAGCTCAGTACAAGTAAAATTCCATTATAACAAACTCCAAGGACAGCTAAACCATTTTATTGTGGCAGGATTTTGTTAAACTGAGTACATGTCTGGAATTTCTATTTCTAGTCCATAGGAAATTGAGAGAAATAGCTACAAAGGTAAAGTAAAAGAAATGAAAGTGCTTGCATTTCTGGGTGGAAGGGAAGGAAAAGCAGAGGAAGCAACCCACTAGTTGGTAGCAGTTCTTAAATGCTCTTGCCTCCCTCCCCAGCCAAACAAAAGCGAAGAAAAGTCACTGCTCATAGCAAGGTAGGATGCCAGGACCCAGGAAAGGCGAATTCCAGAAGTGCTGTGTAAGGCAAGGGTGATGGGCACATCCGGTACTTCCCTTGTGATGGGTGTTGTCTGTTTGTTTCTGCTCTTTTTGACTGTCTTCCTCCATTTCACTTAGAATGAGGACATGTTTTCAAAAGAAAACAAAGACTCAAGTATCTGGTACTAATAATAGCTTCCTAGTTCCGGCCGGTGGACCATTTATTTAAACAATAGTTCAATGTCATTAAAATCTCCAGTGCAGTCTACAAAGAACGCATTTTGTTTATCATTTACAAAAAGGTTTCATGCACTATATTTTGGTGAAAGTAACAATATCTGGGTGCTTTGAATGCTGTACATTTTTTTCAAAGTTGCCTTTGATTTCCAGTAGAGTAATCACACCAGAGCTGAGCAGGTAGCGCGTTAGGGGAGCAAAGGGGCAGCAGAGCCAGAAAAACACCAGCTTGTCTCCTAGCCATCTGGCCTTCAGATAGATGGAGGAGAGTGGCCAGACTCAGAGAAATACAGTTTCTCTAAAGACAGGATAAAGGGCTGGGAAGCTGAGTGTTGCCTGCCTATAATTCTTTAAGAAATAACCAAAGTTAGTTTCTAAAAAGTAGTTTGAATAGCTGATATATTTTTTAAGATTTTATTTATTTTTTTTAGAGAGGGGAAGGAAGGGAGAAAGAGAGGGAAACACCAATGTGTGGTTGCCTCTCGCACACCCCCCCACTGGGGACCTGATCCACAACCCAGGCATGTGCCCTGGCTGGGCATGGAACCAGCAACCCTTTGGTTCACAGGCCGCCACTCAACCACTAAGCCACACCAGCCAGGGCTGATTTTTTTTTTAAATGGTCTCTGTATGATACTTAATAATAGGCCTGTCATTACACGTTTGTCCAAACCCACAGAATAATGCAACACCAATGACCCCTAATGTAAACTGTGGGCTTTGGGGGATAAAGAAGTATAAGTTCACCTGTGGTGACAAATATACCACCCTGGTGGGGGGCGGTGGTGACAGGAGAGGCTGTGCATATGCTCGGACTACACAGGAAATCTCTGTACCTCCTGCTCAATTTTGCTGTGTACCTAAAACTACTCTAAAAAATAATGACAAAGAAAATGACTGTAAAGCTAGGACCTAGCCAAAAGGATTATAAATAAAATAAGCACTTCAGCCACCCAGTGGGAGAATGTCCCCCAGATTCTGATACCTGGGGCCGGTAGAACCCTGTGTAACAGGTCCTCTTCTCCCAGGAGTACAATTCTTCTCCCCCTGAGCTAAAGGAGCCCACAGCAAACATCAGCCCCCGCACCCTGCCTCCTTACTAAAGGGAAGAGGGGCTCCCTACCATAGACAGGGCCTGGCAAGCAAGCCCGGGGGTCCCCAGAATGAGTCCCCTATCTCAACCCGGGGCCCTCAGCTGTTGACATTTCCATTGTGTCTAAAGCACTGTTACTGCTGACCAGGCATTAAAGGGTAGATGCCCGTGACTGAGTACAAGGCAGGGGACCCCTGTAAAGACGTCCAGTTCAGTGGCCTCACTGTTTCCTCGCACCCAGAAGTCTGAAATCCAGTCCCAGGAATCTGCTTCAGGGCTGCTGACACAGAAATGTATTTGTACCTCTAAAAAAGCGTGGGTTATTATCAGGAAATGGTGGTAAGAATCAGAGTGTTAAAGCTAAAAGGAACTTATGAGTGGATCTGAATGGAAATGGTCTGCCAATTAAAGAGAAAAGATTGGAGAGACAGGGGCAGACTTAGGCAAAAGTCCCAAAACCAAAACAGATGCAGGTAGCGCCCCTGGCAAAGAGGAGCCTTCCCACTCCTCTTGTGGCGCCCATGTGTGCCAAGTGTCCTTTGCCAGGTGTTCTTGCTTTTAAACTAGAAGGTTGAATGGGACTCATGGTTGTCACAACCTCTCTGGCATCTAAAGGACCTGGCACTGAAGGTGAGTCTGTGACTGGTCATAGCTTGTTAGTAATAAAACCACAATTGGAACGCCAGTCTTTTTTCCTGTTCTGTTGCATCCCAAACTCAAGTCAATAAATACATTACATACCCAGCTTACTTCTCTCCACAGAGCAGGTAGACAACTTCTGCTAACCCTTCAACTCGGGGCCAAGATAGAAGCCTTCCCAGGCAAACAGCCAGAAGCTCTCTCTTCCCTCTGGAGCCAAGAGAAGTCAGTTTCCACCTGCATTTCCAATAAAGGCGGTTGGAGGTAAAAAGAATGGAAGTAGAGGTATAGCTGGTGCTGGCTGGTAAAGCCTGACTTCCAAACTCACCCATAAAACTGACTTAAAATTGAACTTATGTTGAGTTATAACAGATGGAAATTCAAATCCCCGGAAGAGTGAGGGAGCGTGTGGAACTAAGTCAGCAGTGTGAGCCCGGCCCCCAAAGGGCTCTTGCTGAGCACTGGCTGGTATCCAGGTGCTTCTTAGCCCCAAGCCTGTAGGTGACGCAGCCCCAACACTGAACCTTGTGACCAGCACACCTGGCAGAGGCCCAGCCCTAGGGAATCACAAAATAAGGACCACAAGTGACACAGAGGACCAGTTACCTCAGCAGACTTAAGAGGCCGCTTAACAAAAGACTAGGATTCCAGCCTAAGAATCGTCTTTTTTTTTAATGGTTTTTAAGAATATTTATTATAGAACTTCCTAATATCCATTTTTAAATTTGATTTACATACTACTTCTAAAAAACTTGGAAGCCACATTTAAATCACGTTTTACACGTAAGAAAACTTTCAGAGAGGAGAGTAAGTGATGGAAGAAACACAATACATAAGAAAACCAGGCCTAAGTGAGCTCCACTCTACTTTTGAAATATTGAGCTCCACTCAATATTTCCACTAAGAATCATCTTTTATATGAAAGTCAGTAAACAACAATTTACACTGCTTTCCATCAATACACAAACTGACACATGCGGAGTCAAAACTGCTGCCATTCTGGGCAAAAGAGCAGCAACCACGCGGAGGGGCAGAGGGTACACACCGGCTCACCTCCCCCCGCACCCCCCCCCCCCCCGAGTCACCCGCCATCCTTAGGAAGAGCTTGGCACACAGAGCTGGGTGCTGGTGGCTTGGGCCATTCTCCTTCCTGTCAGCTGTGTCCCACCTTGCCAATCCCTCGTCCAAGAGGCCACCACTGCCTGGAGAACAAACACGATGAGCCAGATTTCCAGCAGGATCCACCCAGGTAAAGTCAGTTTGGAGTCCTGCCCACCTTCTCTTTATTGTGTGATTTAGGGTAGTAAAGGAAAAAGAACAGTCAGAAAGCCAGTAACATTTTACAAATAATAAATTTATTTCCAAATCCTGAATTATAACCAAATTACAATTCCCTCTAGGTACGTTTTGCTGCTTTACACAAGAATGTTAAAAAACATAGTCAATGGCCAAGTCATTTACACATCAGCGTCCTGGGGACAGTTTATTTGGCTGCAATGAGTCCGGCCACCTCTTGCAGCTTCTCGGCTGCTCTGTGGCCCTGAACCTGCACTGAGGAACTCCTGCTTCCTCCCTGGCAGAGCCCTGCCCTCAGCAGAAGCTTCTTCCCCCAGGGGCCATGATGCACACAGAAGAAAGCACAGAGACGAAAAGGTTTTGTCAGCAGGCCAAGGGTGCTCCTGTCACTCAATACCTGACTCCCATGCTCTGCCAGTACAGCCTCAGCTCACAGCCCAAAGCGGGCTGGAGTGCGGCGAGGAGTCATGGGCTCCCCTTGCTCCTTTCGACCAGGAGTGTAGATCTTTGTAGACCTGGAGACACAGAAAGAGGGGTTAGGGATCACTGCTGCTCACTCCACCCAACATACAGAGCAGGACCAGGAGCCTGAGGCCTCACAGTGTCTAGCTGGTATGTGAGCAGGCTTTGGGGCTGAAGAGGCTTCTCCTCCAGCACATTCCCACTCCCCTTGCCTTCCCCATTTGCGAGTGGGAGCAGAATGTTACCTCATTCTGATATCCACTAAGGAATGATGCAAGATAGATTATTTAACGACTCCTTTCATATCCCCTAGGTGAGCTGTGGAGGTAACCTTCCATCCACCTCACCAGGCTGCCACTCCAGCTGCATCTCATACTGGCTGGCCTTCGTCCCCAGTTCCTGGGAAGTAATCTCTAAACCCTTGGGATTTCCTAAGGAATTGGAGTGTCTCTGATACAAGGCAGGAAGGCAGGGATGTGGGGGAGGCTCACACCACATCTGACAGTTTATGCTAATAAGATGATTAAGGACTAGGGGCCACCAGGCTAGAAAAACCACCCATGTAATTAGAGGGGCTGTGCTTTGAGCCTAGCCTCTGGGGAGGGCAAGGGGACTGGAGACCGAGTCGACCACAAGGATGCTGACTCAATCTATGAGTCTACATATAAAACCCCGATAAAACTCTGGGCACAGAAGCTCGGGTGAGACTCCCTGTTGGTGGTACTCTGTGTGTGCACACCACTGCGTCAGGAGGTTAAAGCGGCCCTGAGGACAATGGAAGCTCTGCATTCGGGATCCTTCGAGACCTCACGCTATGCATCTCTCCCTTTGGCTGGTTCCAATCTGTATCTTTTTTGCTATAATAAAACAGTAATCAGAAGTACATATTTTCCTGAAATTCTGTGAGTTCTAGCAAATTATCAAACCTGAGGGAGTCTGCAGGGGTCCCCAATCTGTAAAAAGTTGGTCAGAGGTGAGGGGTGACCCTACGTATCCCCCAGCTTGCAGCTGGTGTCTGAAGTGAGGGCAGTCTTGCGGAAAACTGTGCCCTTCACTGTGAAGACTGACTTAACTCAGGCACCAGCACAGACGCTGAAATCTAAGGCCCTCCTCCCCTCGCCACTGTGCTTTCCAAGCCCTGGCTTGTCGGTAAAGCTGTGAGATTACTCTGTTACTCCAGCCCACCTTAGGCCCCACATACAACACAATGGACAATGACCAGGAATTGCAGGTTATCACCACCCCTTGAAAGTGCATCTGGAACTCCTCCATGTCCCCACATGTGACCATCATCAACTTCTGTCACCAACACCTCTACACATTCAACTTAAAACACAACCCTGGATCAGGGCTAGTGGATCCATCAAGCTGGTCCCTGGAGCTTCCAGGGGGACTCTCTCCCAGCCAGGGTCCCAAGGTCAAAGCTCACCTGACACTGCCTAGGGGGCTGCGCTTTTCCTGCTCTTGCCGCCGGGCTCGCAGCTGCTCCTCGGCCAGCGCCATCTCTTCCTCCATGGCAGAGGCTTCCTCTTTGGCCCGTCGGCGGTTCTCCTACAGAAGGGAGAGCTACTGTGGGCCACTGGGGACCGGGTGGGGGGGGGGGGGTAAGAAGACCTTGTCTGCACCCATCTCCCTGCTGTAAGCTGGGTACTGTGTAAACCACACCAGCTCCCAGAGGCAGCCCCACACGCTCCCTGCCCCAGCACTAAGGCCAGGGCCTGCTTTTCTCACAGATTCAAAATAGACCCTGGATGACTCAGCCCAAACCCTGTCAGGCCTCAGCACTCCATTCAATTCAGTAAGTATTTATGTTTTTCTTATAAAGTTCGTAACTGCTCCATGAAGTAAGGAAATAGGGAAGATGTTACAACTGGCTGAAACGCTCAAACAAAAGATGTGTGCAGGCCCAGTGTGGGGAGGACTATGCTGAGAAGGGGGAAAGCAAAAGCCCCACAACATTCTGCAACCCTAAATAATGGCTCTAAATGGTGGCCAATGATGGACACAAAGACCGTGAAGAGATGGAGCAGCAGGTAGAGAATTTATAATGGAGGAATCGGGTGGAGCTACCGGGCAAGTTCCCCAGTGCCATCAGTGGGACCACCAGCCCTTCTGAAAGGATCTAAAAGGAAGTTCACCTACATTTGTGCATCCTTTTCCAGAACAGCTGAACCTGAATCTAATCAAGGTTTTAGATTAATTACTAGTTCACAGAAAGTACACAGAAGAGAGGCACTCATTAAACCCCTCAAGGAACCAATCAGCCCAAAATAGAACATGGATCATTCTACAACAGCGGTCTCCAACCTATGGGTCGAGGACCGGTACCGGTCCAGGCCTATTAGGAACCAGGCCACACAAAAGGAGGTGAGCTTAAATGTAATGAGACTGAATCATTGCGGAACCATCCCCCCTACCCTGGGCCATGGAAGAACTGTCTTCCATGAAACTGATCCCTGGTGCCAAAAAGGTTGGGGACTGCTGCTCTACAGGATAAATGACCTGGTTCCTGCAATAAATCAATACCATAAAAAGCAGTGGGGCAGAGCCTGCTCTAGAATAAAAAACTTAACACATATAACAACAAATTCCAATGTTTGGATCCTAATTCAAGCAAATGAATTACACAAAGTTATCTTTGAGATAAAAGGGGAAATCTGAATGAGGACTAGAGCCTTAGGTGACACTAAGGATGAATTCTGTTGAGTTATAATGTCATGGAGGTCGTATTTTAATTTTTAAAGTCCTTTTAAAAATACAAAGTCAGGCATTGAGGGATGAAAAAAAGATGGTGTCTGAGACATGCTTTAAAATATCTCAGGAAAAAGTACCACTGACCCAGAGGCACCTGAGCCCTCACCACCAGCCATCGCCACAGACACCACCCTGCTGGCCCCAGATGGCCTCTGCTCTCTTCCTGCCCCGGCCCTGCCGGCAGATCCCGTGCGGAGCATGCCCTTCCTTCACTCTGGGCCTGGAGGGCAGGCCCGCAGCTCCTCTGCTCCCCAACCTCCTCCTCCCCGAGGACTGCCGAGCACTCAGTGCCCCTGCACATCCCATTTTGAAAAACCTACCTCAGCCTACCTATCAGCAATGAGTGGCTGGCCCAGCTCATCCTTCCAGAACCGTCCCCCAACCCAAGCTGACTTGCAAAAGCAGGCCAAAATCCTGGAGGCCAATGCTGAGGAAACCAGAGCACAACTGCAGGAGAGACAGTGAGTGCATCCCCCACTTAGATGACTCCTGGATGCCTCAAGCTTACCCCAACACACTCACATAAGGAGGGCATGTGAACTCTGGAGCAGTTTCTCCAGGCTCCAAAACATCCACTTTCCTGCAAGAAATTTCAGTGGCTGCCCGGGAGGCTGTGCCCTCCCCCAGAGCATAGGCTCCCATGCCCACAGCAGGAACTGGCCTTCCACAGCCTGTCCTAAGACCAGCCAGGGGCTCTGAAAGGAGGAGGAAGAGGCAGCCACGGAAGCAAGGGAAACCAGAGGCACCTCGAGGCTTCTTGCATGAGCCAGTGAGTATATGTAAGAGACAACAATAAAAACACATCATGAGGGGCAGAAGAAAGCATTCTTAGTACATTCTCTCTAAAAATAAAGTACAAAAGTACAATTAAATAAAATATTCAGAGGAAAAAATGGATGTTTGGAGGAGGCTGGGAGTAATCAAAACAAAACTGGCAGAATGTTGTTATTATGGAGGCTGGGTGATAAATTCAAGGTAGCTCATTATACTGTTTTTTTTCCCCACTCTTATGAATATTTGGACTTTTCAATAACACATTTTTAAAAAGGCAGTGGGTGTGGGGAAATGGGACAGACCAGCCTGGCAGATCGCAGTCACTATGACCGAGAGAGTAAGAGGGGTCAGATGATAATGTGTCTCCAGTACCAGGCTGAGGGGACATGGATCCCAGAGGCAAACAGAACCCACAGAAAAAGCGCAGGGCGCCTACCTGCCGAGACTTTCCTGCCTGTTTCACGCTGTAGAACATGGGGCCCAGCTCCGCCAGCCACTCTCCGTCCACAGCAGTCACACACTGCATGTACTCCTGCAGGCAGAAGGGCCACAAAGTGGTGGTCACAGAAGGGCCACAGCCTCAAGCTATCCCTCCCAGGGTGGCTCCACAATTAGCAGATATGTGGAGGGGCCCTACCTCCCAGCCCCCCGAGGCTAAAGAAGGCAGGGAAAAGCCTCAGAGACTGGAATTGTAATCCTCCTCCCACCAAAATTCCTCCATTCTTAAGAAAATGCCCCACCTTAGAAAACCATTTGAATGGTAAAACCAAAAGGGGCTGCTTGTCCCAGGCAGAAAGTAAGAGACTCCTGCTGGCACAGCCAAGACCACTGTGACCCAGAGGTTAACTCTGGAAGTTTCCCCAAACCCTCAACCGAAACCCTTCCTCAACTCCCCTCCAAGCACATGGTCTCAAGCTGCCCAAAGTCAGATCTCACCCCAGAAGGCTGTGAAGGGGCCTGGCCCGGCCATGTGGGCCTATGTCACACAAGTCACCTTGAAAAAGACT
Organism: Sturnira hondurensis; assembly: GCF_014824575.4. NCBI lineage: Eukaryota > Metazoa > Chordata > Mammalia > Chiroptera > Phyllostomidae > Sturnira > Sturnira hondurensis. The sequence goes on along the minus strand of NW_028087376.1, from coordinate 3,826,780 downwards.
CACCTTGGTGGTCATGACCAACTCGTGGTACACTATGTAGTCTGGAGTATAGCCCATTCCAAAAAGGGAGCTGGTGGGGTGCAAATGGCAGGGCATCCCCGTCCGGATATTCACATACTCCCCGATTCCCTAGGGAAGAGACATGACAGGTGGCTCATTGGGAACATGCTGCTCAATTGTGCAGCCACCCCGACCCTTTAATACTGTCCTGACAAACTCGTGGGAAAGCCCAGATCTGCAGAACTGTGCAATGAGAAAGAAATAACTTTGCCCGTGTACAAATACCAGGCCAGGAAGGGGCCACAGCTCCAATGCACTCACCTTGAGCTTTGCTGCCTGGTGGAAATAGGCAGCACAGATACACTTCCTGACGATGTCCCAGTCGGTGCCACATGAAGCCAGGCTCATCCTCTGCTGCACCATGATGTCCTTGAGCTGAGCCCGCACCTCCCGGACCTAGAACAGGACACGGCTCTAGGAGGGCTCTGCAAGGATGCAGCTCTCCTTCCCATACCTTCCACCCCTCATGCCAACATCCCACTTTTCTGGGCCACTGCCCCACCTTCCGCATGGCTTTGGCATGGATAAAATGATCGTTACACCAGATGGTAGAGTAATTATTGTTTTTCCACTGCAGGTAAACATTCAGGTAGGTCAAATGATCACTCTCAGGGACAGCAAACTTCTCCCGGATTTGATCACTCTCCTCCTCTCGGCCCTAGGAAGGAAGAGGGACCTCTAAACACAGGGAGCCAGGCTCACTGAAAAGGCTGGAAGTTCTCACACTATTACCGACCCACACACAGAACTTCAAACACATCAATACAGTGCTCTACCAATATGAGAAGGATAACAGTTCACAATAAAATATCCTAGTATGTGAGTTCAGGCACAACCAACCGTACTAGAAGACAAAAACTGCTCTTGCACATTTTCAAAACACTCCCTGAGCAGCACTGATCGAGCCCTTTGCATCCCCCTACCCCAGCCCCAACCTGCTTAACTGAAAACAGCAAAACTGTTCTTTAGACACTATGACTCCTATCCCTCCATTTCAATAATATGGAGAAAACTACTGCCCCCCCTAACCTTTCTTGAGCCCATAACTCCCCCTGAGACTTCTGAGAAGAAAGGAGAGCTGGACACCATCTCCCCACCTTGGGCCTGTAGAAGATGGCTGGGACAGAGAGCATGGAGACAATGAGCAGGATCTCCGAGCTGCAGCCCATGTCGCATGATACAATGAGCATCTTGGACAGGGCTGGGTCCAGCGGGAACTCCACCATCAGCCGCCCAGTTGAAGTCAGACCACCTAGGAGAAGGGAGCAAATGCAGATATTCAGTGAACACAGTGCAATGCACTAAGAGAGAACCCAGCAGCCAGAGCCCACAAGGCCCTGCCCGGCTCCCAGGGCTGCAGCACCTGTGTTGTCCAGGGCTCCAAGGATCCAGAGCTGATACATGGAGTTGAGCATGTTGTCCTCCGGGGGCGGGTCCATGAAGTGGAACTGCAGCAGGTCCTGCACCCCCAGGGACTTGAGCAGCAGCACCACATTGGCCAGGTTGGTCCTCTGGATCTCCGGCACCGTGGTGGTCAGGAGCTCATTCTTATAGGCGCTCTGGGTGTAGAGCCTGCCGAGGAGAAGACCGAGTCCTGCTGCACCTACCACCACACTGCGCACGGAGCAACGCCATCTCCGCTTCTCACTGCTCATGCACCCCGCACAGCCAGGACAGTTGGAAGCCACAAGTAGGAGAATTTCTCATTTCTTCCCTTACCCCTCCCCACTTTCTCTATGAATTGGAAATCTCCACCTATTCAAAACTCAGCCTGAGGAACTAGGATAAAGGACACATGGACAATAACAAGGGAGGGGCAGAGACAAGAGGGAGGTGGGAGGGGCTAGGGGAGTGGGCTGGGATGGGAGTAAAAGACAGAAAACTGTACTTGAACAATTAAAAGTTTAAAAAATAAGTAAAAAGTTTAAAAAAAACCTCAGTCCTGCCAGTTTACCCTTCTGGTATAGTATCCTACATGATTGTTTAATTTCTGGAACCAACAAGCCTGGGACTACAATTGTAACGGGGTTTTATTTTCTTAATATCTTTCTGTATTTTCTGGATTTCTATAGTGAATACCCAATTCTTGAAAAACAGAACAAAAAAAGAGTAACTGGAGATGTAAAAAAGAACCAGTGGTGTAATTTGTTCCGATTTATCCTCTGAAGGAAAACATGCTGTAATTATTGGTCTTCTACTGCAAGTACATTCAACGTGGGCCTGCCTAAACCTCCAACTGCCCAGACCTCAGAGCTGCCTGGAAAGGCTTCTTCCACTCAGCGGTACATGATGAGACGACCAACAAATGGCACCCTCCCCATCAGTCCCTACCTCCGGAGCAGCCCTTGAGCCAGAACACCTCTGCTGGACCGAGGTCCAATCCTGGCCACCCCAGCCCAGGCCCCACACTCAGCAATCCCAGCGCCGCCCCCGGAAGCAGGCTGGCACAGGGTTCCTACCTGAAACACTGACCTGGGCCCGTCCTGCCAGCTCGCCCCGACCTCTGGTTGGCATTGGCCTGGCTGATGGGGTAGATCTGCAGAGCATCCATGCCAATCCTGGGGTTGAAGACCTGGGAGGGGGCAGCAAAGAACTGATTAAGGACAGAGTACGGGAAAAAGGAAAAGGGAGGCAGCCTTGAGACACAGACAAACCCTGGCTGCTACACATTGCAGAGCAAAGTGTCTTAGCAATACAGGCAGCCATCCTTTTGGAACCAGGAACCTCAAGAAATTTTCCCAGAAACACCAGCTCCATGATCTCTATTGAATTTTTTAAATTGTCTCCCTCATCAAGTAACCACAAGGATTAAATGAATCAAGCACATAGCAAATTCAGAATTCAATAAAAGTTAGTCTCTCAAACCAGCAGCACGTTCATGTGAGTCCCTCGTTGGAGGGCCCAGGAACCAGGGCCTGCTTCCCACCCAACACAGCTCTGGGTCCCAGGGCCCTGGCACCTGTGTCTTTTCTTACCTTTAATTTGCAGTAACCAGAATCGATAACAAACATGATGCCGTCGACAGTCAGAGATGTCTCAGCAATGTTGGTAGCAACAATACACTTCCGAACGCCATCTGGAGCCTGCAGCCGGGCAGGATGTATAGGGAGGGAAAGCTGTAGGCCTTAGGTAGCTAAGACCCCACCACCACCAAAAGGAAAGTGTACGTCCCACCCCTGCCAGAAAAGTAACTCCTCCCCTCTCCTGCTCTCCTCTGGGAGAACCCAGAAGGACCCAAAGGTGAGGGCCCAGAACAGACATTCCTGCTGTCACACCTTCTGGAAGATTTTGGCCTGTAGGTCAGAAGGCAGCTGGGAGTAGATGGGCAGCACAGCCAAGGCGGGTGCATTCTCCAGCTCTTCCAGATGCTCCACGATCTGGTCTGAGGTCACCTGAGGACACAGTAACTGTGAGACACTCGAGTCCCAAACCATCACACACAGGATACACCCTTTCATCATGGTCACGAACAAGGCACACACCTCTATGTCCTCCTGGCCAGGCATGAAGATGAGGATGTCCCCAGGGGCCCCTGACAGGTGCACCTGCAAGGACTGCTTCACTGCGGCCTCCACGTAATCCTCCTGTGGGGTCTGCAACACCAGCCGGGGACACCGTCAGAGGAAAGTGCTGAGGGAAATGCAGGCCAGGCACCTCTCTGGGAGCCAGTGACCCAGTCACTAGCCTGGGGCTAGAAACAGACTTTCAGGATTGCCACACGTGTACACAAGCTTAACTAACCCCCCTGGTCCGCTCCAAGGAAACGACAGAAAACATACCCAGAACACACTCTCTGGCTCTGAGCCCAGGAGCTGCAGGCCGCCCATCTGCCTCACAGAACCCACAGCACCTTTCCCAACTCAGCTCTCTATCCTGCGCCCTCCGACTTCTCGTTAGAGCTTTGGGTCGGTTCAAAGCAAGGAGGTCCCAGTACCTTGCTGAAGAGGATGTCAACAGGGAAGGTACGACCAGGGATGTGGAAGATGGGAACATTCCCAAAAAAGGCAGCAAATTTATCTGCATCCATAGTGGCCGATGTGACAATGAGCTTCAGGTCTGAGCGCCGAGCCACCACCTAAGAGAAGAGGTCAGAGGTTTCCCCACAAGTTTGGGACCCTTGGCTTCCGTCCTCTAGTCTCATCAACATTATTCCCATGTAAAAGAGAAGCCAAAGCTGCCAAACTGGCACACAGATGCAGAACAATCCTGAAGACTGAACCCATGTGGCCACATCCAAGAGAACCATGAGTCACTTAGCTGAGCAAGAGCAAAGTGAACTATAATACCACGTCTGACCCGAGCAACATGGGGGCCTCGGGACACTCTGGCCTGACAGAGACCTCGTCAGGTTCCCCAAACAGACGCCAGCCCACCTGGAGCACACTGAGCACTCACTACTGACACAGAGAGCCTGGACCCCACAGCCCTCACCTCCCGAAGCAGCCCGAAGAGCACGTCGGTGTTGAGCGAGCGCTCGTGGGCCTCATCCATGATGATGGCGCTGTAGTGATCCAGGTCTGCCTCCCGGAGGGACTCTCGGAGCAGGATCCCATCAGTCATGTATTTGATCAAAGTGTTCTCCGAAGTGCAGTCTTCGAAGCGGATGGCATAACCCACCTGGAGGTCATAAGACTAATGGCTCAGAAGCTGCAGTAGCAGCTTGTCACTAGACCCACGCCGGGCCTAGCCCTTAACAGATCAGCTCAAATAGACAGAAGCTACCAGCTCAGCCCTCACAGCTCAGCCCTCACCCACTCACCTCCTCACCAAGGTTTCCCCCCATCTCTTCGCTGACCCTCTTGGCCACTGACATGGCCGCCACACGCCGGGGCTGGGTGCACCCGATCATCCCGTAGTCTGTGTAACCATCTTCATGCAAGTACTGGGTCAGCTGAGTGGTCTTACCACTCCCTGTCTCCCCAACCACGATCACAATGCTGTTATCTCTACAAGGGAGAGAAGGCAAAGGGCAAATCAGCCGGAGGGGAAGACCACATCAGCCTCCAAGACGCTGCTACCTCTTATCCCCATGTCTGGCTGTCCAAGGAGCATGCTTGCTAGAGAGAATTTCCCTGGGAAAACAGCCCTGTTCTGAGAAACCACATGTCTAGAAGATGGTGAGGTTTAAACAAGTGAATGATAACAAAACAATGCCATTTTGCTTCCTCTCTCTTCTCCATCAGATGTAACGCCCAAAAGGAAAAGAGCTAACAAGTAAACACAGGCGACAGAGGGGGCACCTCATCCAGTCCTGAAATTCCTGAGCCCTGGGGCAGGGTTACCTAATAATGGTGAGTAGTTCCTGCTGCACAGCGAAGATGGGCAGGTACTGCCTCTGCTCCAGAATTGACTTCTTTTTTGCAAATTCGCTGCTGGCTTCACTCTTTTTCTTCATGTGATTTGCAAACTTCTGCTCTGTCCTGAGAACACACAGCAGATTAAGCACCCTGCACGATTTCCCACATTTTCCTTCCTGATTGGGTTGCTGCCCTCCTCCCTACACCCCAGAATGAGAACTACTTCAACCATAAATCTTCAAGACACTAGGTGATCTGGGACACTTCTCGCCTCCTCCAGCCCAAGGGAGAACTGCTGTGCGAGAACCCACCACCTACAACACACCAAATACCCAAACAGTTAAATGGGACTCAGGTGTTACGGATTAACAAGTGGGCGAATTCTCTGATTTGTCTCCTTGGGCCAGAAGACAGCTGAATTCACCTTATACCAAATACCCTTGGGTGATTTCGGCACAACACTTAAAGGGCTACAAGGAAGAGTCCCGGTTGCAAAGGTGTGACCAAGGACAGACCTCCTCCCTCATCTTGACAGGACAGTGCAGTCTGTAAGGCTGCTTTATCAAAGACTTGGGAGAATAGTCAGACTTAATATTCACCTATTTCTGAATACACCCAAATATCTGACACACATACACATCCCAAGACTCGAAAGCACTATGTAGTCTTCCCAAGACTCCACAGCAAGAGGCCACCAGCCCAGTGCAACACAAGTCCACAAAATCTTCCCCCCTCCCCTCTCCCAAGACTTTTTCTCTGTCAAACCTACCCCGAGCTCTGTCAAGCTTCCTATTTCTAATTCCCCAGTCACTCCTGGTCAGCCAACTATTTACACCTAAGGGATTAAATTTTCTAGAGTCTAACAAGAGCTGATCAACGGTACCAACTTCTCATTTGGAACACTTCTCACAAGGGTACAGAGAATAATCAGATGACAGTTCAAGAGGACTTTAGAGTATTCAAAGGATGAGCTTCAACAAGAGATGCGAGTCGATGCCCTGGCTGGTGTAGCTTAATGGATTGAGCACGGGCCTGTGAAGCAAAGGGTCGCTAGTTCGATTCCCAGTCCGGGCACATGCTTGGGTTGCAGGCCAGGTCCCCAGTGGGGGACACATGAGAGGCAACCACACATTGATGTTTCTTTGCCACTCTTTCTCCTTCCTGTCCCCTCTCTTTAAAAATAAATAAATTATAGATATATACACACATATTTTTTTTTAAAGAGATGAAAGTCCAGATTCCTATCCATCGTGAGAATCCCGATAAGCACTGACCCAACTTTGGCTTAGATACCAATGTCACTTATCGAGTCACTACCTGATAAGACAAACCTTTCTATTTTTGAAACTGTTAAAAATAGTTCTTCCTCATATTGAACTGAAATCTCAAGGGGGCAAAGCCCACCCTCCCATACGAAAGGCACCTTAGCAGAGTGGCTGAGCACAGGCTCCTAAACCGGACTGGGTCTAATCCCTGCTCTACCGTTTACTAGCTGGGTCACCTCAAACAAGTTAATCTCCCCGTGCCTCATTCTCCTCACTGAACTGGGAATAACAGCACCTACCCCATGCAACTACAGTGAGAATTCAATGAGCAAGTACATATGAGGTGTTTAACACTGCCCGGCACAGAGGAAGCTCCTACAATCGCAGCAGCAATAGGAACAACAGCCAGGGAAAGCTGAAGATGGTAGAAGAGAGACACCAGGAGGAATGGGCCAGAAGAAACCAGAAGATTCAAAGTGATGTCACTTTCCTACAAGAGCCACGAATTTTATCAGTTCCACCACAAGGGCCCCTGAGGGCCCCAGTCTTTGGAGCCCAAGACTGCTGGCCAGGAAACTTACCTATAATCCACTTTACCATCTTCTGTCACTGCTTTATCTGGCTCCTCCTCTTTTTTGACACCCATTATATCTCCCAGTTTGGTTCCAGCCAGCTCCCAATGTTTGTGCTGAGCCTGAAAAAGACAAGTAAGTCTGCTCCATCCCATGACATGACCGTGTTCAGGAAACCTGACCCCATTTTAGAGACTTCATCTAGCAGCAGGTGGTAAATTCCCACAAGGCAGTCCGTCTTCAACCACAGGCTCCCAAAGCATCAGGCCCTGTGGTTGTCCTGACTGAGGCCCTGGTGGAGGAAGGCAATGCTCTCCTCTAAGAGCTGGTTCATGCTCTGTGAGTGTCCTCTAGCTTCTAATACGAACCCCACCTATGAGGTCTAATATGAGTTTTAAAGGGCAAAAAATATACAGAGACTCCCCAGCCCCAGGCGACAAGAAACCAACCTTCTTGCGTTCCTTTTGCTCCCTGTGCTTCCGCACTGTTTGACTGCCTTTTCGAGCAATGATGGCCAGGTCAGAAGTGGCATCCTTGACTGGAATCACAGGTTCTGGCTGCAGGAAGTTGAGGGAAAGAGAAATTCCCACTGATCTCTAATCTTAACAAGAAGGTCCATTTCCCCAAAGCCCTAGTGAATGAAAGGAGTGGCTACCCTATCGTGATGAGGGGGCACTTTCCCCCTTCCCTTTCTTTCTCTCCATTTCCCCTTCAGGTCTTTCTAAGCTTTCTTCTCTCGGGACACAGAGGAACCTCACCTGCTTGGTGAAAACAATGCGCCCGTCCAGGAAGGGAGGCACCAGGTTATGCACCATCAGATGCACCTTGGCTGCACTATCCTCTTCAAAGTCTTCGTCCACCTCTAGCCGATGGACCACGCCACTGGTGAGCATGCGGTTGGTCTCCCAGCGCTCGTTATCCTGTAAGGACACAATGAGAGGCCACTGTCAGAATGAAACCGAAAGGTCATCCTGAAAGGTCACCAAGCAAGTTCATGCATCAAGCCCTGACAGAAAAGCCATGGGAGCTGCAGGGATGTCACAGGCCTCTCTACCCTGTAGCTCCTTCAAAGAGTCCTAAATGACCTGCAGTCTTGTTTCCAAGAAGCAGCCATTCATACCTCAGTTACAACCTCTACAGGGACACACACATGGTGCTGTGCCCAGCACCCTTCAAGGAAGTACTGCAAAGAGAGAAGTTCCAAGTTGGGTTTTGTTTTGGGTTATTTTTTTTACGCTACTGAAAATTTGCACACCCACCCCTCCTCTACCTCCAGAGTTACAGCTATATCTGGCACTTCAGCAACGGGGAGACAAACTGCTGTCAGTGAATGCACATGACCTGCTGCATCTCCCACATGCCCCCAGCTCCAGCTGACTCTGCTCCAACTACTATAGGCAGCAGCGTCACCTCATTGATCTGTCTCCGCTGAGCTGAAATGCGCTTCTGCTTCTGTTTATGCAGATGCTGCTCCCGCCTCCTCACATAGTCCTCGGAGGAGTAAGCCAGGGGATTGTGGAACTCATCATATCCTTCATCCATCATGTACCAATCCCGGTCAGCTTGCTACAGTGCAGGAGACAAAGCAAAGGAACAAGGAAGAAATCAAGTTTATGCACCGGACATGACCAGAAGGGGTGGAGATGTTTGGTAAGAAGTCACTAGTGCAATGGAGCAGACCTTGGCAAGAGGCGCAGGAGGCCACCCAGCTCTGAGATGAGCCATCTAGAGGAGAACTACAGTGACTGACTTTTGTATTTAAGACTTTTTATGGCAGCACTTCTTAGATTTACCACAGGGTGGCACCAACACATAACTAGAAAAGTTAGGTCTGACCTACACTAGGTGAGAAGTGTCATCACCAAGCCTGTGCCTCTGGAGAGAGATTCCAGAGCTTTGGGACTGGCAGGATTCAGCTTCCCTGAAACTGTCATCAAAGTCCAACTCCACTAGAGTGCCACTCCTGTTCCTTGTGCTCTGACACATCCTGTCACCCATTCATCAATGGATGGCCACCGTCTTTCATTCAGTCCCTCACACACATGAAGTTTTTACCCTCTGGTCATCCTCCCATTGCTGCCGCTCCTCTTCTGTGTCAAATGAAATCCCTTCTTCACCGTCCTCACGTCTTGCTGAAGGAGAACACACAGCAGGTCAGACCACACAACCCCAGGTTATCCCCAGTGGCCACCAGCAGCACGCTCCGAAGCACAGCCTTGCCCAGCCTGACCAGGATGAGCAACACTGCTTTCCTGCCCCCCACTCCCATGCTGCCTTACCTCGGCCCCTGGACAAACGTGGAGTGGACCCTAGATGTCTTCTGTCATCAGCCCACTCATTGTATTTGTAGGATGGTGTTGGCAAAGGTGTGTCATCTGAGTACTTGCTCCTCACAGACCTGGGAAATAGTATGACCAGCAGCACTAGTCACTAAGCTGAGACATGTTTCCCAGCTGCCATCTGGGCTCTCCCAGGCCAGATCCCTTTGCCCTCATTACATCCACACATGTCACCCACCCAGGGAAACTAGGTGCTCGGCCCAGAACATTACCTATCCCGATCTCGACTGGACAGCCGATGGCTCCGCTCAGAATCCCGATAAGAAGGCGTAGGGGAGGGTGATTCCCACTGCGAGCGCCTTGAGGAGCCATAGTTGTCCTCTTCCTCCCAGGTAGACCTTGAAGGGGTGGCTGCATCTGGGGCCACAAAAGACACATCTATAGGAAACATCTCATTTAACCACAATTTAGCTCTAAAACTATTAGCCAAAAGTCAATTTCCCAAGTTTGTTTTACGATTACGATTTGTTTTTATTACAATAAACCTTGTACCTATTTGTAATTGGTAAGATGGTCCTGAGAATTTTTAAAGATATCCACATTTTAACAGTCCAATTTTCATCTGCATTTATAACACTTTAAGGAATATCTAATTTGTCTCTGTAAACACAACCTTTTAAATATAAATAATTCTTTTTATTAAATCTTTTTTCTGATCCCTAGCTCCCTATTCTTTCCTGCCATTTGGAAAAGTGTCCAGTAAACCAACCTTTCACCTTGAAGGGGCATTTCCATCTTTATAGAGAGGTCCAGGGCCTTCCCACCCACTCAGAACCAAACAGTCCAAGAAGTTCATGGTGGAATCAAGAATTCTGCCTCTGCCCACAGCAATCCCTCTGAGGATGGAAGACGTTCGCCCTGCCTTTTATATACCTGGACCCCTCACAAACCACCAGCAGCAATGGCTCAGCCTACCTTTAGGTCGGTGTCGCGGGCTCTCTGGTTCATTTCTCCTACTGCGCTCTGACCCTCCTTCCCGCTCCGATCTGCTGCTGTGCCTGCTTCTATCCCGCTCATCTGTCAAGAGTACACACAGAGCTTAGAACACATGTGTTCCATCCCAAATGCCACCCTTCTTCACCCTAGAGAAAGGACAGGCCTTCCCACTCACTCACAGGTGCAACCTCACTGCTCTAATGCGATCCATGGGCTCCTGAAACTCACATAGCCCCATTGTTTCAAGGGGGAAAATAGTTATTGGCTAGAAAGTTTCAAACTCACAGTAAGTTATTTTCCTGTAAGAATTCAAAAAAGAATAGTTACAAACCTATAGTAAGTAGCTGTTTAATAGTTACAAGTCAATAATAAAACTCAAGCAATACTCAGCAAAGCCAGTATTGGATTTTACGTCTAGCTTTGCTCCATAGCACTGTCCTTTCTCTGTCACTGAGACTATTGTCAACTGTGGTTTCTTAAGCATATTACCCATTCTCATGAAGTTTCATAATAAAATAAGGACCACGCACTCAAGCAAAGCAGCTATGTTGCAAGTAACAGTTCTTAAACTGCCTGTTATTCCTAATCCCAACAGGGTCAAAACCAACCAGGATGACACTATGCAAATAAGGCTCCCTAATTTAATGAGTGTTATAAAAACTACAACAGGAAAGAGGCTGGCGCGTCAATCCAAATGCATAACGGGCTATGGAAACTATGCTGGGCACGCTACCTCTGTCTCTCTTGCGGTCAGAGTCTCGATCCCGCGATCTCTCCTTCTTCCGATCCTTTTCTTCTTTGGACGAGGCATAGACACCATGTTCCCGGCGCTCCCGCTCTCTCTGCCGACTACGTTCCCAAAACTCTTCACTCACACCACCAGGATGGGATGGAGTCTCTACCCGAGCAGATCGATAATGTCTGAAACAGGGAAGGCAACTGTTAAAGGGCCCCTCCATAGGATAAAAACCTTGCCTTCTAACACCCGTGCCAAATAAATGGCCTGTCCTCTTCCGCTCTATCCCCTAGTACTGCAGGATTATGTATGGCAACAACCCCAAAGCATTTCTAACGATCATCGTCTACTCACTGGTCTTCTTTGGATGTTCCCACAAATCTGAAGAAAATACCACATTCTATCTACCTTCAATATTATAGATCATGATAAAATCATAAAGCTCTACAGGAAAACTGAGAGCTAAACATGGAACATTATTTTCTGGCCTCCATATTCATTCCCTTTGGGTCAACCCATCCTAAAGCCTTTACCTGTCTTTTCGGATACTTCTACCAGACTGGTCACTGCCGTCCTCCTCGGCATCCCTCTGGTCATCCTTGCTCTCTTCCCAGTCCTTGTACGAAGAGATTCTGGACTTCTTCTTGTCTTCCCCATCATCTTTCTCCTCTCGCTCCCTCCGTTTCATAGAAGCCAACAAGTCCAGTCCCAGCAATGAAGGGCGGGGAGCAGGGGCCTTGAAGACATGCTGCTCACTGGCCGCACTTTTGGTCTTGCAAATAAGACCACCAACCTGAGAGTCCCCATCAGTGCCTTCCAATCTGTGGATTGAGGTATCCTCATTGGTGTCTGCCATGACAGACTCTGGTGGGGTTTCCCTGGAAGAAAGACAAACTATTTGGTATTGAACATAAGAGTGAAAAGGCTTGGCTCTGCTACATCCCAAAATAACTGTAGTTGTAGGGTATATTTAACCTCCCCCCTTAGACCATAATTTCTTTCGTACCTCTTACTAAGACCCTTCCATCAAGCCGTTGTCAATCTCAAAAGATCATCCTATTCCCACATCAACACACATAAGAAACAGATACACACACAAACACATGCACGCACGCACACATCCACCCCAAACACCAGGATCCAACAAAGCATCCCCAGGCCTCACGATGACACACTTATTAGAGCATGATGGCATCTATGAGAGAGTAAGTATAGGGGATTCGAAATCAGAAACTGCAACTGGAATCCAGGCTCTTGACATTTTCTACCTGTATGATAAGCAAATGACTTAATCTTTGGTTAGGTATAATTTCTATATCTATAAAATGGAAATACTTCTTGCTTTATGTAATCCATGGAGTTATTATGAGAATCAAAAAAGTATCTGTGAAAGCTCTCTGTAACCATAAAGAGATACATAAATGTAATTGTTGCTTTATATGACTTGTTCTGCTCCTATTCGCTGATTGGGTCCCTCACTATTTTTTTAATATGAGTTCTTTTACCTCTCCTCCTTTTAAACTCACAGATACAGCAGAAATGTCAGTGTGTAAGGCCACTATCCATGTGATCCATACTCCAGTGGCTTCAAAACTTGTTAAAAACCTATGTTCACCAAAATACTGATGAGAAGCACTAGGTTAGAAAATAGTGTTTTTGAAAAGTATTTAGGTGGCCATAAGATTTCATGGGACTCTACTTGTAATAAATCCCTCTTTACCTCCTATTACACACCATCCACTTGTAAACATACACCAGTTCTGAGTACTAGGATAGTCGCCCTCATTCCAACAAGTCAGCGAAGCAAAGGAAATTTCAAGTGATGGTGTGCCATCAGAATCCAAAATATTTTACACAGCTGTAATTAATGTCACCAAACACACTGGACACACAGTACGGGCACAGAAACAGTAGCTGTGTTTTTAAAAATGCCATCAAGTAGAAGAGAAAAGGGAAAGTTGCATATTGGTGACATCTGCATACATGTGAGAAAGTCTAAATAAGAAGGTAGAGCCATACAGGCTCTGCTCAGAAGTAATCTAAACTAGACTATACCCCTAGAATGCCATTCTTCACAGGAAAACCATGCCTGTCTTGCTGTTGCCGTACTCAATGCCAATCAAAATAAACGTTTGGTGAATAAATAGATGGACTTAAGCTGATTAAAAGAAAACAGGAAGTGAAACATTATTCTAAAAGACAGCAAAGGAAGATCCTTTGGTTAGTTATCTGCTGAGACGAACAAATAAAGTCTTAAGGAGCTGTATTCTGGAGAAGGATTAATGACAAAGCAGCTACATGAAGTACGAAAAAAACAATAAAAAAAAGAAAGTGGATTTTCTCCTTCAGTTACTTATTCAGTAGTGGGAAATATGGATACAACAAAGAAAACAGACGAAAATGCCCGCCTTCCCGGAGTCAACATTCTAGTAGAGGAGACCACCTCTGGTAGAGATGCCACTATGACAGAGAAAACACAAGGTGCGCTACCGAGCTCTACCCTTTTGGAAGTGGGCTAATTCGGGTGACGCGCGGGGAGCATCCCTGGATGTCAGTGAGGCCGCGCCTGGCAGCAGGGTCTGACCAGAATAAAGAGACGAGCCGGGACCGGCTGGACCCGCGCAGCAGCCCTAGGGTAAGTAAGGTAAGTTGGGTAACGGGGACAAGACTTTTCTAAAGCTGCGCCCGATCGTAAGCGAGGGACCGGTATCTGCCGCCTGGAGCCGCCATGATTGGTGAAGGGCAGGTCAGCAAGAAACAAGGGACACTCACCTTACCAAGCCCGACTCTCCGGACCTCCTGTCCCAGATTCTGGGGCCCCGGCGTCGCTACCCCTCGCCCAGATCGCCTTAGAGATCTAAAACCCACACCTTGAAAGCTGCCATTATTGTCCCACAATACCTTGGGTGGCCCCTTCTATCCGTCCAAAGAAACCATAGAGAGCAACCCGGAAAATGCCAGTTCCAGGCTCCAAGTATGGGACATAACGCCACCAGGCCTTCAGGGCTAGAGTGTCATCCTCTGGGTCTCTCCTCAGAGACACTTCCGAGTTTCGTTGCGACCAATCACAGCCTAAGAGGCGAGGCCCCGCCTCTAGTTTGACGGGGCGGGAGGGAAAGGGAAAGAGATCGGTCACGTTTACTAAGGGCGGAAGTGACTTTAAGGCTTCCGGTCGGAGCCAGGGGAAGTAGACCGTGATTGGAATAACCAGCCAATTGGGCTGTACTGCTGCTACGCTTGTACGTTTTCCTTTTCCTTTTCCGTCTCTTTAAGCGTGCCTCCGGGAGTTGCTAGGCAACAGCCCCTGGGTTGCTTTGGATTAGAGTCCCTGTGGTGTTTCCGGCGGAAGAAAATAGCTTCCAGTGTTCTCACTAGAAAAGGGACCGCGGTTGTCGACGGTCTTAAATTGAAGAGGAAGAGGGAGGCGATTTGTACGGATAAAGTAAGTATGGCCTTCCCTGACACAGACATTATTAAAAATGTATCAGTGACCCTTGAACAAGGAGGTTTCGAATCGTGCCATTTGAACCCGTGTTTTTCAAGCGTGAACTGTATTTTCCATCCACGGTTTGGGAATCCGGGTATGCCGCGGCCACTTAAGTTCTGAGTGAATTTTGAACTGCAAGAGCCTTAGGCGCCCTCACTCCGGCGTTGTTCATGGTTCAACTGTATCGAGTATTTTGGAAAGATAGAGATCCGCACTCCAATGCAAATAAAACTCACCTGTCTGTTCACACGCAGGGTTAGCCATTGATGGTGTTTGGGGATACTCCTTCCCAGTTATTTTTCTCTGTAAGTATGTACATTTGTATTACAGTTAGGTTTTGTACCTAGGCGATAATGTATCACGCAGCTTTATAAATTTTTCTTTATCGTGAGAACTTTTTGGTGTCTGAAAAGTTCTGATAAATGTTCATCTGTAACGCAGCATTTAGTGACTACATCGCAGGGCTGTACTATCTTTTATTTCACCAATCCCCTATTAAATTGCCGTTTAAGTTATTTCCAGTTTTTTTACCACTATAAATGGGATGAATATCCTTTGTATGTAACTTTCTGTGCACGTGTCTAATTATTTCCTAAGAAGTAATTCTCAGAACTGAAATTGTTGGTCAGAGTATTTCAGCGAATTTCAAAAGAAGTTTTCCCTCTAAATTCCAGCAGGGACTATGAATGTCTGTCTTTCATTCACACTTTACGTTATTGTTTAATCTTTACCAATTTAATGGTTTATTTAAACGTATTTTTAATTTGCTTTTCTTTGCTTACTATTGTCCATTTGTACTTATCTTTTTTCCTTTGCTGTGGACATTTTCTTAGGTATGGTCGCAGTGTCCCTCCCCCCCCCCCCACTCCTTTTGACAGCTTTGCCCTCCTCTCACTTTTTCCTCTGTATCAGTAAAGTACAGGAGTTACTGTTTGAATTCTAGTGCTGGGACAGATCCATCTTCTCCTTGACTTTCCCTTTCATCAGTAATTTGTCCTGCCACGCACATTTGATGAAGCCCCTTCTGGCCATCAGCTTCCCTATTTAAAGTACGCCCTATTACTGGAACAATTTCATTTCCTGTATGAATTTATATTAATTTATATCTTTAGATTTGACTATCACCAAAAAAGCACAGAAAGAAATCCTTCTTTTTCATAGCATTAGCCAACTCTGGAACTAAAGTAAAAAAATCAAGGATCTCAGTGAGTCTTTCATGGATGGATGCAAAAATAAAGCTCCTTGATCAAAGGCTTTCTTTTTCTTTCTATTTCCTCACCCAAGGACATTTTTTCAGTGCTTTTTAGAGAGAGAAAACATCAGTTGGTTGTGAGAGAGAAGTATTGATTGGCCGCCTCCTGTACATACCTGTGCCAGGAATTGCACACGCCCAGACCAGTGATCAAACCCACAACCTTTTAGTTACGCAGTGATGCTCCAACCAACTGAGCCACACCAGCCAGGGCTGATCAAAGAGTTCCTACATCACATAAAGAGGAACTTACTGTATGTAGTAGAAGGAACACTAGACTAGAAAGTTAGTGGCCTGGATTCTAGTCACTGTTGTTGTAGCCAGAAGTGTAACTAAAAGCAAACTAATACATAAAATGAGGTTGGATTAGGCCCTTTCTATCAGTATTTTATCTTTTTTTTTTGTCTGTGGCTTTTACATACTCAATGGTTTTGTTTGTCATGTGATGAGGTACACCTCATATGTAAGATATGCACCAAGAATTTTTAAGACAGAAATCATGATAATACAAATGTCCATCAATAAAGGACTGTTTAAAAAGTATGGTACGTGTATGAGACAGTATGCTGCCATGACGAAGAATATGTAAATTTTCTATATAGAGATATGGGAAGATCTTCTTCATATGTTAGGTTAAAAAAGTGTAAAATGCACAAGAGTGGGTAAAGACATTGTACATGTTCTGGACATCTGCCATTTGCTCTTCTAGATCCATTCTTCCTTCTCTAGCCTGCTCTAGGACCAGGAGGCTTTCCAACCTCCGCAGCTCCCTAACGCTCTGATTCCAGCTGGAGTCAACCATTGGGAGCATTAGCAGGAGGTCAGAGGGAGGGAGAGGAGTAGCTGAATCCCCTAACTAGTCTGATACCCTATACAGCAGCCTTCTCCACCCAGCCATTTCTCCCACACAATTCTGATTGCTGCTCCCTCCCGTGGCTTCTCAGGTGTAGAGGTGGGAACAGCGCCCTGCTGCCTGTCACCCCAGAGTATAGCACTGTACCTACTCTTTTCCTGTAACCTGCCTTAATGGTGGTCGCCCAATTACCAAATTTGAGGATGTCTTTTTTTTAGCCACAACACTGACTGATAATAAAAGACATTTTGGGAGTAAAAGAGGGAGAAAACAGGAATGTATATTTGTATTTTCTACTGAATACATAATAAAATTCTGGAAGATACATGAGAAACTAAAGAAGGTTACCTGGTGTGTAGGGAGAAATGGGATAATAGGGACTAAGCCAACTAAGCCACAGGGAGATTTTTCACAGTAAACCTTTCTATATCATTCCTTTTTAAACTGGTGGATTTAACTTGCCACAAGATTGTGCATTGAGTGTGTTCCTTTTACTCTTTTGATAGTGTTGTATGACACCCTTTTTCTCTCTGGGGAAAAATATGTATGTTACCTACTCAAAAAATTAAATTCATTTTTAATTGAAGACTCATGCCCCTAATCTGCCTTTAAACATTGCAACTTTATTTCAGGACTGACAGTGGGAGATTAGTATTTGGATTATTTCAAGATGAGCTTCCTGTTGCCCAAACTGACCAGCAAAAAAGAAGTCGACCAGGTGATAAAGAGCACTGCAGAGAAGGTGTTGGTTCTCAGGTTTGGGAGAGATGAGGATCCTGTCTGTCTGCAACTAGATGATATTGTAAGTGAATTTTTTAAATAAATGGTTTTTATTAAAAATCTATACATTCTCACTCCACTATCTGCAAGGTACATGCAGGGGCATGGGCACAGTCTAGGGTATAGCTGTTCAGTTGTTAGTTCACTTTCACTAAGAGATGAACCCGTAAATCTGTGATTGTGCTGAATCTGTCCTGAGTGTACTTCCCGCTAGCCACTGCCAAAGCTCCACATTGCCAACAAGGTAATGAAAGACCAGAAACATTATGAACGATTGTCTATGAACATTATCTTACTTAGTGCTCACAGCACTGAGTTCATTACTATTATTGTGCCCAAGGAGAGAAATGAATGCCAGAGAGGTCAGATGGCTTCCCATAGGCACAGACCATTGAATTGCAGAGCTGGGATTTGAACTTTGTTTTCTCTGGCTGCAAATATGCTTTACTACTATGCTGCTCCAGTGTGTGCCTGATGATAATTTCTGACTTTATTACCCATCTTCACACTGATAAAAAAGGAGGGCAACTTGAGTCAGAGTAGGTTTATTCTTATCTGTTTATTAGGGAAAGAGACTTACCCCAAGACTAAGATCTGTTCTACTATTTCTATTGCTGACATCACTAGGAGGATGGAGTGTAAGAATCCTCTTTGCTGTGCTTAAATATGAGTTGTGATGTGTAACCCTGTGGAGAAAAGATCCAGAGGATTATACCTTCAGCTGTAGGGAGAAAGGACTGCCACTCAGGTCAAGTACAGACTCTGAAGCCAAGCTGCCTGAGTTCCAATCCAAATGGGACTGCCTACGAGCTGTGTGACCAGGGGCAAATTACCTCATGTCTTGGCTTCCTCATCTGTCAAATGCAGGCTGCGATAGTGCATACCCCATAGGAATGTTGTAATGACTAAGCGAGTTAAAAGTGGAAAGTACTGAGGACAGTTAGCACATACTAAGTGCCATGTAACTATTTGCTGTTTTTTGTGTAACTGTCATTTATGTGGCGATTGGAAGGAAAGAAGTTTGGGGGAGTATTGATACCTGTAGTACATATTGATAATTTGTTTTGTTTTTGCTTTACATGAGCATGGATTTTATAAATCCATAAAAAGTTTATAAAAATAACTTTACAATCAAAAATAGAGCAAAAAGTGAAGGAATATATTCACACAACTTATCCAGGGCCCTCTCATAACCCTCCCAACAGTGATGCAGACTGAATGATAAAGTTACACTCTATCTCTAATGTGGAACTAAAATAGACCAGATACTTGGCCTAGGAGTTTTTTTCAAACAGAACATTAAAACATTTCACAGAGGAAACACTAGCTACCTTCCGTATTGTAACCTACATCTCCGTCCTGTCCTTGTTTGCAGCTTTCTAAGACCTCTCCTGGCTTGAGTAAAATGGCTGCCATTTATCTAGTGGATGTGGACCAAACTCCAGTTTATACACACTATTTTGACATCAGTTATATTCCATCTACTGTGTTTTTCTTCAATGGGCAACATATGAAAGTGGATTATGGGTAAGTTAGATTGACATGAGCTATCACAGTCTGGAGGTTTCCTTTTTAGCAGCTTTGTTAACTTACCAGTTTGCATGTGGTGGTTGCTCAGTGAGTCTTTTATGGTTACCATTTCCTCAACTGTACACTCTAATTTTTTTATGTGAAACTTCGTGCAAAAGGAGTGTTCTGGTATGACTGGCAAATTTTAATTTCCTGCTTAAGTATGAAAGAATGGTACAGGCTCTGAAGCACTAACCATCCTTCAGGCTAGATATATAGAACCATTTTCTTTTTTTTTTTCTTTACTATTTTTCTGTGTCTTTTTAAAATATATTTTATTGATTATGCCATTACAGTTGTCCCATTCCCCCCCTTCACTCCCCTCCACCCTGCATACCCCTCCCCCACCATTTCCCCTCTTTTGTTCATGTCCATGTGTCACGAGTACTTTAGATTCCATATTTCCCGTAGTATTTCTGCCCTCCCCCCTGTCTATTTTCTACCTACTATCTATGCTATTTATTTTCCACTCCCCTGTTGCTAATCCTCCATGTGATCTCCATTTCTATGTTTCCGCTCCCGATCTAGCTGTCCTCTTGGTTTGCTTTTGTTTTAGGTGTGGTTGTTAGTAACTGTGAGTTTGCTGTCCTTTCACTGTTCATATTTTTTATCTTCTTTTTCTTAGATAAGTCTCTTTAACATTTCATATAATAAGGGCTTGGTGATGATAAACTCCTTGAATTTGCCCTTATCTGAGAAGCATTTTATCTGTCCTTCCATTCTAAATGAAAGCTTGGCTGGATAAAGCAATCTTGGCTGTAGGTCTTTGGATTTCATGACTTGGAATACTTGTTTCCAGCCCCTTCTTGCCTGGAAGGTCTCTTTTGAGAAATCAGCTGACAGTCTGATGGGCACTCCTTTGTAGGTGACTGTCCCCTTATCTCTTGCTGCTTCTAGGATTCTCTCCTTCATTTTAATCTTGGCTAATGTAATTAAGATGTGCCTTGGTGTGTTCCTTCTTGGGTCCACCTTCTTTGGGACTCTCTGAGCTTCCTGGATTTCCTGGAAGTTTATTGCCTTTGCCAGATTGGGAAGTTCTCCTTCATTATTTGTTCAAATAAGTTTTCCACTCGTGGCTGTTTCTTTTCCCCTTCTGGTACCCCTATAATTCGGATGTTGGAACATTTAAAGATGTCCTGGAGGTTCCTAATCCTCTCATTTTTTTGAATTCTTATTTCTTCCTTCTTTTCTATTTGGTTGTTTCTTTGTTCCTTCTGGTCCATTCCCTTGATTTGAGTCCCATTCCCCTTTCCATCACTATTGGTTTCCTGTGCATTTCCCTTCATTTCACTCAGTTTAGCCTCCATATGTTCCTCTAATTTGTGACTAAAATCAACCAATTCTGTGAGCATCCTGATCACCAGTGTTTTGAACTGTGCATCTGAAAGGTTGGCTATTTCTTGGTCACTTAGAATGATAGGCTCTGGGGCTTTGAGCTGTTCTTGAGTCATAATGTTTGTTCGCACCTGTTATGTTTGAGGGGCAGAGCCTTAGGTGTTCACCAGAGCGGGGCGATCCAGTTGCTGGGTTGTGACACTGTATGGGGGGCGGGGTCAGAGAGGGGGAAAAAATGGTACTTTGCTCTGCTCCGCTCTCTCTGATTTCTGTCCTCTCTGCGGCTTCCCACAAGCAAATTAGGCCCCTCTGATGCTGGTTCCCGGGTGTGTTGGCCTATGTACTCTCCAAGACCCTGTGGGTCTCTCCAGTGAACTCTCTCCTGGGAGTCTCTCTTGGCCCCTCGACCCTGAGAAAATCTTTCCAGTTGGTGCTTTCAGGCTCTAATTCCCATCGCTGGGGCCCTAGCCTGAGCTGTCAGTCTCACTGTTCGCTCCTTTGCTTGGTTTATCTGCGCACAAATGTGTGACCGCAGTTAGTCAGCCGCCCTACGCCCTCACTGGGTCCACCCGTCGCCACCCAACGCCTGGGATCCATCAACTGCCTCTGCCTCTGCTCCTGGGTCAGTTGGACCGAACGATCTTTCCTGCCCGACCCCACTCCGTTGCTGATTGTGCCCCTCTTACCAGTCTGGCTGAGTGGTTCATTGTTGTTGGACTTCTGTACAGTTCAATTTTCACTGTTTTGGCTGCATTTTTGTTACTAAAATTTTGCTGTCTTTAAATTTAGTTGTGGGAGGGGGCACAGTGTTTCCACCCACGCTTCCATCTTGGCCAGCCCATTTTCTTAAAAGTTTCCGGGGAATTTCATTTGAAACAAAACATGTCATTGTTCTAAATTTTGAGACTAGTGGATCTCATTTATAAAAGAAGGGCTCCTTTCAGCAAAGTAAGACGTGCTTCTCTCTTGCCAAGTTTCCTGCCTTCTACTAGGAAAGAAGTTACTCTTTTGTTGAACTTATTCTTCAACAAAGCCTGTCAAGAATACATAACATCAAATCTACTTTAATGCCCTCCACTGTATCCGGTCAGCATCTCAGTATTTAATATTTATTTTGAATAAATCCATAATTCTTTATTATCTCTTATGTAGTTGAGATATCCTCTTGTCTAGATCTGTATACATGCTTTGTCATTATCAGCTCAAAAGTGCCTAAAATATTATGTGTTTTAAATGTTCTAAAAGTATTTATTCTCCTATAATATGGTTGATGTAAGTATTTTGTGCAATCATTTCAGAGGCCGATTTATGACATAACATACCAAAATTTTGTACCTTAAAAGTGTGTAAAATTTTTAACACAGCAGTTGCATTTTCAGGAATTTATCTGAAGGAAAATAATCCTGAAAGTGGACAAAATTGGCTCCATGGATACTTATCTCATCGTTGTTTAGGAAGCAAAATACTTAGAACTTAGATGACCACAAAGGGATACTAAGGACCAATTTACTCTGATGTTGTAGATGCATGATTAACAACTTGAAATAAATATATGTTAGTTGACAAAAAGCATACTGCAAAATAATATGTATAATTCCAATTATTGTGAAAAAACACACATATATACATGTATACATATGATTGGAGGGATATACACACCAAAATGTGGTGATTTGGGGGGAGGGGGGTGTCTTTTGCATTGAGCATACTTGATGTTCAAAATAATAAGAAAGAACAAAAGAAAAAAAATTTGACACCCACTACTCAAAATGGAAGTGACTGGAACATGCAGACCATGTCTAGGGCTTTGCCTAGTCAAACACAATAGCAGCAAAACAAACTACACCCATACAAGTACTCAGGGAATTCTACTTGATAATAAGTTAAGAAGTGATTAAAATACATTTTGAGCAGAAGCTTTTTGTATCTGTGATAGGGCTTACATGCCGTCCCAGCGGCCCACAGCACTGGTTTTAGTCATATATCAAATGCACCCTGTAATCACAATGGAAAAATCAATGTTGGGCCTTATGTCTGATGTCTCCCTGACAAAAAGAAAGTAAAAGAGCTACTGTTCGTGTTTTTAACCTGAAGGTCTTCAGCAAGTAATTACGAAAAGTTCTGAGCAAGGTTGTTTCTCTTCTATGCTATCTAGGTCTCCAGATCACACTAAGTTTGTGGGAAGTTTCAAAACCAAACAAGACTTCATAGATTTGATTGAAGTAATTTATCGAGGAGCAATGAGGGGAAAACTTATTGTCCAAAGTCCTATCGATCCCAAGAATATTCCCAAATATGACCTCCTCTATCAAGACATTTAGCACATTAACTACTGTCAAAGTTGAAGAAAGAAGCACATCTCGAGACAGTATTTGAATGCAGCTGTGCTGGTTTTCTGGAGTCCTTGGGAAACAAGTTCAGTGTCCCAGTGGAGGAGAGGTGTGACTTGTATAGAAAATGCTGGCTCCCAGTAGAAGACCCTGCCGGGACTGGGTCGATCGGGAAGCCTGTGTTTTCTCCCCACAAACCTCAGAGCACTCGGGTCAGCCGTGATGGACTTCCCCACGTGATTTGTTTGACTTTTCTCTACATTGTACTTTGTTTGTTCCTTAACGTAATACAGAATTCTCCTAAACACTGGCTAGTACAATTTAACTATGCTTATTTGATACACAAGTAAAATGTAAAGAGCAAAAATACATACTTCCTACCCTATATGTACACACACACCCCTCTTCCTCACCTCACCCTTGCCCATCCCTCCACTCATAGTTATGTCCCTCATGTTCTCTCTTTTTTTTTAATGTTATTTATTTATCTTTAGAGGGGAAGGAGAGAGGAAGAGAAACATCAATGTATGGTTGCCTTTCCTCCGTCTCCTGCTGGGAGTTGGCCTGCAGGGAACCAGCCTGCAACCCAGGCATGTGCCCTGACTGGGAATCGAACCGCGATCGTGTGGTTCGCAGGCCTGTGCTCAATCCACTGAGCTACACCAGCCAGGGCTTGTCCCTCATGTTCTCTTATTGCAGTCCTAATTATCCCAGTTTCTCTTAGAATGAATAACTCTCTACTGAAAGTAGGCAAGTTTGCTTTATTTTCACGCCTTCTGGCTCAGACTTTGAAAACAGTGTCCTGGTTTGTAAAATTACTAGCTTTTGTGCTATTAAACTGCCCAGGAAGCGAGACTTGAACCTTTACCATCCAGCATCCAATTTGAGCTAAAAAAAGAATTCACTACCCTTAGTAAATAGGAACAGAGTTCCACCTCTTCCTGTGACAGAAAACAACTTCAAAAGCTCATGACTAGAAAGAGATAGGAGAATTGTTAGAAAGAATAGGGGCTGCTTTTCCCACTTGGAAGTGGCCTACCCTTTACAGGGGCCAGTGCAAGCAAGCCGTCTGAGTTTCCATTTCACAAAGATAAGGTCTTGCTCTTAAAGGTCTCCCAGAGGAAAGGTTCAAGAACCCTTGGCAGACAGCAAGCTCTTTTGCTAGCTGAACTCTCTTCTGCTATCTTCTGCTCTCAGTACACTGACCCATCACCAATATACCTTCTTGTCATACCAAAATATGGCCTCTCTTTCTCATGGTGCAAAATGCCTCCTGATGCCATCAACATCTTACCAGATTCTGGCTTTCACTGTGAAGTTTTCCTCACTTGTATGCTCCAGATCCATTGACAGTGTTCAACAGGTCAGAGCTAGTGGGCACTTAGTCCTATATTCTAGAATCTGTGAAAGAGATAATAGTCAGAAACTGAAAAATCATACAAACATTTTATTTATTTACTTATTTATTTGCGAGAGGGGAAGGGAGAGAGAAAGATGGAGAGAAGCATCAATGCAAGAGAAACGTCAGTGGATTGCATCTTGTACAGGCCCCCACCCAGGACTTTCGCTTTTCATGACAGTGCCCAGCCAACGGAGCCACACTGATCATGGCTCATGCAAACACATTTTTAAAAGCATCTTACAATACATTTATACCTTTTTCTTCTGGCAGTACCCTAAGCCCTAAGTTTTCTTGAATTATCTGATTGTATTAAGTTGCTTCTGGTCACCACTCAGGACAAAAATAATGTGAAAACCTTAGGCATTTTCTCAGTTCACCTATCCTCTCTGCTTTCCTCCTCAGCAGCACCTCCAGCCCACCCCCTGGGGACGCTGCACTCTGTGGTTCTCTGAACCCTCCCTGCCATCTCCAAATCCTGGGGCCTCCCACTTCCTGGGACTCTCTCCTGAAATGCACTTCCCCTTCCATTTTCCAGAGGAGCACCTCCTATTTTCCTTAAGGCTCTTGCATTGCCTCTCCTAAGTAGCCTCTGTTCCCATCCAGGAGTCATTTGTATTTACGTAAACTCTAAAATGGGGCAGGGCATAAAATACACACTCAAATGTGGAATGGAAAGTAGGATAGGAACAAAACATAAATCAGGACTTTGGAGAAACATTCCCTTAAGTCTTTGGGAGGAAATAAATTACAAGAGTTTACGCATGCAAGTTCTGAGATTTTGCTGGTATCTGAGCACTTACGACACATCAAGAACTGTGTGATTCAGGCTGTGAGTGACCAAAATTTCCAACTAACAGTAATGAAGATGTTTTATTCTTTCATAGAAGTCTGGAGGGAGGCAAATCTGGTTAACTCAGTAGTTCAATAGCATCATCAGAAACCCAGGTTCTTTTTATCCTTCTCAGCACATTCATTCTTCATGCCAGTGCTGGTGGCCTCAGGGTCCTAGGATGGCTGCTACAGTTCCATGCATCACGAGTACCATGAAAGCAGAGGGAGAGGAGAAAATGGAGGTGGTGAGGAAAGGGTTTTGTCTTATTCCTGGAGTGGCCCTCTCCTTTCATCAGTAAAGGACACACAAGCACCCCGCAGCCTTCCTTGTATGTCACATCAGTCAGAACCAGGTTGCATGCTTCCTCTCCCTGAAGAAAAGGCTGGGAAAGGAAGCACCTGGCAAGGGGACTGGGCTGCAGTGACCGTGCTGCCCTGCATGGAACTGAGCTTCTGATGGCAACAAGGTCAGTGGCTGCTAAATAAGCGACATGCTACCTGATCCATGGCCCTCCTGCTGTGTATCTATCTCATTCTAGGAAGTCAGTACCAATAGTCCCATGAGGTTTTGGGAGGAGCAGTAACTTGCCAAAAGTGATGGCAGGTTGTGCCAGGGCACCCTGGAAGGACAAGAATTCTTCAAAGGTATTAAAACAAGCAAATTCTTCATAACCCTTTACTGAGTCCCAGAATGTTATTTTTGGCAGAGGCTTTAAAGATCATCTGGTCGGTGTGGTGTGGCTCGGTTGGAGCATCATCCCTTACACCAAAAGGTTGTGGGTTCGATCCCCTGTCAGGGAACCTACAAGAGACAACCAGTTGATGTTTCTCTTTCATATCAATGTTCTCTCTGTCTCTCCCCCTCTCTCCCTCTTCCTCTGTCTCTAAAAGCAATGAAAAAAAAAAGTCCTCAAGTAAGAATTTTAAAAATAAATAAGATCATCTGGCTTAAGCCCTTCGTGGAAAAGACCAGGAAACTGATGGGCAGGGAACTTAAAGCACTTGGCAGATTTATGCCCAAGCTATGATTTGGACCCAGCAAACCCAGAGAGCCTTTATACCATCTTACTTTGTTTTCTGAGGTGCTGATGTGTTGGACCACAAATGTCTGTGTCAAAACATTTGTTTTCATCCCACTCTGATCTAGCATCTTCCTCTTCTGCTAATTCACTTGGAAGAAGCTAAAGGATGCAGTGAAAAGCTCAGGGTTTGTATTCAGACAAACCCAGCTTCAAGGTTCAGCTTCACTGCTTAGTAGCTGTGCAGCCTTAAGCAAAGCACTTAAACCCTAAGTCTCTGTTCCCTTGTCTGTAAAACAAGGATAATGATGACATTTCCTCAGAAAGCACCTCAGTAGGCACACAGTCAGTGAGTGGCCCCTGCAGTGAAACAGTTTGTATCCTTAGGGATTACAGTTGCCTGTGGGTGTTTTCTGCCACACTCCCAACTGACTCTGTGCTGCTCGGCTGCTGCTGTACCGTAAATGAGAAGATAAAAAGGGCCCAAGGCTGGGGAGGCAGGGGGTGGGTGGAGGTGGAAGAGGGTATTAGGAGGTATAAGTGGTGATGGGAAAAAATAAATAAAAATTGTTTAAAGGTCCAAGGCTTTTTTAAAAAGACGCAGAAAGGAGCCAGAAGAAAGCTCTTTATTTCAGCCATGCAGGGCTGGAACCCATCATTTTCACACCAGGTTTTACCCCGTCCACTCCCATCCAGTTTTCCCCCTTCCAGAGTGAAATCGTGCTTTCAGGCAAGGGCTTCCACCCAGCCCTGCATTAGTTGTCAGCTATGGTTTTCTGAACCCAGTCCAGGATGGATGGCACCTTCACGTACACACCGTACTCAGCCACTCTACAGCTCTTATCAAAGCTCAGGATCCCGGCCGCATACCAGGTGTCGTCATTCTCGTCGTGGACGGCAAAGGCGCTGCCAGCATCACCATAGCAGGTGTCTTCCTGGTACTTGGACAAGCCAGCACAGAAGGTGTGCTCATTCAGTATGGGCTGCACTCCTACAGGGCTCTTTGCTTCCTTCTTTTCAGGCACTGTGCTACCTTCATAGTGCTTTACACAGCTATCCTGCTCAGCCACAGGCAACATAACATACTTCAGTAGCTCAGTGAAGTTAAAGTTGGAATTTCGCCCCCAGCCAGACACATAACCTATACGTCCTACTTGTGCATAATCTTTTGAAGGCAGGCAAATGGGCATTACTCTCTCATTAACGGGCACCTTCTGTTTGAGTTTGATGAGCCCAATGTCAACCTGGAGGTAGTTAGGGTGGAGAATCACCTTCTCAACCTCCACAAGCTGAGTTTTCCCCACATAGAGTCTTAAAGTAGGGGCAATGTCTTTTGCTTTTGCATCATCCGAATGACCCAGGAAGAGATTTTTAGCCGTGGTCATCAGCCATTGTTCATTGATCAGTGTGGCCCCCGAAGTGAGATTATGGTGAGAAATCATCTTAGCCTGCCAGGGAAAGCTGCCTTTGGCATCCACCGATCCACCCAGGATCCGTTGGGCCTGATCCACTGGGTTCTTGGGCTTTCCGCACACTGTCAAGGAGAGCAAGGAAATTGTGAACAGAAGCGTGAGAATCTCCCAGTTTGGGGGCATGGGTAAAAGCTCTGACTATGATTGCTGTCTAAATTATTGTTCATTTCTTCAGAGCCAGGAATATTTACACACTTTGCTCTTACCATCTGACCTCTCCTCTCCAATGTTTACAGTCAGTAAATTGTTTACATCACTAAGAGTTCTATTTCCTGCTTTCCAAACTCACAAAAGAAACAGATTTTGAAATCCTGACTGATGAGCTGTATGTATATTTAAGCAGTTCATCACAACAAGGACATGTCCACAAGTCCTTGGAATTCATTGTAACAGCAAGAAGCTATACTAATTCATTCTGTCTGAATAAAGAGGGATCTATAGCAGCATTGGCCAGAACTCAGGTTTTATTGACACTGCAGTGAATACTAGGCATGTTAGCAGTTCCACACCAATAGCAGAAGAGGATGGGCAAAATCTTCTTGTTCCAACAGGGAAAAGGAGAGAGCAATAGCTCTTCCTAATAGCAAGAAATAGAAGTCCTAATCCACCTCCAGCCCTCAGTCATACTCCCATGGATTGTTCTTTCTGGAGCTGGCTTTACCCTTGACCCTAGGCTCTCTGGGCAGTGTGTGTGTCCATGTAAGGTCTCTGATCCCCGGGGGCAGTGTACACAGTAGATTCAGTCAATGCCCTGCATGCCCAGATGAACAAGATCCTTAGTGAAGTTTCTGGGGGAATCATCTAACTGCTCCATTTTCCACTGGCCATTTGTGGTTCTCCCTGGTCCCTCGCCTTGGCTTTTGTATGCTCAGTAGAAGCCACATAGGATGGGCACGTGCATCTAGGACACACTATCCAAGGTATCTGCCCAAGCACTGGACCCACAACACCTGTCCTTGGTCTGCTCCCCAGGGCCCTTTGGCTTCTCACCTGCTTCACATTCAGGAAGCTTCTCTCCAATGGCCTTATTTGTCCACTTCTTCTCACTGTTTAAGGCGTACACTCCTGAAACAAAAGAAATGAGCCAAAAGAGAAATTGAATCTGGACTTTGTGTGAGGAGAGAAGATATTTAAAGAGAAGAACTAGAAGGCGAAGGAAGATAAGGGGCAGGGGAGTAGGAGGAAGGGGGGAGCACTGTACTAGAAGCCAAGTGCTGGGGGCACCAGTGAAGCCCAGCAGGACAGAATTGTGCTTATGGTGGTCATGGTGAGGCAGTACAGGGTAGGAGTCAGGGCTCAAATCCTCACTCTACCTCTTACAGGCTACCTTATCTTAAGCAAGTTGCTTCTCTATGCCTCAGTTTCCTCATCAGCAAATAGTAATAACAGTATCTGTGTAGAGGAATGTGTGAGGACTAAGTGACCAAATAAATGTAAACCACTTAGAACAATGCCAGGTCACAGTACTCACTAAAGTAAGGACTATCAGTGTCAACATGGTCACCGTCTTTCTCTTGCCACATCCTTTGTAGACATTGCTCTCACTCTGTGATGAGTAGGCTATGTGGCATCACCTCCCCTTAACAAAAGACAAAACTTGAGGCTGAGCAGAGTTAATCTGCCCTAAAGGCCACAGCACTGGTAACAAAATCCTTATTAGAATCTACACCTCCTGGCACCAAGGATAACATGTGAATTTCCTAGCCAGTCAACCCTGGCTCCATTCATCATGGAAATGCCAGGATGGGGAAGACACAAGGACTCTTGTCCAGGTCTTACCATCTCCTTCAGTGCGCAGTCTGTAGTAGGGGTTGTTACACTGGTATCGAACCAAGTGCTCCACATGGCCATTTGAAATCTCAGGGGCCTTTGGGCAGCTGTCATCTGCAAAGAAAAATAGGAAGAAGAAGTTAATATTCAGAAATTATTCCCAAAGACCCACAAAAAGTCAGATAAGAGGAAGCTGCTGTGCATGTCAACCCCTCTCCATCCCAAATGGAAGCCAAGAAGTGGGGAGTCTTCTCTTATTTCTGACTGGCTCCCCAATGCTCTTCATCGTATTGAAAGAGCAGAGACTAGGATGAGAAGAGGGGATCTGGGTCTTCCTGAAGAGAGGGTGCAGATCTAATAGTGCTGGGATGTACGGCTCCTGCCCAAACCCAAAGACCTACCTGCATTACCTGTACCCTCATTGCCAGTGTCCACTGCGAAAAGCTGACCCCAGAGCAAGAGGGCGACTACAGCTCCCAAGGTGCTGCGAAGAGAAAACAGGAAGGAATGCAAAGCTCCTCTCCCTGCTTCACAGCACATACCCAATCGGCAGCCAGAGAGGAAATCGCCACATGGAAGAGCTGCAACCCACCAAATACCTACTTCACAGCTTCCCAGTATGTGCAGGCCCAGCAAGCTCTGTGCTGCTGGGAATTCTACGTGAGCTTCAGGAAGGAACCACCAAATTAGGAAGGTACACAGGTGTGTGGGCCTCAATGTCTGGCAGCATTAAGGAATCATTAAACTAGTAATAATATATGAGCTCTCCAGCAAAGAGAAGCTTCCCTCAGGCAACACTAAAGTACTGGGCTACAAGGACACTGCAAATAAAATGAAAGTTAGTGGAATGTGGAGGTTCACTGTGCTAGTCTCTCTACTTTTCAAAATTTTCCATATGAAAAGGTTTTTTAAATATTTCATTTAAAATACCTATGTGGGCCTGGCTGGTGTAGCTCAGTGGATTGAGCGCGGACCTGCGAACCAGACAATCACGGTTCGATTCCCAGTCGGGGCACATGCCTGGGTTGCAGGCCAGTTCCCTGCAGGCCAACTCCCAGCAGGGGACGCATGAAAGGCAACCATACATTGATGTTTCTCTCCCTCTCTCCTTCCCTTCCCCTCTAAAGATAAATAAATAAAATATTTTAAAAAATAAAGAATAAATAAATAAATAAATAAATAAAATACCTATGTGGTTGTTTCTCTTATTTTATGATAATTTGTTTCAAGAAATGAAATATTAGCTCTAGCCAAGCAGCTCATTTGGTTAGATTGCCATCCTGATATGTCAAGGTTGTGGGTTCGATCCCTGGTCAGGGCACATAGAAGAATCAGCCAATGAATGCATAAATAAGTGGAACAACAAAATCTCTCTCCACCTCCTTCTTTCCTTCCCTCCCCTCCTTCCTTCCCTCTCTCTTTCTATAAAAGCAATACTTTTTTTAAAAAAATCTTAAAAAGAAATGGTAGGAAACCCCAAAATGCCAGAAGGTTACCTGGAAGATAACTGGCTTCCTAAAAGCCTGACTGGACATTGGCATCAATGCACAGGCCACACTTACCAGTTAATTATCACACTGACAGATGTCAGCTATTCAGAGATTGCTTGGTTAAGTTTCTAGTCTTCCTACTTCCACATTTTTAAAAATCTTTTTATTTTGATAAACTCTAAGTGCCTTAATTGTGACACCCAAGTATGTCACTTTTGGTCTTTTTTATTATACGCTTCTAAAAAGAGAAAAACTAATAAATATATTTAAAATACCAGGAAGCCTGCCATGGAAGCTGGTGTCATCTCCTACAAAGATGAAAACTTCATAACCTCAAGGAAAAAAAGATACTGCTTAAAGCAAGTCACATCTCCTGGCAAAGACAGCAGTATCTGAAATATTCTCTCTTATGGATGCAGAAAAGCAGGGGATTTAACATAGCCCATTTGCCCTGTTTTTTTCTTATATTTTTGCACCTGTTCTGTAGCTTCTCCTATACCTGGGCTGTCATGTAGATAAAAGATTTATGCAAAGAAGGATGAGACAAGGAACAAGAGAAAGGGAGGCAATGGGAGCAGAGCTGTGGACTCACCGCATCTTTGGCTTGTCCTGCCTCAGGAAGAGCCGCGCTGTGGGGTGAGCCTGCTGATGCTTTTATGCCTGTAACATCTCACCCCACCCCTTCTTGATTTTGTAATTCCTGTGTCTACACAACTTTGGCCTTGTTAAAGTACTGGCATTTTCCAGTAACAAAACCACAAACATCCCTGTTAAGAGTCGGGCTCTTGCTTCACACTTGAGTTTTCCCTGTTCTTTTACAAACCTCAAAGAAGCCTGGCCACATCATGACCCCAGGTGCCTGCCAAAGAGCTTCCCGAAATCAGCCACTGTGCAGGGCTGGAGGAGGAACTATCAGTCTCTATCTCTTTATTTTGGACAGTATTCAGCGCTGGAAAAAAAAGCCCTTCTTTGGGTTATTTCAAACCATTTATAGACACTCCTGCAACCTGGCTGAGACGGGGCTCTAAAGAAAGCATTTCCTTTTCACAATCATTTCCCCTGTCCTGTGTTGACATCTCCCTATTGCTTAAACGCTCTCCAACCTCAAATCAGTAACATGTATTTATTATATCTTCTGTGATTGCTGTTGGCAAGAAATCACACAAAATGGTTAAAGCTAGACTGTAGACCAACACACCAGACTCAGTGTTAGTAGTTCTAAATGGTTTTATAGTCAGTATCAATCCAAGTAGGCATATGAAAAAAATGTATATGCTTCATTCCAACATCTGTGCCTCTTTATCCCAATTACTGTTCAACTGAAACTTAATAGCAACTCAATAAAAAATTGCTTTATTCATTAAAAATAGGTAAATGGTTCTAAAAGTGCAGCGTACAGAAGAGTCACTTTGGGATATTCGTGGTGGCACTGAAGCAATACCACAATGACCAGAAACAACACAAATGCCCGTTAATAAGGGAATGAGGAGATTATGTGGGATAGTCCTGTCCCAGGATGTTATGCAGCCACGAAAGTGCACGAGCTATGAAAGAACCTGGATAATCTCATAAACACAATTTTGAAAGAAAACTGCAAGTTTCAGAAGATTACTTTCAGAATGACACCACTGTTTTAGTGCTCAGAACCAAGCAAAACGTGGCAATGGATTCTTAGATATGACTCCAAAATTACAAGCAGCAAAAGAAAATATTGACAAATTGGTTCATCAAAATTAAAAACTTTTATGCATCCAAGGACAGTATCAGGAAAGTGAAAAGACAGCCTGTGAATGGGAGAAAATATTTACAAATCATATACCTCACAAGGATTTAATGTAAAGAATTCCTACCACAACAAAAAGATAAACAACCCAATTAAAACATGGGCAAATTATTTGAGTAGACATTTCTCCAAAGAAGATATACAAACGGCCAATAAGAACATGAAAAGCTGCTCAACATCACTGGAAAATGTGACTAGGGAAATGCAAATCAAAGCCACAGTGAGACACCACTTGATACCTACTAACATGCCTACAATTTTTTTAAAGTGTTGACCAAAATGTAGAAAAATTGAAATTCTCATACACTCCTATGGGAATGTAAAATATAATAGTTTCAATGCAAAAGAGTTGAAAATTCCTCAAAGAGCTAATCATAGAATTGCCATATGACCCACCAATTCTACTAGGTATATACCCCAAACATTGAAAACAGAGACTTAGATCATTGTACACCAGTGTTCATTGTGGCATGATTCACAATAACCAAAAGATAGAAACAGTCCTAGTGTCCTTCAACAAGTGAATGGACATACAAAATGTGGTATATACATGCAATGGAATATTATTCACCTATAAAACGGAAGTTCTGATACACACTACCACATGAAAAGCCTTGAAAACACCCCTGGTTGGTATAGCTCAATGCATTGAGCACAGGCTGAAAACCAAAGGGTTACAGTTTGATTCCCAGTCAGGGCATATGCCTGGGTTGCAGGCCAGGTCCCTAGTGGGGGCCACGTGAGAGGCAACCACACACTGTTGTTTCTCTTCCTCTCTTTCTCCTTCCCTTCTTCCCTCTCTAAAAATAAATAAATAAAAAAAAATATTTTTTAAGCCTTGAAAGCCCTGGCTGGTGTAGCTCAGTGGATTGAGCGCAGGCCTGTGAACCAGAGTACCGCGGTTCGATTCCCAGTCAGGGCACATGCCTGGGTTACAGGCCAGTTCCCAGCAGGGGACTCACGAGAGGCAACCATACATTGATATTTCTCTCCCTCTCTTCGTCCCTTCCCCACCAAAGATAAATAAATAAAATCTTTTAAAAAAAGCCTTGAAAACATTATGCTAAGTGAAAGAAGAAACCAGACACAAAATCATGCCACAAAAAGACAGTATGGCATGATTCCATTTATATGAAATAGCTAGAAAGGCAAATTCATTCATTAAAAAAAAAAAGATAAGCAGTTACCAGGGGCTAGAGGGAGGGAAGAATGGGGAGTTATTGCTTAATGGGTACAAAGTTTCTGTTTAGGGTGATGAAAACTTTTGAAAACAGTGGTGATGGTTACACAACATTTTGAATATAATTAATGCCATTGAATAATACACTTAAGCATTATCAAAATCAGAAATTTTGTTCTATGTACTTTAACACAATAAAAATTCAAGAAATAAAACAGTAAAAAATGTTTTTACTTGGCGCCAAATTTTTTTTAAAGAAAGCAAAACTAAGCAATGTGTTGTACAGGCATTTTTAAAATTTTAATGGAATGGAAAACAAAATGTAATGTGTTACCTCTCATGGGAGGTAGGAGGAAGGCATAGGAGAAAAGCACATAGGTAGATATAAATATAGGTAAATTATTGCTAATGATCCAGCTTTTGGGTGGGGTGATAGGTTCATGAGTGTACATTATGTTATTGTGCCTTATTTTTAAAAGATATATATCATATGCACTTCAAATATAATATTCATAGTGTTAACATTTTAAAATATGAAAGAAAGGGAACCACCTGACAGAGGTGAAGTCCAGACCCCTCTTTGCAGACATATGATGCAATATGTTCGAGCAGAGTCTGAGAATCTGCATTTTAAGTGACCATAACTTCTCCCGATCCCCATATGCACACTGCACTGTGACTGCAGCAATTCCAGTCATGGTTTGGTTGTATGACTACTTTGGCCAATGGAATAGTAGCAAACAGAAAAGAATGACTTGAAACGTGCTAGTAAATTGGAACTCACCTTCTCTCATTGCACCTGGAATCTGGGGGCTGCCATATGAATGAATGAGCTCAAACTACTCCTCCATTGCTGGAGGATGAGAGGTCACAGGGAAGAAAACCCAGGCCCCCCTCCCCACCAGCCTCAGTTACCCGGAAGCTGACCACAGATGCCTGAGTGAGCCCCTGCCGAGATCAACCCAGCCCAGCCCAGCCCAGACTGCTGACCTACAGAATCATAAGCTAAATAAAAGGATTATGTTGAAAGCTTTGAGAAGGCTTGTTAAGTAGCAAATGCGAACTCATACACCCAGTATATGAAACATGAAAATGAAACTATTCTGGCTGAATCTGGGGTGAGAGGGTTTGAATTTTGCTCCCTAGTTTCCTCATATCATTTTTTAAAAGATTTTGTTTCTTTTTAGAGAGAGGGGAAGGAAGGGAGAAAGAGAGGGAGAGAAATATTGATGTGTGCTTGGTTGCCTCTTGCACGCCCCCAACTGGGGACCTGGTCCACAACCCAGGCATCATGTGCCCTGACTGGGAATCAAACTGGTGACCTTTCGGTTCACAGACCAGTGCTCAGTCCACGGAGTCACACCAGCCAGGGCTACCTATAAGCAGTTTATTTTTACCAGCTGTTTGCCTATCAGTTTTCTTCAGCGAGACAGGGGCTACTGCCCTACTTTTCCAAAACTCTTTCCTCAAGAACACATGCTATAGGCTGAGAAGCATTCCCACTAAATATGAAGCACTTCCCTCCTATGCATCCTCGTGTCCTTCCTCTTCTCCCTATCACCCATTCAGTCTGTCACCTCTCCTCTTAGAAGTCCTCAAACCTCAGTCTCTGACAAGCCTT
Source organism: Sturnira hondurensis (assembly GCF_014824575.4). Lineage (NCBI taxonomy): Eukaryota > Metazoa > Chordata > Mammalia > Chiroptera > Phyllostomidae > Sturnira > Sturnira hondurensis. Next base: position 3,791,401 of record NW_028087376.1, on the reverse strand, counting down.
TGTCTAGTGTCTTACAAATGTAGCAGCCCTAGCTTGTTCCTTGTCTGCCCAGAAGCTACTACTATACCTCAGAGAAGAGAGGGGCTTTGTTTCTGTGGATTCCCCGCGGGATAGGGGAGCATGGCAGCCTCTGAAATGGGTTCAGAGAACGCCAGTTCTCTATAGGCTGCAGCTGCCCTTCCTAATGTACATAAAATGAACCATGTCTCACCACCACTGTAGAATAATTGCTTACCCACCCAATGCATGAAAATTCACATCTCTTCTACCAACAAAACTCGAATTCCATTACACCAACCCCTTGTCTTGGACAACAGAGGTTCACAGCCTCCCTGCCACAGACGTCCTTCATTTACTTGACAGTAAAGGGTATCCTGCCAAAAAGCCTTCTCTCTCAATTGGAAACTCAGAGTGGACAAGATGAGGTGGCAAGTGAGAAGCCTCAGTGTAGCCAGCCAGGGGAAGTAGTGAATACATTTTGTAAGAACGGAAAGCAGAAAAGGTTGACATATCAGTAAGGCAGGACAGCAGTTGGGAGAAGACTTGAAGGGCAAAGTTTGTATTTTGGAAGGAAAAAAATATTTTTTAAAAGTTCATTCTGCCATTACAAAAGTCTTGAAATTTTATAAGGTGCAGAAAAATAAAAATAAGAAAAAAATCTACCCGTTATCTCACCAACCAAAGACAACCAATAACCATTGTTAACAGTTTAGTGTTACTTCCTTCCAGGCTTTCTCTGTACACATTGAGTAGCGCTTTTACCGTCCTTTATACAGGATTTTTGTTGCCTGCCTTTTTCACCCCATGTTATAGGCAATTCTTATAGAAAACCTCTTTGAAACTTTTTTAATGCCATATATTTTTAACTTAAGAATGTATCATATATACTTCAACTATTTTCTCACTGTTGGAAATGTAAAATTATTCTAATTTGTCTGTTAGAAACATCTTACATATACGCAGGAAAGTGACATAAGAGGCCAGGCTTACTTTATTCTATGTTTATATATAATTAATGTAGCATCAATTACTAAAAATATAAAATCTTGAACTTCTTAAACTTCAAGATGGTGGCATAAGTAAACACAGCATGCCTCCTTGCATAGCCACATCAAAATTACAACTAAACTATAGAACAACCATCACTCAGAACTGTCAGAAATCCAGCTGAATCAAAGTCAGACAATTACGGAATTAAAGAAACCACATTCATCCAGGCTGGTAGGAGAGACAGAGATGTGGGACAGCCTGTTTCCACACCCACATGTGGTGTATAAAAAGTAGGGAGGGATATCTCAGGAGTGAGGAGTTCGGGTCCTGTACGAGGCCCCCAACCCGCACCCCAGCCCAGAGTTCCAGTGCCAGGAAGACAAGTTCCCATAATGTCTGGCTGCAGAAACCAGCAGGGATTGAGTCAGTGAAACAAATTCCTGGAGTTCCAAGCAGTTCATCTTAAAGAACCCACACACAGACTTATCAGACCCACTCATCTGAGCTCCAGCTCCAGGGCAGCAGCTTGAAAGGCACCAATGGCATACGGGGAGGAACTGAAGTGTGTGCCTGGCATTGAGGTGAGAGCTGGAGGACAGCTTGCTCCCAGACAGAAAAGCAGGCAGGAGTCTTTGTCCCTTTTCTGAACCTTCCCTGAACAGAAGTACAGAGCCCGCAGGTGAGTACCATATCTGAGACTCATCAACCTAGCTAACACTGTTTGCCCCACCCTGGACATCACCTGAGATTTCTTCCCACCCAACTTACAGGCCAACCCAAGCTGCTAACAGTGACTTTTCCACATAAATGGCTAGTCTTGGCTCATGCTCCACAACTTCCTAAATCCTCTCAAACAAGTAATAGCCAACTTCAGTGAGCCCCCATCCTCCACACCTCTTGCTAAGTGGCCCCAAGCCCGGCAATAGCAGCAGCCAACCTACATTCACAGCTTGGCTTTGCCTGGAAATCTCTTAGCCTAGCACAAGTAACAGAGATCTCAGATTGCTTTACAGTTCATACAGGGTGGCCCTGGGCAAAGCATAGGTGGGGGCTGACCTTGGCCTTCACCACCCAGGAAACTCCAGAGCCTGTGTACCCAGTAGATAGCTGCAGTCCACATCGGACTACCATCATCCTACACCTACCTACACAGCTGATCCTCCAGGGAGGGTGGAAGTTGGTGTTTAGTGGTCACAGCCTGTCCTTGCAGCTGACTGGCCTGGGTAAATCCCTCCTATTGACCTGTCAAGACAAATGAAGGCTCATTTTCAAGAGCCTCCTCTTGTTCTCAGCCCACATTAAGAGTGTACCTCAATTATCCAGCTTGGGTAATAGTTGAGGCTTCACCAATGGACCCTACAGGACACCTACTACATTAGGCCATGCTACCAAGACAGGAAGTCATAGCCACTCTACCTAATACATAGAAACAAACACAGAGCAACTGCCAAGATGAGAAGACAAAGAAACATGGCCCATATGAAAGAACAGATCAAAACTTCAGAGAAAGAACTAAACAAAATGGAGATGAGAAAGCTATGAGGTGCAGAGTTCAAAACACTGGTCATAAGAATGCTCAAGAAACTTAGTGAAGACCTCAACAGCATAAAAAAATTAATCACAAGTGCAGTATATACTACTTGAAATAAAGAACAATTTACAGGGAAACAACGGTAGAGCAGATGAAGCCAAGAATCAAATCAATGATTTGGAACATAAGGAAGCAAAAAACAACCAATCAGAAAATAAGAAGAAAAAATAAACCAAAAAAGTGTAAGCTGCATCTGGGACAACTTCAAGCATTCCAACATTCACATCATAGGGTTGCCAGAAGGAGAAGAGGAAGAGCAAGAAATTGAAAATCTATTTGAAAACATAATGAAAGAAAACTGCCCTAATTTGGTGAAGGAAACAGACATGGAAGCCCAGAAAGCATCAAGATGGATGCAAAGAGGCCCACTCTAAGACACATTATAATTAAAATGCCAAAGTTTAAAGATAAAGAGAGAATTTTAAAAGCAGCAAGAGAAGAGCAGTTATCTGCAGGGGAGTTCCCATAAGACTGTCAACTGATATTCTGAAAGAAATCTTAGAGGCTAGAAGAGATTGGCAAGAAATATTCAAAGTCATGAAAAGCAGAGACCTACAACCAAGATTGCTCTACCCAGCAAAGATATCATTTAGAATCAAAAGGCAGATAAAACTTCTCAGACAAGAAAAAACTAAAGGAGTTCATAATCACCAAGCCATTATTAAATGAAATATTGAAGGGACTTATTAAAGAAAAAGAAGATAAAAAAATATGAACAATAAAATGGAAATAAATACATATCTGTCAAGAATTGGATTAAAAAATATATATATACCCTGGCTGGTGTGGCACAGTGGATTGAGCGCTGGCCTGCAAACCAAAGTGTTGCCAGTTTGAATCCTGGTCAGGGCACATGCCTGGGTTGCAGGCCAGGTCCCCAGTGAGAGGTACGTGAGAGGCAACCACACATTAATGTTTCTCCATCTCTTTCTCTCTCTCTTCTCCTCTCTCTAAAAATAAATAAAATCTTTTTAAAAAGATCCTTTAAAAAAACTAATCAAACGAGAAGAACTGACAGAATCATGAATATGGAGAGCATTGTGATGGTTGCCAGATGAGATGGGGTGTGGAGGAGTGGATGAAAAGAGGGGATTAAGAAGTTAAATAGGTAGTTACAGAATAGCCATAGGGATATAAAGTACAGTACAGGAAATGGAGTAGCCATAGAACTTATACTCATGACCCATGGACATAAACAATGGTGTAGAGATTGCCTGAGGGAGTCGGGGTTGCTGGATGGAGGGGTGCAAAGAGGGGAAATTGTGACAACTGTAATAGCATAATCAATAAAATATAATTAAAAAAATATGAAAATAAAAAACATCAAATCTTTAGTGTTGGGCTCAACAAATCTTTCTGTAACACCTGTGTAAGCACCACTCAGATCAAAATATAGGATATTTCTAGCACCCCAGAAGACTACTTTGGGTACTTTCCCCACCCCCTACCCCCAAAATAATCACTGTGCTGACCTCTATCATGATAGAATAGTTCTGCCTGGCCCAGGCTAGTGTGGCTCAGCTGCTAGTGCAGCTGCTCCATATCCTTGCCAGCACATTTTAATTTTAGCCATTCTGGAGTATATGCAGTAAATTATAATAATGGCTTTAATTTGCTTTTCCTGGATATCTGATTTGATAATCATATACAGAGCATTTTTTATATTCTTATTGGTCCAGTTAGATATTCTTTTTTTTCTTGTTGATTTGTAGGAGTTTTTTTAAAGATATTCTGAATACTAGTCTCTTATCAGAAAAAATGCAAACATCTATTCTACGGTTTGTCTTTTCACTCTCTTAGTCATGTATTTTGATGAACATATGTTCTTAATTTTAGTAAGTCCTAGTTTAGTGGGGGTTTTTAAATTTATTTTATGGTTAGTGCTTTCTGTGTCCTCATTATGAAATCTTTCCAGCAGGGTCATGACAACATTCTCCTAAGTTTAATTCGAGAAGTTTATCACTTTACCTTTCACATTTAGGTCTATGATCCATGCGGAATTAATGCTTGTACATGATGTGAGATAAAAGTTCAAGTTTGTTTTTTTCCATATAGATATGCAGTTGATCCAGTGTCGTTTACTGAAATGATTATCCTTGGCCTTAAATTGTAGTGGTATCTTGCTAAAAATTAGGTGACAGCATATTTGTTGGTCTCTTTTTGTATTCTTTATTCTGTTCCATTAGTCAACTTCTCTCATGCTGGGCCAATGCCAGTCTATCTTAACCAGGAACTTTATAATAAATCTTGTTACCTGGTATTATAAGTGTTCCAAGTTTATTGTTTTTCCTCAAAATGGCTGTGTCTGACTATTCTAGGTCCTTTGCATCTCACAGATGTCTTGTAGTCAGCTTTCTTTTTGTCCTAAATGTTCTGCTGTGATTTTGATTGGGATTGCATTGAATCTCTTAATCAGTTTGGGGAGGACTGACATTGCTCCTGAGTCTTCCAGACCATAAACATAGTAAAACTTTTCCTTTATTTAGGTTGTCTTTCATTTCAATGCCTTATACATTTTAGAATAGATCTCTTGCAACCTCTTTCATTAAATTTACTCCTAAGTATTGACTTTATGCAGTTGTAAATATTTTCATTAAATTGTTAATTATTTATTGCTAATAGAGAAAACTTTAATTGATTTTTGTATATTGACCTCCTATTCAGCCATGTCAGTAAATTCACTAATGAAGTCTAATAGTTTGATTAATGTTCTAAACTTTTTTGGTGTACAATTTTGTCATCCGCAAATAATGGCTTTTCTACCTCTTCTAAACTTTACACCTTTTATTTCTATTCCTCACCTTATTGCACTAAGATTTTCATTACAGTCTTAAATACAATTGGGGAATGGACTTCCTCGTCTTATTCCCAAACTCAGGAAGGGAGAGAGAATTTAAAGTTTCTAAGATTGTGTTACTATAGGCTTGTTTTGTTTTTTTTTTTCTTTTTTTAATATATTTTATTGATTATACCATTACAGTTGTTCTATTCCCCCCTCTTCATTCCCCTCCATCCGCACACTCCCTCTCCCACCATTCTCCCCATCTTAGTTTATAACCACGTGTCTCAAGTTCTTTAGATTCTATATTTCCCCCACTATTCTTGCCCTCCCCCGTATCTATTTTCTACCTACCGTCTATGCTATTTTCTGTGCCTTCTCCCCCTTCTCCTCTTCCCACTCCCCTATTGCTAACCCTCCATGTGTTCTTAATTTCTGTGGTTGCACTCCTGATCTAGCTGTCCTCTTGGTTTGCTTTTATTTTAGGTGTGGTTGTTAATACCTGTGTGTTTGCTGTCCTTTCACTGTTAATATTTTTCATCTTCTTTTTTTTATGTAAGTCCCTTTAGCATTTCATCTAATAAGGGCTTGGTGATGATGAACTCCTTGAACTTGACCTTATCTGAGAAGCACTTTATCTGCCCTTCCATTCTAAATGAAAGTTTTGCTGGATAAAGCAATCTTGGCTGTAGGTCTTTGGATTTCATGACTTGGAATACTTCTTTCCAGCCCCTTCTTGCCTGGAAGGTCTCTTTTGAGAAATCCACTGACAGTCTTATGGGAGCTCCTTTGTGACTGTCCCCTTATCTCTTGCTGCTTCTAGGATTCTCTCCTTCATTTTAGTCTTGGCTAATGTAATTATGATGTGCCTTGGTGTGTTCCTTCTTGGGTCCAACTTCTTTGGCACTCTCTGAGCTTCCTGGATTTCCTGGAAGTCTATTTCCTTTGCCAGACTGGGGAAGTTCTCCTTTATTATTTGTTCAAATACGTTTTCCACTCATGGCTGTTTCTTTCCCCCTTCTGGTACCCCTTTAATTTGGATGTTTGAACGTTTAAAGATGTCCTGGAGGTTCCTAAGCCTCTCCTCATTTTTTTGAATTCTCATTTCTTCATTCCTTTCTGGTGGGATGTTTCGTTCTTCCTTCTGGTCCATTCCATTGATTTGAGTCCCAGTTTCCTTTCCATCGCTATTGGTTTCCTGGGCATCTCCCTTCATTTCAATTAGTTTAGCCTTCATATGTTCCTCTAATTTGTGACTATAATCAACCAGTTCTGTTAGCATCCTGATAAACAGTGTCTTGAATTGTGCTTCTGAGAGTCTGGCAATTTCTCGGTCTCTGAGAGTTATTGGCTCTGGGACTTTGAGTTCTTCTTGTGCCATCTTTTGGGCTGTTCGTGCCTGTTCTGTAGCAGGATTGGAGCCCTAAGGTGTTCACTAGAGCAGGGCAACTAAGTCGCTGGGTTGTGACGCTATATGTGGGGGCGGGGTCAAAGAGGAACTATGGCGTCCCCCCTGCGCGCCTGCTGCCGTGGCCCCCACTGGTGCTGCAGCTGCCACTGTCACCGGGCCCACTGCACGTGAGTGTGCCACCGCCGCCAGCCCTCGCCCCCTGGGGCCCACGCGGTCCGTCCCACTGTGCACGAATGTGCGACTGCGGTCAGTCTGCCCCACGCCCCAACTGGTTCTGGGCTGCCTGCGCGCCTGGGTTGGGGGACCTGTCCTGCCAGACCCTGCTCGCTGCTGGCTCCGCCCCTCTTACAGTCCCCGTCGAACGGTTAGATGTAGTCGGACTTCCGTATAATTCAATTTTCTGTCCTTTGGCTGTGTCTTTGTTTCTCCAAACCTTAGTTGTATTCAAACTTGGTTGTGGGAGAAGGCACAGTGTTTCCACCTATGCCTCCATCTTGGCGGAAGTCCGTTTTTTTCTTCTTTCTGTTGAACATATTGAGGTGACACCAGTTAAGAAAATTATACAGGTTTTAGGAGCACAATTCCACAACACATCATCTGTATACTATTGACTTATTTTGCTTTTTGTAAATATCCCTTATCAGGTTAAAGAAGTTTCTTTCTATTCCCAGTTTGCTTAACTATTTTTTAAACTTAAAGAGGTGTTAAATAATTTTTCTTTATCCATTATGAACATTTGTTTTTTCTGTTAATGTGATGAGTTAAATTCATAAATTTTTGAGTGGTAAACCAACCTTACATTTCTGAAATAATCTTAAATTTCTCATGATATAGTACAATTTTTATATATTGCTGGGTTGGTTTGCTGATCATTTTTTAGAACTTTTCCATCTGAATTCATGAGAAATATTGGTCTATAATTTTCTCTCTTTTTTGGTAATTTCCTTGTCAGGATTTCATATTAAGGTTATAGCAATCTCTTAATCCAAGTTGGAGAGTGTTTCTTATTTTTCTGCTACATAGAAGAGTTTGTGTAAGATTGATATTATTTCTTTATTATTTGGAGGAATTTGCCAATGAAGCCAGATAATCCTATAATTTTCTTGTGGGAAGATTTTAAGTATCAGATCAATTTATTTAATAGATAAAAGACTATTTGGATTTTCTATTTTTTCTAGTAGTAGGTTATGTTTGTATAGAAATTTGCCGATTTCAATGAAGTTATCAAATTTACTGTCATAAAGCTCTTCCCAACATTATTATATTTTTAAAGACTTTATTTATTTTTAGAGAAAGGAGAAGAGAGGGAGAGAAACATCAATGTGTGGTTGCCTCTCGTGCACCCCCAACTGGGGACCTGGCCTGCAACCCAGCAATTGCCCTAACTGGGAATCAAACCAGCAACCCTTTGGTTTGCAGGTCCGCACTCAATCCACTGAGCCACACCAGCCAGGGCACTTTATTGTATTTTTAATATAAGTAAAATTAATGGTGATGCTCCCCTTTTTATTCCTGATGTTGATAATTTGCGTTTTCGTTATTTTATTGAAAAGTCTTGCTAGGAATCTATCAGTTTTATTAATCTTTTCAAAATTCAAACATTTACCTTAGTTGAAGTCCTCTATTGTTTGTCTCCTTTCTATTTCAGTGATTCTCACTTTTATCTTTATTATTTCCTCTTTTTTTACTTACTTTAGTTTTTTCTTTTTTGATCTTCTTAAAGTAGAAACATATCAACTTTAACTTTTTATTTCTAATACATTCATTTTAAACTGTGTATTTCTCCCTGTATGCTGCTTTATCTATATCCCAATAGCTTTAATATATTTGATTTCTTTCAATCAGTTTAAAATGTTTTTTTAATTTTCACTTTATGTCTTATTTATTCTCTTATTTATTTAGATGTTTGTTTAACCTCCAAGTATTTAGATTTTAAATTTATTTTTTATTATTAATTCCTAGTTTAATTGCACAGTAGTCAGAGAATGTTTTCTTTGAACTTTACTGAGACTTGCCTCATGGCTTAGCACATGGCCTGTTTGAATAAGTGTTTTCATGTGTTCTTGAGAAGACAACAGTTCTTGAGTGTAGTGTTCTATGTTAATAGGTCAAGTTTGTTCATTTTGTTGTTCAAGTCTTCTATATCCTTACTGATGTCTTTCATGCTTTTTGAATTAGCGACTGAAAGAAGGATTGTGGATTCTATTTTTTCCTTGATTTCTTTTTATTAGGTATATTACAAATTGAAGTTTATTATGTCTTCTTTTAAATTGACTTTTTATCACATTGAAATGTCCTTATTTATATCTAGTAATCCTTCTTGCCATAAAGTCTCTCAGTCTAACATTACTCAAGGTATACCAACTAAGCCCTGGCTGGTGTAGCTCAGTGGATTGAGTGCAGGCCTGCAAACCACACGATCGTGGTTCGATTCCCAGTCAGGGCACATGCCTGGGTTGCAGGCTACTTCCCAGCAAGGGACACATGAGAGGCAACGATACATTGATATTTCTCTCCTTCTCTCCTTCCCTTCCCCTCTATAGATAAATAAATAAAATCTTTTAAAAATAAATTTAAAAAGATATACCAACTTTGTTTTGGTTAGTGTTATTGTGGCATATATTTTTATTTACACTTGATATAATTACTAATAAAGTTGGTATTAAGCCATAAGATCTTTTTTCTTATATTTCTCCTTTCCTGTCTGTACTTAGTTTTTTTTAGCAAAAATCTCTGACAGTTTATTTTGTTACATATTCTTATGTTATTTTTCTAGTGGTTACCCTAAATACATCAAGATATGCATCCTTGACCTTTTATAGTCTTTAAGTTAATGCCTTTACTACTCTCCAAGTAATAAAATAACTTTGCAGCAACTTAATGTCTTTACCTCCTCCCATCCTTTACATCATTTTTTTACAGTTTTTGTAAGAGTTTATTTGAGCCAAACTGACAACTTATGCCAGAGAGTAAGATCTCAAATGCTCTCCTCCTTTATGCTATTTTTGTCATGTGCTTTACATATAAGTGTTCTAAGTCATAAGTATTTTTTTAAATCTTTTGCTAGCATGTGTGTATGACTTTATTTATTGATTTTAGAGAAAGGGAGAGAAAGAAAGAGAGAAAAAACTTGAATTTTGCTGTCCCACTTATTTATGCATTCATTGGTTGATTGTGCTCTTGTATGTGCTCTGCCTAGGAATCAAACCCACAACCTTAGCATATCAGGATGATGCTCTAACTTATGGAGCAACTGAGCCAGGGCCTGGAGCTGACATTCTAAATGGGGATATGAAGAATGACTTAGTGGATGCAGCTGGAAAGACATCTTTAATTGAAACAGGGGAGGATGCCAGTTATAAGAAGCAGAATCTGTAAGGATGCTGTCCATGAAACCTATGAGTTGAAAAAAGCTTGAAGAAATGCTCTATTTTAACACTTCCCAAACTTTGCTGTATTTTTAAATGTCTGAGACCTATTAAAAATCCTGATGTCCAGGTCGTACCCCAGCCTTATTACATCAGAATGAATGGGGGTGGGTGCCAGGTGTCAGTATTTTTTAAAGATAGCCAGATGATCCTGTGCAGCAGAGTTTGGGAACCACTGCCATACTTCATTAAATTTAATAGACTATGAATTATATGAAAGAAAAGTTTCTGCCAATTAAACTCTAAAATAATGCTTAAGGTGCCATCAGTGTAAAATGCATCTCAATCTCAGAGATGTTAAAAATGGAAAAATAATCAGTATCTCAAAACTGATGAAATACTATGGTCACAAGTCACTGAGCAGCCCTGGGAAGAGAACCACTGGATTTTCCCCAGGTATGTACATGACCTTAGAACCCAGTGAGTAATAGAGTGTTGAATTAGGAACAGCACACATTGTTCAAAATTCCAGTTTGGATAAGCAAATTAAACAAACATGTTTCTACTATTACACTTTTTTCTAAGTTCTCTCCCTTTTCCTCAGTCATCAAGGACCAGGGACTATGATACCCTGCTTGCTGTGCCTGGAACGTGTACATTGGTTCCCAACTGTACTTCCTTAGTGCTAGCAATTCTCGTCAAAAATGAGGCCACTGGCAGACATACATACTGATATTTTCAGGGTTTTTTAAGTATACTTTATTGATTATGCTATTACAGCTTTCCCAAATTTTTTCTCCCCTTTATCCCCCCTCCACCCTGTACCACCCAACCCTCCAGCATTCCCCTCTTAGTTCATGTCCATGGGTTGTACATATAAGTTCTCTGACTTCTGTTTCCTATACCATTCTTAACCTCTCCCTGTCTATTTTATGCCTACCAATTATGTTTCTTATTCCCTATACCTTCCCCCATCCTTCTCCTCCCCCTTCCCACTGAAAACCCTCCATGTGATCTCCATTACTCTGATTCTGTTCCTGTTTTAGTTGTTTGCTTAGTTTTTGTTTTAGGTTTGGTTGTTGATGGTTGTGATTTGTTGTCATTTTACTGTTCATAGTTTTGATCTTCTATTTCTTAGATAAATCCCTTTGACATTATCATATAATAAGGCCTTGGTAGCAATGAACCCCTTGAACTTGACCTTATCTGGGAAGTAATTTATCTGCCCTTCCATTCTAAATGATAGCTTTGCTGCAAAATCTTGGATGTAGGTCTTTGGATTTCATGCCTTGGAATACTTCTTTCCAGCCCTTTCTTGCCTGTAAGATTTCTTTTGATAAATCAGCTGATAGTCTTATGGGCACTCCTTTGTAGGTAACTCTCTCCCTTTTGTCTTGCTGCTTTTAAGATTCTCTCCTTATCTTTAATCTTGGCTAAAGTAACTATGATGTGCCTTGGTATGTTCCTCCTTGGGTCCAATTTCTTTGGGAGTCTCTGAGCTTCCTGAACTTTCTGGAAGTCTATTTTTCTTTGCCATATTGAGGAAGTTTTCCTTCATTGTTTTTTCAAATAACTGCTCAACTTCTTGCTCTTGTTCTTCTTCTTCTGGCACCCCTGTGATTCTAATATGAGAGCTCTTAAAGTTTTCCCAGAGGTTCCTAAGCCTCTCCTCATTTTTTTTGAATTCTTGTTTCTTCATTCTGTTCCAATTGGATGTTTATTTCTTCTTTTTGTTCCAAATCATTGATCTGAGTCTTAGTTTCCTTCCCTTCACTGTTGGTTCCCTGTAAATTTTGCTTTATTTCACTCTGGGTAGCTTTCATTTGTTCCTTCATTTTGTGACCAAACTCAGTCAGTTCTGTGAACATCCAAATTACCAGCGTTTTGAACTCTGCATCTGATAAGTTGACTATCTCCTCATAGCTTAGCTCTTTTTGTGAAGTTTTTTTAAAATAATTTTTTTATTTAATTCTTGTTCAAGTTGTGAAGTTTTTATCTATTCTTTCAGGGCCATATTTCTTGTCTCGGTGCACCTGTTATGTTGTGAGGGGGTGAGGCCTTAGGTATGCTCCAGGGCGAGGCAATCCTCTTTGCTGCATTGTGGCACTGTATGTGGGGAAGGGTCAGAGAGGGAACAATGTGGCTACTTTGCTTCGCTCTAGCCTCACTTTCCAACAAACTCTCAAGTGTGAGACTGGGAGTTTCTCCTGCTATGGCAACCTCTAGCATAGTCTACAGCTAGCTTTGAGTCTTCAGTTTCCCATTCAGCCAAACCTGCCTTGCCCACACAGTCTGCCACCCTGCTGAGCACATCCTCTGTGCTCAGCTGCCCATCTCCCATCTCAGCTCCTCCTACCAGTTTAGGTGAATGTTTCTTTAACTCCTTGGTTGTTCCAGTTCTATGCAGTTTGATTTTCTGGCACTTCTGGTTGTTTATTGTTTTTAGATTGGTTGTTATCCTTCTTTTGGTTGTGTGAGGAAGCAAAGCATTTCTACCTATGCCTTCATCTTGGCTGAAACTCCCTGATATTTGAAGTTTTTAAAAAAGCTTCTGATTTCAAACTATACTACAAAACTATAGAGATAAAACAGAATGAAAGTGGCATAAAAACAGATGCATAAATGAATGAGAGACCAGAAATAAACCTATGAATACATGGTCAATTAACTTATTACAAAGGATGTAAGAATATGCAATGGGGAAAAGGCAGTCTATTCAATAAATGGTGTCAGGAAAACTGGACAACTACCCACAAAGGAATGAAATGTAACCACTATCTTACAACATGTACAAAAATTAACACAAAGCAGATTAAAGACTTGAATGAAAGATCTGAGACCATAAAACGTCTAGAAGAAAATCCAGGTGGTGAGCTGCTTGACATTGGTCTTACCAATTTTTTTTTAAATCTGACTCCTAAGATAAGGAAAACAAAAGCAAAAGTAAACAAATAGGACTACATCAAACTAAAAAGCTCTTACACTGTGAAGGAAACCACCAACAAAATAAAAGGGCAGCCTGCTGAATGGGAGAAAGTATGTGCAACTCATCTACCTAATAAGGAGCTAATATCCAAAATATATAAAGAACTCATGCAATTCAACAACAAAAATAAACAATCCAATTTAAAAATTAGCAGAGGATCTGAATAGACATTTTTGCAAAAAAGACATTCAAATGGCCAACAGATACATGAAAAGATGCTCAACATCACTAATCATCAGGGAAATGCAAATTAAAACCACAGTGAGATACCATGTCACACCTGTCAGAACAGCTAATGTAAAAAGACAAGAAATAACAAGTTTTAGCAGAATGTGGAGAAAAGAGAACCTCCATGCACTGTTGGTGGGAATGTAAATTGGTGCAACCACTGTGGAAAACAATATGGAGATTTCTCAAAAAATTAAAAGTAGAACTATCATGTGATCCAGCAATTTCACTCCTGGATACCTATCTGAAGAAAATGAAAACACTAATTCAAAAAGATACATGCAGCCCTGCCTGAGTAGCTCATTTGATTAGAGCATAGTCCTGATTCACCAAGGTTGCAGGTTTGATTCCCCAGTCAAGGCACAACCACCAATCAACCAATAAATGCAGCAATATGTGAAACAATAAATCTCGCTCTCTCTTTCTCTCTCTCTCTTTTTCTCAAATCAATAAATAAAAAGATTTAAAAATATACATGCACTTTACTATTGGTGGGAATGCAGATTGGTGCAGCCACTGTGGAAAACAATATGGAATTTCCTCAGAAAAACTAAAAATGGAACTGCCTTTCAATCCATCAATCCCACTGCTCGGACTATACCCTATGAATCCCGAATCACCAAGTTAAAAAAACCTATGCACCCCAAAGTTCATAGCAGCGTTATTTACTATAGCCAAGTGCTGGAAACAGCCTAAGTCCCTATCAGTAAATGAGTGGATCAAAAAATTGGTTCATTTACACAATGGAATACTACTCAGCAGAAAGAAGCTCCTACCCTTCGAGACAGCATGAATGGAACTAGAGAGCATTATGCTAACTGAAATAAGCCAGGCAGTGAAAGACAAATACCATTGATCCCACCTATAAGTGGAACCTAATTAACAAAACAAACAAGCAAGCAAAATAGAACCAGAGTTATGGAAATAAAGAACAAACTGACAGCAACCAGAAGGGAGGGGGAAGGGGAATAAGGGGGGAAAGGAGAAGAAGGGTCTAGACAAGGAACAGGTATAAACAGCCCATGGACATGGACAACAGGGTGGGGATTGACTGTGGGAACAGGATGGGAGGATGGGGGCCCAGAGGAGAGCGATGAAGGAAAATTGAGACAACTTAATAGAACAACAATTTAAAAAATGTTACTCATATATATAGTTCCATTCCCTTTTCCTTTGGGGGGGCTATTATCTTATATATATTACATTCACTAATGTTACATGCCCAATAATGCACTGTTATAGTTACTTTTTATAACATATATTTTAAAGAAGCTAAGAAGACAGAAAAACAAGTATGTTTATATTTTTTGTTAAAAAAAGACATGTGCACTTTTATGATCATTGCAGCATTATTTACAATAGCCAAGATATGGAATCAACCTAAATATCCACTGGTGGACTATTGGATAAAGATGTGGTATATATACACAATAGAATACTACTCAACCATGAAAAAAGTATGAAACCTTGCCATTTGCAACAACATGAGTGGACCTTGAGGGTATTATGCTAAGTAAAATAAGTCAGACAAAAAAATAAATACCACGATTTCACATACATGTGGAATCTAAAAAAACAAAACCCAGACTCATAGACACAGAGAACTGATGTGGTTGCCAGAAGGGATCGGGGTTCAGGTGCAAAATGGGGGAAGAGAGACCAAGAAGTACAAACTTCCGGTTATAAAATAAATAAGTCATGGGATGTAATTTACGGCATAGGGAATATAGTCCATAATACTGTATAGTGACAGAAGGTAACGAGACTTATTGTGGTGATCATTCTGCAGTATGTACAAATGTCAAATCACCATGCTGTACACATGAAACTAATATAATAATGTATGTCAATTATACTTCAATTAGAAATAAATAAATAAATCATTTTTCAAAAGTAGCATCAACTCTGACACTTTGTAAATGAGGAACTCCTAACTTCCAAACTTCTAAGTCAAATATTATCCTCAGACCAGCTTCATTTCAATAAAGGCAGTCAACCAGAGGCAGCAGAACCCACATAGTCCATCAAAATTTAAAATATAATCTGCCATTCCAAAAACAAAATTTTAAAAAGATTTTATTTATTTACTTTTAGAGAGTGGGAAAGAGAGGGAGAGAAGCATCAATGTATGAAAAGTACATTGATTGGTTGCCTCTCACACACCGCCAATTGAGGACCTGGCCCACAACCCAGGCATGCGCCCTGACTGGGAATCAAACTGGCAGCCTTTCGGTTCACAGGCCAGCACTGAATCCACTGAGCCACACCAACCAGGGCAGTACAAAATTGATCAACAGTCAAAGCTGTGAGGATATTACAAGTTTAAAAATTAAATCTGTATTCAGAAGAATTCATATCAACATTCCTAGTTCTTCGACCTCCATTTTGGGGACATTCTCCTAAGTCCCAGGAAATAGGGTAGGGGCCATGTTGGCATTTGGCTATTCATGTTTATCACTGTACCCAGCAAAGCCTGGCACACGGATGCTCAAGTCAGTTTGCTGAATTGAACGGATAATAAATATAGCCTTTGCCCTCAAATTCTAGTTGAGGGAGAAATGATTACTACAACAGAATTAAATCCTGCCTGTCACATCAGCTTCTATCTGCAATAAGGGTCAGGACCTCAAAGGCATAAAAGCTGTTACTGGAACCAGTCCTACAAGTGCCTAATAACAGGTGCTCATTTCATAACAGCTGACCTTGTGAGAGTTCTTAGTATGTGCCAGGCACTATTGTGTGTGCTTTCTGTGTGCTTATTCATTTAATTCTTCAACAGCTCTAAGCAGAGCCTTTTATTATCTAATACCTCTATTTGTACAAATGGCACAGAGAAGGAATTTGCTCAAGGTGACATAACTAGTTAAGTACAGGGATAAGATTCAAACCCAGGCCAAGCCCTTGGCCATCCTGGGATACTAACTCTCCTGCTTGATGAACTTCACAGGATTTTCAGGTCCCCTCACATACTCAGCCTCAAGTTCTCTCCATTAGAGTCATTTTTAGGGCTCATATAGAGACAAATCCTCTACTGAGTTAAGAAGACCTGGAAGGGGAAACATACTGGCTGACTAACTACATTAGCCAGCCTAAGGGTATAGTTTTAAATGGCTATCAAAGTCTATTAAGAACCACAAGTGTCAGATTAAAACCATGACCCACACAGTGCTACCCAGTAGGGAAGGCAAGGAAGACCCTGAAGTTCTGGCACCAAGCTGGAGAATCCTGATGCCGCAAAGTGGAGGCTCCTTCTGAGCAGGAGGCAGCCCACCACACTCCCACACTCCCACACAGCCCCACCCCACCCCCATCCAGGCCCTGGAGGGCACCACCACCAGGAAGCAGGCAAAGACCACGTGGCCATGGCCGAGAAGTTCCTTAGGAAATAGACCAAGGACACTGCCTAGTAAAACATTTGGGAACAGTGTACCTGGGAGCCAGCCAGTTTCTGGGAGCAGCTGAGCCATCTACTCATGCCCATGACAGAGCTCTCTAGAAGAAATGGTGTTAAAATGGGTTTCTGCTTTTGAGCCATCAGTGCAAGAAATCAAGGATTTGTATAATTATGGTTCCAGAAAACTGTATGAAATTAGTCCTGGCAACACAGAAAAATCAGTGTCACTCTACCTGGCTGAGCCCCCAGTGACTCCTCTCTGCTAGGGAAGCACTGAGCTCTGTCCACTGGTGTAGAATGTGACCCAGCAGAGTCCGGCCGATTTTGTTTCTTTGTCTCTTCTGAGACAACAATTGTGAAAAGTCAGTTATCCTCATCTTCACACATAGCACAGCCACCGGAAGGAAGTCCGATCTCACAAATGATTGTTGGAAGGATGAGTAGTGAAAGAATAAATGAATATGGGTCAGCCCTATTCTTCTACCTCATGTCTACATGTATGTGTGTTTGTATTTTAATGGTAACATCAGAGTCTCAAATACAGTTGGAATTCTGACCCAACCACACTTTTTTGCTCTGTTGAGGTATAGGAAGATGTCACTAGATCCATTAAGAACCAAAAATTTAACATCCAACAGAATAGTCAAAGCTGAAAACACTGACCAGTCTCTCAGATGACCAGGATCGAAATGGTGACACCAAGGTTACAAGTCTTCCACACACTTGGGTCGTGTTGACCCAGGAAATGTTCCGACCCTCCGGAGATGCACAGCTTTGTTCCTAGACCCACCCGGGAATCCCTAATGACTAACTGGTGTCAGGTAGTGCAGTCAGTTTGCCTTCACATGCTGTTAACTCCTTTTGTTTCCTGTGGAACACATTCCAAGTGGAGTTGTCAACACCCAGGAAACCTCTCGTTGGCGGGCAAGGGTTCAAGGAGTTTGCATGTTTATTGCATTTCTTTCCCTAAATGCCCTGCCCTTTGGAGCCTCACTCCTGTGTTGCTGCCCAGGTGTTTCACAAACCCGTTGGGTGCCAAGTCCAAGTCGTTCCCACCCCGCTCCTGTACACACACCTCTCAGCCCTGTCCCCTGGTGTTCTTTCATGTGATAAGCCATGCTGACTTTATTTCCCACGTTAATAACCACAGCGTTCTTAAGATAGTTCTGCTGTCAAGATTCACTCAACACTAGATGGTAGGTAACATGATAGTCTGAGTACATTCTCACAGTGTGCTTGCCCCAGACATCTACACCTGGAGGGAAGAGAAGTCCTGAAGTGTGTCTTAGCCAGGTAGAAAGCAGATAACATATCTTGAAGGCAAATACAGAATTACCTCAATTTGGCTTTTTTATTAGCCAGAGTTACATTTGGCTAAATATGAGAGAAAATCTCAACTTACATAAGATTTTATTTTCTCAAATTAAAGAGTAGGAAAGTAAGCAAACAGACCTAATATGGCCAGTTCTATGCAGCTCTTTCCAGCTTCTGCTTTTGGGATGACCCTGATCCTTAGGTCCAGCCATCATACTCATGTTCTAGGCAGCAGGCTTTCCAGAAGTTGCACGTAGTACTTTCACATATATCTCATGGAGCAGACTTTAGTCATATATCCACATCCAGCTACAGTAGAGGTCAGGAAATACAGCCGTTACCCTGGGAATCCAGAATGTAGGACCAATTACAAGACAACTGGTCTGATCTCTTCAGAGATGGCTGTTCCAGATTTTAAAGACTAAAGAAACATAGAGGTGAGCTTTAAGTGACTATAAAATATTTTTTTAGGACAAGGAAAATTAGAAGGTGGACTGAATGTCAGATGTATTGGAGAATCATGGTCCATTTTCTTAAGTATAATCATAGAACTGTTTCTATAGGATTGTGTTCTTATTTTTAGAAAATGCAGGCTCTGAACTGAGGTGCAGGCTAAGAGTGAGGTAGCCTGACGTCTACCACTTCCTTCAAAATGCCTTAACAAAATACAGTATTGCCCTGGCTGGTGTGGCTCAGTGGATGAAGTGCTGGTCTGGGAACAGGAAGTTCACTGGTTCGATTCCCAGTCAGGGCACATGCCTGGGTTGCAGGCCAGGTCCCCAGTTAGGGACATGCAAGAGATAACCAATGGATGTATCTCTCTTTCTCCCTCCCTTCCCCTCTCTCTAAAAGTAAATAAAGATCTTTTAAAATACATAGTATATGAATAGGTAAAGAAATTGATAAAGAAAACATGGGGAAGATAGTCAGAAACATAGTAAGGATTACTGATAGTAAAATAGGTGTAGTGGGTGGAGGGGGCATAGATAATTATTATACTATTCTTTCTTCCCATTTACACATTAGGAAACTGAGGCACACTACATGTACATGATCACCCACTGCCAATAAGTACATAATGTGTCTGGCACATAGTATGGATCTTTGTAAAAGTTTCTGTTAAGGTATCTTTTAACTGCCCAAAGTACTGTTTTTCTAGGTGAGAAAACGGGGCCTCAGTGAGGTTTGGTAACTCTCTCAAGGCCGACTCCAAGTCTGTGCTCTTCCCCCACCCTCGGTGAGTCTACAGTTACCAGCATATCCTTGGCTGAGATGGTCATTCTCCTGATGTTATCTCTCCACCCCACAGCCTTTTCCCTCTGGTATACCTGGCTCAAGGGAGTTAGGAAGTTACCAATCGCCACCATATAACACTTGCGGATTCTGCCTTCTCTAATCAACTGACACACTGGCTGGCCCTCCTGAGTGACAAGCCACCACTGAAGAGCAGAGTCCTCTCCCAGATGGAGCCCAGGTCCCCATCTGCACTGAGGGCAGAGCCAAATGAACCCCCAGTGTCCTGCACACTCAACTTTCCTGCCAGAATGGACACTGAGATTACACATATAATATATATACACATGTATCTATATTACATTATACACATGTATATGTGTATATACCATATTTTTCGGACCATAAGATGCACCTAGGTTTTAGAAAAGAAAAATAAGAAAAAAAATTTTGAAGCAAACAATATGGTAAAATATTTAATAGCATAAATAACATAATATTTCATCAATGTAAATGTAAACAGAACTCAACAGCAGCATTAACAACCATTATTCCTCCCAAATTGAGGGGAGTATCTTATAGTCTGAAAAATATGCTACACATAGTATACACATATATTACATATGCATATATGTAATATATGTGTATATCTCCTCAGCCAAGGATATTTTTATTGATTTTAGAGAGGAAGAAGGAGGAGACATAAACACATCGATCGGTCACATACCGGGGATTGAACCTGCAACCTAGGTATGTGCCCTGATCCGGCAATTGAACCCCCAAGCTTTTGGTGCACAGGACAATGCTCCAGCTGAGCCACTGGCCAGGGCAGCAGCAGTACTTGTGTTCTTTATCATGCTTTGCATCTCTGTCTTCTTTCCCAGCCAGAGAAAGCTCTGCTTTTAAAGGGGCTATGTGATTAGATTAGATCCACCCAAATAATCTCTTATCTTCGAGGGGGTTCCTACCTTAAACCATTTAACCAGCCTGGTCCTGGGAGTGCTGTTTGATCATACGCACAGGTTCTGGGGATTAGAGCAGGGCATGTGGGGAGAGGAGGCATTAGAAATTCTGCCTCCCACAGGGCCTGAGATTAGGGCGAAGTAACCTATCAGTGTTGGTATCCTGCTTCTGATGGTTGTGTTGTGGTTGTGTAGCAGAACATACTTGTTTGCCAAGAAATCCACACTGAAACATTCAGGATGACGGGGCATCAAATCAGCAATTCACCCTCAAATGACTCGGTATTAAAAAAGTTGTACTACTCTTGAAACATGTCTATATATGTGTATGCAGACAGATTAAAAAGACAGATAGCTATGGATACATACGTTCATATAGACAAAGAAAAATATCTGGCAAAACCTAGAGAGATACAAAAGTTAACTGTGATTACCTCTGGGAAGTGGAATTATTTGAAGGGGGAACAGGTAGACAGCTTTTATTTGGGGGACTGTATTGTTTAAATTTATTTATGAGTAACTATTACTTTCCTAATAAAATAAATCTTTTTAAAAAATCAGGAGGCTGTCTGCCTGTTTCTTGGCAAAGAGTGAATGGGTAGAGAGAGGGCCAGGCTGGGGCCAAGATGAAAAGACAAAGGAACAGGACACGTTATCACTATTGCGGCCACATGCCTCTCCAGAGCTACCGAGAAATCAGACTTACAATACAATCTGTACTAAGGGGGTGGGAACAAAGGTGATTTTCTGTTGGCTGTGCAGGTGTGCCAGGCATCAACAGCACTTCCCAGACCAAGTGCGCAACTTCTCTTCACCGTGTGCTTTTCCGTGTTGAAGAGATTAGTGTTTCTCTATTTCTTTAGCTATTGACTATAACTCTCTAGCCTCTTGTCTAGTACCTTCAAGCACCTTGAGTACCTGTCTGCACAATGGCACCCCAAGTCACATGACGTGTGCCTTTAAAGCAGGGAAGCAGCAAGTACATTTCTTGTGACGGGTTGGACTGTGTCTCCCCAAAACTGATACGTTGAAATACTAACTCCCCAATACTTCAAAGTGTGACCTTATCTAGCAACAGGGTCTTGACAGAGGTAATCAAGTTAAAATGAGGTCACTGGGGTGGGCCCCGATCCAGATGACTGGTGTCCTTACAGGCAGAGATCAGGACACACGCAGAGAGGGTGATGTGAGACACAGGAAGAGAGGGGACAGTCATGCCTGGGCCCTCTTCTCACAACTTTGCCTATGTTTGAAATGTTTTCAAAATAAAGTTAAAATTTAAAATAAATAAAAATAGAGATAGAACGTAAGAGATTCAAGCTCCTGGGAAACCTACTGCAGAACCCATGTAGCAGAGGCCTGGAAGGACCTACAGTGTCTGAAGCCAGTGGACCTTCCAGAAGGGGCTGGGGTTTATCCAGATTTTAAAATGGCTTTATTTTTTCCCATGATCTCCCTACCCCCCCCCGCCCAAATAACTAATGCCCTTGCAATGTCAAAGAATCCTGGGGTTCATGTCTGAAAAAAATCCCAAATGTAGTTCACAGTCTGAAAAGTGCTTGAAGAAAGCCTCGTGTTGATTCTGGTGACCCTCACAAGTGACTTCTACAGTCCGGGCCGGCCTCAGAGAAAGGGCTTTTACAGTTTGTAGGGTGTGGCTAAAGACAGAGACCTCCCTCTCTTGACTCAGCCACAAAGGCTCGCCTGATTCGGAGGAGCGTTCCAGATGAGGCTGTCCACTGACAACGTCCTCACCTCGGATGGTCTGCACCAATGGCATCTGTGACCCTGGTAAAACCTTGCTCCCTGGACAAAAAGAAAACAAAGCAATTTCAGCAAATGATGAAGAATGGGCCCTGTTCTCACCAGAAGCCCCCATTCATCTGGGCTCTATCTGCTCCATAACTGCACCTCGTTCTCTCTCTTAATCCTAAACACACACCTGATGCCCCATACACCATCTTCTACCCAGGAATCCAGAGGCATGAATGCCCAGGTCTTCAGATCAGGAAGGCAGTTGCTTTTAAGCACTGACAACTCCGTGACATCAAGCCAATGTACTGAATTTATGAGAACTCCTCAGGCTTATACACACCATTGCCTTGGAAGTTAACCTTGAATTCCTTGACATTGTCCTTGTGAGAGGAACAACAGAGTAATTTCCTCCTGGGTTCCGAGTATACCCCTGAAATCCTTTTTTGCATGAAGAGTAAATATAGAACAGTAAGATCCCCTTGATTTGAGCCATTCTAAATTGATACCACTTTAACTTCAGTTTTAAGACACATGTGGCCCCACTCACTTCAAAAGGGTCTCCAGCTCCCGCTTCACTCTGCCCACCACAGGTGGCCCCCAGTAGGTGAGGGCCGTGTACAGCTGCACCAGGCAGGCCCCAGCCCGGATCTTCTCCAGTGCATCCTGCCCACTGCTGACGCCACCAACCCCGATGATGGGAACTCTGCCTGCCAAGAAGCACAGGACAACACCATGAAAAAGGGCAGATAATGTGAGAACCAGGGACTCGGTTTGGCTTCAGCCCTCAGCCCACCTGCTGAATGCAGTAGTTCAGGGAACACCAATTCTGATCACAACCCCCAAGCCCAAACCACACACAGATCTGAAGACACGGACACCGAACCCTTGCCTTGTGTGAGTGCATACATCTCCCGGATGGTTTGTGTCGATAAGTCCCGGAGGGGCTTCCCACTCAGCCCTCCTGTTTCAGAGCGCAGGACACCCTGGAGGCTGGGAGGGCGACTCACTGTGGTGTTCGTGACAATCAGTCCATCAATGCCCAACTGCAGTGTGAGACAGAGAAAGAGCTACCCAGTCATGGTGTTCTCGGACTTGGAGAAGCCTCCCTGGGGGTCTGAGACAGCAGCTAGGCCACGTGCCCACACCCACAGCCCCTGAAATCAAGAACTACCCCAGACTTCATTATTCTTCTTGAACAAGTGTCAGAATGAGCCTCAACATGAAGACAGCTGCCATTACATAGTGACTACCCATAAAGTTCCATAGAGTGTCATGTCCAAAGTCTCCAGGTAGTAAGTGATAGAACCAGGATTTGAACCCAGGATTGTTGGGCTCAGTCTGTTTCCACTATGCTCCTGTGACAGAGGCATAGCGTTGGACTGAAGACAGAGAGAATATAAGTATACCTCAAAGACATTACGGGTTCAGTTCCAGACCACCACAAAAAAGCAAGTATGCAGGTGGTAAAAACACACAGCACCCAGGAAGTGCCACAGAGCGAGGTATGCTGTGCTCCACCCTGACCAAGACTGGCCAATGATGTAAGCACACACCTGAAAGCTCTTGCTAGATGAGAAGAGAAAAGAGAGTGGGGAAGAAGCATAAGAAGACTCATTCAAATATTTATTCAAGCTTTCTTTTTAGCAGAAGATGAGTTAAGTCGTGACAGACACCAACCAGCCCTCAGTATCACAGAAAGGAAAGCAGAGGCTGCCCTCTGGGCAAGCCCAGCTGGCTGAATGGTCACTGCCAGCAATGGGGACAGACAGATGCTCCCGGCCGCACGCTCACCTCTCTCACCACACTGGCAATATCCTCCTTGTCCTGGGCTGTGAGGTCAGGTGCGATCTTCACCAGCAGGGCTGGCTTTTGTGGCCCCTTCAGGGCATCCCTCTCCTGCAGCACCTGCAGCGACATGTAGCCAGAGAGGGGACCCCTGAGACCACAGGCCGAGGGTGCAGCTGTGACTGCAGCCACAGATCAGCATGTTTTCACATCTGCTGTCAAACTAAAGCATAAGCAATTTCTGCTTTTTGGAAAACACAGATTCACCCCATCAAGGTGAACCTGATTCCATTCTCTTGAACCAAGATATCCCCAAGATTAAGTTCCTAATGTGGCCACTGGCATCAGCTAATATATTATGGCTTATTTAGACTTTTGTTCCCAAAAGCTATAGTAAGCCTGTGTGATTAACAATCATTTAATTAATTCACTCATTCATTCATTCAATGTATTAGGTGTTAGGAATAGCATGGTAGATGAGCAATACAGTCCCTCTTACAGACATTTATTGTTTAACATAAGAGACAGGTAACTGAGAAGTTAATTACTATTGAGCACAATCAGTATTATGATAGGGGGTTAGAGGTACAGTGAGGGGTCTTAATAGGTTCAGGTGTTAAGGACAGTTCCTAGATAGTGAAGCCTGGCCCTGGAGAACGCACAGGGCATTCTGGAGGAGCTGGGCCTGGAGATGTAATTTCCCACCTTGGTCAGCAGGTGGCGCAGCTCAGCCTTCCCTTGAAGGCTCCGCAGCCCTGGGGTGTTGGGACTGGACACGTTCACTACAAGGTAGTCGGCCAAGGGGCCCAGGACTCGAACCCCCTCAGCGTAGTCCGAGGCAGCGTCCACCGAGGTCTTATTCTTCCCCAGGTTTATTCCCAGTGGCAGCCCACCTGCAAATATCGCTGGTCAAGATTTTGTCCCCACACATTTCCTTGACATGAGCAGCCCATGAACAGCCTCACAGGCCTTCAACCTCCAATGAAAACTTCCGGCACCAGCTGACAAATACCGTGAAATACTGCAGGGGGCTGGGGCCTGACGACCAGGAAACAGCTCACCATCTTGGTCTGCCTATCAGTTTGGGCAATTACTAGGATGTTTTACTGCACTGTGCCCTGTTCTTTTAAAAAAATTAATGGAAAATGGAGAAATTCAGAATGCAAATACTAGTGATTTAAAAAAGGCAAGACTTATACAAGGGGAGACCCCCCCAAACCAGAATTTATTTATTAAAAATTTGTGTAGTTATTCTTACATGTTTAAACTTAAGTCACTTTTAAAGTACTCGCCATTTGATCCAGTATGCCTATCAAGATGTTTTTCCACTGCTCAAAACAGTTTTTGAATTCGCCAATTTTGATGCCTTTTAGTGCTTCTGTTGTTTTTTGTTTCACTTCTTCCACACAGGCAAAACATTTCCCTTTGAGGACTTTTTTTCATCCAGGGAAAGAAAAACAAGTCACTGGAATGAGATTGGGAGCTTTGGGAGGGTGGGGCACAGAGGTGCCTCATGCTATTTTTGGTCAAAAACTGCTGAATACTCAGCATGGTGTGGGCAGATGTGCTTGTAAATCACCCATCATGAAATGGACAGACATGCTGAGTCTTTAAAAAGAGTTCACTGAAGCCGAGCACAGCCTCTCACACCACCACCAGCTGGTACAGTGATACGGATGGGTTCCTGGAGCACTCACCTAGTGGGGAAAGCCTGTACTACAAGGGACCCACCTTCCAGAAGATAATTCCAGTATTTTTGCGGGGGAGACCCCTCATAAATGTAATAAAAATGAGCACAGACAGAAATCAACAGGCATGTTGGAAGGGGTAGCTGGTTACTCTTGCTGGACTTGGGTCAAATGACTGGGTGTGTGGTTGCGCAGAAAAAACAAAATTAAAGGCTATGTATAAAATACTCGGAAATATTTTCAATTTTCATGCCTAAGATGTAGAGGTATAATTGTTTTATACTTTCAGTTTTCTGAGAAGGGCCTCCCCCTTACAACTAGGGTAACCGCACATGTTGGTGTTCCCAGGACAGCCCTGATTACTCTTCAGCCTGGGCGTATTATTGTACTAACCCCTGCCTGCCTTTTGCTCTCAAAAGTGTCTCAGTTTGCACAGTAAGTAATATAGCCACCTTATTTTAAAATCCATTGGATTATCACCTGACTTACATTTTGAACTTGCAGAAAACTATATTTCAATAACAGGCTTTCTATGGAAGCAAGGCATTTTCTTCTAAAATATCACCTTATCTGCAAAAGTCAATGGTATGTTGATGGTACCAGCTGCTTTTCTATCTGATGGTTGGGAAAAGACCTGAAACATCAAGTTAGCTCAGAAAACTTGTGTTAGGTCAAGGGGGGTCGAAGAACAACATCTAGTCCTGCTAACTACCTCCTCACACCCTAGATTTAGTCACCCTTTTATCATCAGCTGGAAAGTAAGTGAGATTTAGGCAGCTAATCTTTTGTGTTGGGAAGTGGACATGGTTAGAACCCATTAGACAAAGGTTACATAACATCGTTTCCAAGCTTTCCAAGTGTAGCACTCATCAAGACAAGAGCATTTGTAAGTACTCACCTTTTCTGCAAAAGTAAACTGGCTTGAAAGAGTATCACTTTCACGTAGCCTAATGGATTTTTCATTACTAATCATCTGCCCACACTGACAAGATTTTGAAGTTAGACAGAAATTGCTGAATTACAGTATCCCCAAAGGGCACCACAGCCTTTGCCAGCTCATGTTCCTGGCCATGGTGCTAGCAATGAACTGTCTTCCAGACTTCTAGCTCCTGGTGAACACTACGTGCAGAGCTTGGCTATGGGATTTTGCTTCGCTCCAGTGAGTATTAGCACCAGAGTAAAGGGTGAGGGAATGGGCAAGGGAGGTGGGGAGAGCTGGCCTAAAGAGCACTGAACAATTAAAAGGAAAGGGAGGCAAAAGGCAGGAAAATATCACAAACCATAAAAGTCATGTTATTATCTTCAAAATTCCTTATATGGCCAGGTCTGTAGTATAGCAGGTTGTGGTCTACCAAAACCAGGGATTTCCAAACAAGGTCACTTCCTACTACCCAAATCAGAGATTGCTGACAGCCTCAGCCCTTCCACCTCACTTGCTGAACTGATTCTGATAGCCAAATCACCTCATCTCACCACCAAGGTTATCTAGTAGGACTGAAACCTCCTGGAAGGATTTACAGAGTGATCCAACAAGGAGAAAAGCTGTGGCCCCCAGTAATCCCAGAGAGCGCCGTGGAAGGTCTGGTGAGGGCAACGCAGCAGCATGACCACGTAGTGCCTCCCGAGGGACGGCAAAGCAGAGAGCACCTCCAAAGGTGGCCTGCAAAAGTCACGGTGTTTCTGAACTCCCAGATGCTAGGAGTAGTTAGCCCTGAGGTGGGAAGAATGTGAGCAATTTTAATTTTCTTCTTTATGCTTCTATGTGGTTACTAACTCTTCTACAATTAACCTGCATTATTTATACAACAGGCAAAAAGACACGAGCAGGACAAGGAAGATGGTGCTTGAGCCCTGTCCACATCTTAGCTACCTGTGTGATCACAGAAAAGCCACTCTGCTTTGCTCACTGCCATGCTGGCCCAGTTTAGATACAACATTGGTTAGGCAACAAGGCAGGAACTAAGTGCATCTTTGCTAAATTGTGAAATTCTGCTAAAATCTTGGAAACTGTGGTGGAGCCAGGAAAATTCCTCTAGGAAAAGAGCCCTGAGTTCTGTAGTGTTGTTTGTTTGTTTGTTTTTCTATTGCTCAATCATGTTGATGTCATGGTGAAAGTTCCTGATGTTTCTCCCATATGTGTCCTTCCAACAAGCGAAGAAAGTCTCTCTAATGCAGCCCCACTTTACCTTCGGTGAGCCTGGCCTGCGTCTGCTGTCTGGCCCGTAACCTGTGTTCCACCACCGACAGCCCGTGACTGTTAAATCCGTATCTGTAACACACAAGCAGATGGGGAACAGACAAGGTCAGGGCCCTCGGCCAGAAGGCGAAGACTGGGCCATGGCTCCGTGGCCCTATGTATGACTTTAAAAAACAGAAAAGGAAAAGAGATGAGTCAGTTCTTAAGACTTCCAATTTCTAAACACCCCTGGACCTCCTAGAGAATCTGTCAAACCACTATCAAACAAAAAGGAAAATTAAACTTTGCATACAAGCCATCCAGCCAGCTAGCACTGAATACAGCCTGGACTTGGCCGAATAGCTGCCCCTGACTGCCTGGGTCCAGCCCAGACTCCTCCTTACCTGTGCTGGGAGCCATCGCCACTCACAACCCCGTCTTTCCACTGTCTGCCTGTGCTCCTTGAATGCACGTCCTGCGACCCATCCTCCCATTCCATTTCCCCTCTTAAAGTCATCCCCTCTTCCTGGCCCAGATCAAATGCTCCCTCTCCTCCTTGAATAAAGCTCCCAGCCACAGGTAATTCCTCACCTCTTGGCATTCACTGAGGGCTTTGTACCGGTCTTTCTCCTGGCTTGGGATGTATATGTATGCTTAAGTTCCCCTACCAGGTTATGATCTTCTTGAGGACAAGGGACATGTCTTACCTATCCATCACCCTGCCAGTACACACTCTACAAAGGCAGCAACCTCATCTCTCGAGTATGTCTGTCTCCCCAGCCCCACTGTGGAAGGTTGACCTAATGGGCATCCTCTCTCCCTGCCTCCTCTGATACTGAGTAAAAATAACAATGACTCTTTTCCCAGACCACTTGCAACTAAAGCATGAACATGTGACTGGGCGTGGTCACTGAGACACAAAGTGATGTCTACTGGGGAGCTCCTGGGAACCCCTCCCCCAACCCAAATCTAGGCTTCCTCTTCACTTTCTGCTCTCGGATGTCCACAGGGGAGGACGTGCTGCTTATAGCTGGGGCAACCGTCTTACAAACAAGGGAAGGCCCATAGAGGTTGGACCAGAGTCTTGACCTTGCCCTACTGCTCGACACCCCTAGAACTGCTACTACACCTGGTATGAGAGGAAAATAATAACAAGCACCTACTCTTTAATCTGCTTTGTTACTTGTAGCCAAAAACACCTAACATACAGTGGCACATGCACTGGTTGACTAAATGAGTAAATTCATCCATTCATTCAGCAGTTTACTGAGCACCCACCATGTGCCTCGTGGAGCAAGAAGGCTGGACACACAGTGCTCCAGAACACAGGTTCTCCTGTCTGTCACTCCTCATTCCCAGGACTCGGCCAGGCATGACTCTGCTCTGACAATATCTTCCCAGCCTGCAGTGCAGCAGGAAGATCAATTACTTGATCTCTAATGCTGGAAAATTTCCCTGAAATAAGCACAGTAAAGCAGGAAGTGGCAGCCTAATCAGCTTCCCATTGGTCAGTCTTCCTGGCCATTCGTGGCCAAAGATACCTCTCCAAATCTCCCTAAGGAGGTTCTTCAAAACCGTGTTACCAAAAAGTAGGACCTTCCTTATTCTCTGGGTTTGCTGTGGTGAAGATTGCCCAGGATTATAAAGAGGACCACACACATTCTAGAAGGGTCCCTCTTACTAAAAGCATTTGTATGTTGATTATTACATTTTCCAGTTTACGAAAGCCTAGAGGGCTGTGCTGTTCAACCCCAGAGCCTTGGCTACATGTGTTACTGGGCACTGGGAATGTGAAGAGCACACACTGGACTTGGAAGACTTGCTCCAAGGAAAAGTAGGTAAATAGCAAATTGGCATTTTTATATTTATGGGATGTTAAATGATATTTAGAATATATTAAGTATTAAATAACAATAATAAATTATAAAAAACTAAATAGAACATATTACTGAAATTCACTTCACCTATTTCTTCTTACTATTTTATCATAGCTACTAGAGTATTTTAAATTACTTACATATGGGGCTTGCATTATATTTCTACTGGACAGCGCTGGGCAAGGGCAATGAAGTAACAATGTAGAAAAAGCACAAACTCTTTGAAAGCCAAATAAGCCTAAATCCATACCCAGGCTTTCCTGCTTATGAGCTCATGGTTGTAGCTAAGTTAGGTTGTTCTCTGAGCCTCAGTGTGTATGTATACATGTTAAACTGAAATCTTAAAATCTGCTCCTGTGCCTGGTACATAGTAGATGCTCCACACGGTTCCTGTACACACCAAATGACACAAAAATGTCCACATCACATGAGAGAAAAAAACATCCTGAGTGCCCCGCTAGAAGAAGGCATCCCGGTTACCTCTGTGCCACTCACCTACCTGTTAATGACAGCTTGGTCCTCGGGGAGGCGGAAGACTCTGGGCCTGGGGTTTCCTTCCTGAGGTTTTGGGGTAACACTGCCTATCTCAACAAAACCAAAGCCCATCTTGTAAAGTCCATCCACAGCCTCCCCATGCTTGTCAAATCCTGCAGCAATTCCTACCGGATTTCGGAACTTACGGCCCAGGACTCTCACTTCCTAGAGAGAGGGAGACAGAGTCAGAGGTACACAAGGCCATACCAGTGTTTCTCAAGGTGCTGTCCCCGTACACCTTCGTCAGAATTCCACATGAGCTTGTTAAACATCCCATCTCCAGACCAAGGAGTCAGAACCTTTGGGGATGGTGGGGCAGAATGGGGCTCTTTATTTTTAGAGAGAGGAAAAGGTGGGGACAAAGAGACGGAGAGAAACATCGATTGGTCTGCCTCTCACATGCCCCCAACCAGGGACCTGGCCCGCAACCCAGGCATGTGTCCTGGCCAGGAACTGAACCAGTGACCTTTTAGTCTACGGGACAATGCCCAACTCACTGAGCCACGCCAGTCAGGGCTGAGCAAATCTGTTTTTAACAGTGCTCTCCAGGTGATTCTGATGCTTTTTGGAGTTCAAGAACCATTCACCAAAACTGAGGAGAAGAACAATGTTTCTACCATGGGTGGAGGATATGGTGTGTCTTTTCTAGTTATGGTTAAGTCATCCCTTCTTATCCTTGGTGGGGGAGTGGCTGGTTGGTGTCAGCCTCTGGCTAGTGCTATCCCGAAATAGTGTCAAGCAGGAAAATCCTTGAATCAGCTTAGAAAGTCAGTGCCAGCTGTGCTCCTCCTCTGCCAGGCTGGTCCCAAGCCCCAGGGATGACCCCAAAACCCCTGTGAGGCACTAGAGGGAGAAGAGTGCGCGGCTGGGCAGAAATGACCGCTGGGCTCCAGTACCAGGCTGTGGTTGCAGACAGGTTCTTCCCTGTCAGACGCTGGGGAGATTCCAAGTCGTTCTCTGGAATGAGAGACTGCAGCCCAATTACTGTCAGCTCTAGCCTGACTGCTCAGTAATTCAGGGTTCCTGCCCTGATGGAGCCAACAAATCCAGTAGCAAGACAAGTACTTTAAAAGGCATGAAAGAGCTCTGGCCGGTGTGGCTCAGTTGGTTGGAGTGCCATTCCAAAAGGTCATGGTTTTAATTTTCGGTCGGGGCACATACCCAGGTTACAGGTTCAATCAGTCCCCAGTCAGGGCACTTACAAGAAGGAAACGGGTCAATGTTTCTCTCTTACGTCAATGTCTCTGTCTCTTTCTCTCCCCACTCCCTCTCTCAATGAAAAAAAATATCTTCAGGTGAGGATAAAAACAAAAAACAGGCGTGAAAGAAATCAAGAGCTATCAAAAAGCCAGAAAATACCAATGGAATATACCACTGATAGCTGATGTGGCCAGGAAATCCTTTGCCAAAAATAACAGGGGTCTCCAAGGGTGGCTGCCATCTAGCCCTGTATGCAGGAGGTAGAAAGGCTGCTCGAGGAAGAAAGAACAATAAAAAATGAAGGTGGAAGTGTGCACACAGCACCTCAGGGACTGTGACACAGAGTGTGTGGGGCTGGACCAGCAGGGCTTCCTGGAGGACAGTGGCTGTCAACCCTGGTGCATGCCAGGAAGCTGTCAGTCCTCACTCCCAGAGATTAGGTTAAATGGCTCTGGCATGAGGCCAGAGCATCTGTATTTTCCAAAAGCACCTCAGATGATTCCAACACACAGCCAGGGTTGAGAACCACAGAATCAGAGAAATGGTTGAGAGCTAACACTAGAACATTAAGTTGGGGTGAGATTATCAAGAGTGCTGGCTATTGGTTAAGAAGTCTGGACCACCTCTAAGTAATAAATTGCTGAAGGTGGGGACCGTAGCTCAAAGCCTGCACTTGCTCTCCCTGTGAGTGGTGTTTATAGGACATAGCTTCGTACCATCCCCAGCCACGAACTGACTTCCTTTCTAACCTACCCCATCTCTGCACTCCCCTCTTAATTCACTGCTGAGACATTGGGTTCCAGGACTCTCAAACTAGCAGTTGGGGAGGAGGAAGGCTTCAAGGAAACAATGCTCTGATTCTACAGTGACTTCCAAGGCCTTTAAGTATGGTAAGTCAGGTAAAAATCCACATCTGCTCAAAAACTGCAGGATGGGGAAGTGAAAGGGATTCTAAGAAAAAAAGGGAAAATGCAAAGAAAGGCAGCTTTGATTTATCACAGTGACCCTTCCCCAAAGAACACTTCATGTTTATTGTCTTCATGTTCTCATCATTCTAATGTCCCCCATCTGGTAAGAGTTCCTCAGATGGAAAATGTTAGGGCTTACATGAGGATACAGATTCTAGTTTTGTTCGCTGTTTTGTTCGCTGCAGTAACCCCTGCACACAGAACAGTAACAGGCACATGGGGGGCCCATGGATTAACGTGGGATTGAATAGCCCTGGGACAGGTGTCTGTATGCCTTCCCCAAAGGTCTTGGTCATAGACATGCCTATGTCACATTAGATGTTTAATGACTCTGGCATGTTTCCATATTGTGCAGAGGTGAAGACTGAGCTACCTGACCTGAGCAAGGCAGGCCGGTGGCTAAGGGGACCATTGCCCAAGTCAGACTCCATGGGTTTGAATCCTGGCTCATCCACTTCCTAGATGTGTGACTTTAGGGAAATCACTTAACTCCTCTGCACCTCAGTTTCCTGATCTGTATAGATGGGGCTAACTTGGGATTCGGCTTTTCAAAAGGCTCAGCTCCAGCTGTGAAAATTAGAGGACACTGACCTCTACTTTGTATCGCACAAGGAGTTCCAAGAGTACCTACCAGCATGTCAGAGTCTTGAAATGTGGCACGAGGAAGGAGCCCCAGGGAGGTGACACGAACAGCCAGCTTGTGGGCTGACTCAGGGTCCAGCAGCCCCTGTAGAGTCGGCATCAAGTGCTCAGCATAGAAACGCTCATCCCCAGTGGCTGTCAGGTAGGAGGCAAAGAGAAGTCCTCCACCCCCCAGGATGACCAGCGCATCCTGGGCCCGCTTCTGAAAAGAAAGAACCCACTGGCCGTCAAAGCCAGGCTGCAGCACCTTCTTTACACCCACACACACAGAGGACATAATGACATGCCACACGAAGCAATGTCCCTAGCCTTCTGCTGACACTGGTCTCCTTCATTTCTAGTCTTGCCCACACACTGGTCTCTGTAGTCAGAAGCTGTATCTACACTTCTGCTGACACACACTCATCTGGTCCTGAAAGACTCCAGGCCAGAGGTTTCAAGAGGGGTATTACTGCCCCCTAAGAGACATGTGGTGGGCATTTGGGGGAAATGCTAATAGATTCAGTGTGCAGGGATCAGTACAGTCAGACACCCTGCGTTGTTTTAGACTAACAGATGAATTGTCCCAGCCCTGTACAACTGTCAAATGCCCTACTGACATTCAGTAGGTAAAAAATGTCTACTCACTACCTGAGCCTAGAACCAAACTCTTTCACCAAATAAACACAAACGATCTCCCACAGTTTCCACACACATTGACTTTTCCAGGAATACAATTACCTTGTAAGTTAAGGGACTGTACTATTTTGCACAGAACATTACCAAGAAAACCCATCAGGAATGGTATGGTGCTTTGCTGGGGGTGTCTGTCAAACATACCTGTGGTACTAGAATTTCTAAGTAGAGGCTTATAAACACTTCACTCCCACTATCTAGGTAAGTCATGCCCTAACAGTTACATATTGAAATGCATCTCATTTTAAATTACTTTCACTTCTCTTTTATTGTCTAATTAGGATATTATGATGACTTTAAAAAATTATACTCAGAAAGATTATATGTAAATTCCATTTCAGGTTAATAAAGGGAGTTGCAAAATGTTCTTTTTTAAAGAAGTGTCAGGTCTTACTGAGTCAAGAACCAGTCTCCTAGCTCAAACATGGTTCACAATACTTCTCTCTATCATTGCCTGCTGCTAAGTCATTCATTCATTCATTCATTCAATCATTCATCAAATAGTGATTGACCTCTCAGAGATAGGCTAATCAGTCTGAGTCCCTGCCTTCAGAGAAAGTACAATTTAATGAGACAGAAATCAATGATCATGCAGATATATAGCCATGCAATTGCTATTTAGAAAAAAAAGTATAGAATAAGAATGTAACCTAAGAGGTAGAGAAAGGCTTCCTTGAGGAAGTGACGCTAACATTCAAAGAATAAATAGGAGTTAAGTAGGAGGCAATGGGGGAAGAAAAAAAAGTGGAAAGGCTCTTCCCGTGGCGAAGAATGAGATGCGCCCAAGGAATGGGGGAAGAGGGAAGGTATGTTAGGAACCGACTCATAAAGAAGCCGGGAAGAGGCACAAATCTTGACCAGAATAAAGATTTTGGTTTTGTTCCCTAAACAAGAAATGATATTTGTCTTTAAGGATCACTCCTAGCTGTTAATTTAGATCACGTGTTCGTTGTCTTACTTCCAGTCTCCCCCTCAATGTCAATCAACAAATTCCAGCAAAGAGGGCCCGCCCTAAAATTTTATACAGCAGGGTTGGCACCATGTCTTCTTGCAATTTCCTTACATGCTGGATGCTGCACACGATGCTCAGCGGTCATGTATTCACTGAGCGCCCCTTTGCCAGGTTTAGTAGGTTTGGCCCACTGCACTGAGCTCGTGCACTGCGCTGACAGCATCTACTCAGGCACACACGTGCTTTTTACACACTGACGAAGTGTACAAAAGCGCGTGAACGAGCCTTTGCAGAGACACACAAACGTGCCAGACGGGCCGACGCTCTTGGAGCGACCTCTCGTCCACACTTCACCCCGGTTACCCCTACATCCTCCCCGGTCCCTACTCTTTCTAGGACTCTTCCTCGCCGGCGGGAGAGGCCGGGTTCCCAAACTCACTTTCAGTTGTCTCCACGCCATGGTTTTTCCGCCACTGGGCCCGCCTCTGTCTCATTTCCATTGGAGGAGATGGAGAGGAGACCTCTAACGCCCGTCCCCTCTAGCTGCCAACTCACCAATAGCCGGGAGGAAGGGTGGGACCGGCGCATCTGGGCGGGGAAGGACGCTCGCTTCCCGGAGGATCTGGTTGGCAGTTAGCGCGCGGGCGCGCAGCTGTGACGGCCACGCCTCTTCCGTCCGCGGGGACCGCTTCCGGCGCCTGCTGTGGGTGTCGCTGAGGTGGGGCCGAGCTAAGGTTGGGAAGGATGCGGGCTTCATCAGCGGTGCCCCAACGTGGGCGAAAGACTACTGACATGTTGGTTTTTCAATTCTAAACAACACAGTCAGCAATTTTTTTTATCGTTTTATTGATGTGCCCTAGACAAAGCGTGTATTGATAAAGTATATATCAGGCACTGGAAAAAGGGTTGAAATGAAGCACTGTAGACTTAAAAGAAGATTCCACCAGCTTCAGGTTTAATTTAAAAATGCCTAAAATGTATGTATGTGCGTAAAGGAAAGTAAGACTTTGTAGTTGAAAGTATCTTGCACCCCAGCTATTTCGTTGCAGCACCGACTTGATGGACTCCAGGGCTCAGAAACCTTAAATGACAAAGTCTTTTTCGTAGCATTTGAAACATTGCAGTTTTGTAGGTTCCGTTCTCACTGCCTCCCAAGTACGCGCCACTCCCCCCTCCCCCCCACACACAGAATTACATCTCTATAAATAACCTCCACTTTCTTCTACGTGTTTACTCACTTTGACGCCTCTGTCAGCATGCCCATTTCATCTAAATACGGCCATCCTTACATGTTCAAGTGCTGGAAATAATTTCCTAGGTTGAACCTTCATAGATTTAAACTTCCTCTCTAGCTGCACTTTGTTTATTAACTACGCTTATTATGTCTTTATAAAATACAACTATATCTTTACTTCTCTGATTAGACCATAAATTTTTGAATTTACAGACCATACCATGCTAGTCTTTCATTTAATTACTGCATTCTTTTTAAAACAGGGATGTATTGGGATCTACATTTCCGAGGATTTTTCATTTTGGTGCCCACGTTCATAATGATTTTAAAGACTGCAAGCATTGTGAGGATAACCAACTGAACCCTGGAGCCTGCGAAGTGATTTCAGTGCCCACCTTTATTTGTATTTATGGTCCATTTGGCCCCAAGAAAGAAAACTGGCTAAAAATGTAAATGGTAGATGAATTACAGGTGAAGATCAAATGACATAGAACAGAGGTTTCTCAGCAAGTTAAAGTGGTGAGAGAATTGATTCTTCCCTATTGCGTGACATACTCAAAACAACCTATGTGGTTGTAGGCCACAACCATGTGTATCTGACAAGTGACTATTTAGTTCAGCAAATTTGAATTTCACTGGTTTTCAGTTTTGTTTGTATTTAATTTGTATTCATTCTTTCATTAAATATTTAGTCTTTGGCGTGTATGGTTATATAAGATTTAGGATAGAGACCATGTATTTAAGAAACAATACAATTATTTGAATTCATGGTTTTCTTTTTTAAAAAAATACAATACATTACTCCATTTTTAGCAACACTGACTTAGAAATTCATCATCCTCTGTTCCCTTACAGCTTAGACTTAGCAAATAAAGACGTATTATTATAAAGCTGAAGGCATATCGGGTTTTGTAGACACAGATGGAGCCCCAGCTGCTGTAAAGGCTTTATTGATCTTTCTTTGTTTTCAGCTTATGGGAACTCCACCTGGGTCCTTAGAAATAAAACCTTTTTGTTTCTTTGACAGCTTATTGCCAATTCCTAAAAGAATAATAGTAATACATAAGACAAACCCACCGAGAATATATTTAAAGGGCCAGGCAGCTTCTGAGCCTCCACACTTTTTCGTGCTCCCAGTTCACAGAGAAAATGTTCTTCAAAAGAACCTGGCTTTGGTTATACATCAGAACAAGTATCATTCTAGGGAGTGAGTTAAATGGTCCAGAACATCCCGGTAAAAGTTCCTGTTATCAGCTTAATAGGTTTCACTGCAGCTTTGAGGAAGCAGCAAATTACTGCCGTGCTCAGGGAGGACACCTTGCTTACACTTGGAACCAGGAGATTCAAAATCTCCTCTGGGACTTTCTGGAAGAAGGGAAGAAGTGGTGGATTGGGCAAAATTTAATGCTGCTTGGAAAATATCAAGGAAAAAATCACCCAAGTAAGGCTCTGAGGTTTGGTGTTTATGAAGGAAACTTACTTTTATTCTGGAACAGCAGAAATTGAAATCTTTCTATCTTTGTATACAGAAAAATTAGTCACTTTACTGCATTACTATTATTCCTTGGAGATATTTCCACTTTTGTGCTGCAGCCTTTGATTTGTCTATGTTGCAAAAATGGTGTGGTTTTCTTAGAGCCCATCAGAAGTTAACTAGTACTTCACTGGAAGTATTGTGCAGGATTCTGAAGTAGAAAGCATTTCGTGCTCACTTTTTTCCTGGTAAATATCTCTTCATCATTCTTGGCTTCAAGTTTAATTTTCTAATGCAGAAACTAGGAGAGAAAATGTTTGCCTCTTTCTTAGATATTTTCAAGATTATGCACCATAATCTTGTGGTCTTAGAAAAACCTCCAAGGCATTTATGTCGTAATTGCCTTCACTGAAGTCTAAGTGAATTAGTGCTAAGCCTTGTGATAAAGAACACATAATATGAAAAAATAATCTATAATATGGGGGCCCTTAAATTTTCATCTATTGAGAGCTAGCAAATTTGGTTCTCATATTTATTTTTTTAATGTTTGACTTTTTATTAACCGATATAATCCCAATAAAGTCAATAAATTTTTTTTAATGTTTGACTTTTGATTATGAAGTTCATCTGGATCTGGTCTTCCTCCCGCAGATGTCACAGCCCACAGGACCACAGAGCACACCAGATGCACTTACATGTCCAGAAGGTCCAATGGGGTCTCATCAAAAGTAGACTTGTGCTCACTAGGGCATTATTTCATTTGCCAGGCTGGTAAGTGATGAAGCCACATGCTACCAAAGACCTAACTTTAGGAACTGATTCTAAATAAGGAGACTTTGTGAGAGCATTAGGTAGCAAGTCCATGAGTGAGAGACCATAGGAGGGGTACAAGGATCTTGATTTTCATGATGCTGATTAGTGTCAGATTAGTGTCATTTGGGGTGACTTCCTTATGCATCCCACTCTGGTAGTTGGGAAGAGCTGTGCCTTGATGTTCCCTTCATTGCTTGACTTGGGTGGGGCATGGGAGAGAGTGTATTATTGGTAAGCCCAATTTTCCACAAGGAATCCATTCAGCACTTGGGCTTTAGAGGGACGACTAGGAAGCAAAGGAGGAAAAGAGAATGTGGTGAAGAAAAACAAGAGAATGAAGGGTGAGGAGATTTTCGTCAGTTAGAGGTTTGCATGTTCAGAGGTAGATCAGAGTTAAGGTGTGTGGGAGGGGTTGGGTGGTTTTCATTTTTGTAATTAAGCAATGTTTTTCACGGTGAGTGAAAGCCTGTACCCCTTTGCTCGATGAATTCTTGGAGACTTTGTAATGTCTCAGATTTTCTAGGTAAAAATTTTGTTTCACTATTTAAAGTCACAGATACATTCTTATGAAAATAGAAAGCGTGTGTGGGTGCTTCTTAAACAGAATACATGGCAATATTTATCACAAGAAATGTTTCTCAATACAGTATTCTTCAAGTACTGGGTATTGATTGAGAGGACCTGGTATTTCAGTATAATTAATTTCTAGTGTCCAATCTCTCATTCTTACCCTTTCAAGCTCTTTGTGATATTTTTGTCCTGTTTTGCCATTCTAGCATGCTATTGGTATTGAGGCCAAGGTCGTGAACCTAATCTCCGCATGAGTCTAGTGGTCATGTGTTTCATTCTCACAAATTGCATCCCTCATATTGGCCATCTTACAGTTGTAAACTGTTTTTCGTCATCTCCAGGAGTGGAAAAGCAACTCCTAAATAGCCTAAATGATGATGACTATTGTATCCATATTTCACTATCCAAGATTTGGGTTTTCAGACATTCTCAGCAACTCTTGGTTTTGGAGTGAAATGTATTTTCTGATATCATCATTCCTGTACTTGCAAGAGATTACTGCTATGAAATATAGAGTGTTTGTGCAGATGATAATCTCAGACAATAAAATAACTCAATTTAATTCATCTAAGCCAATTCTGAAAATTCTGAACCTGCATTCCCATCAGGAGAGGAAGTAACTGCAGCTAAGCACTCAGGCTCACAAGTTCGTGAGTCAGAGCTCATATCTCATTTCTGTGACTTTCCACTTGTGACTCCTGGGCAAGCAACTTAACTAGGATGCTCTGTGCAACCCAGTTTTCTTCAAAAGTTTGTTACCAGAATTAAGGTAATACAGTGAAATATTAGAACAGTGCCTGGCATAATATTCTAACTATTGCTGTTAATATTATATTATTGTGCAGATTCTATTTTTTGTTCAAAGTTTATTTTCTGCGTCTGGAGAGTTCCACATTCATGTCAAAGGGAAAAGCACTTTTGGAGAGCCCACATTGCTAGTTACCTTTAAAACTAAAGTATCTGTACAATGTAATTGCTCAGGAGTATTTTCAAATAACTGTTGCTGTCACAGTGTTTATACATTTTTGAATTTAAGAAATGCCTCTTCCAAGATAAGCCCTGGCTGGTGTAGCTCAGTGGATTGAGCACGGGCCTGCGGACCAGATGATGGCCGTTTGATTCCCAGTCAGGCACATGCCTGGGTTGCAGGCCATTTCCTGGCAGGGGACCCCTGAGAGGCAACCATACATTGATATTTCTCTCCCTCTCGCCTTCCCTTCCCCTCTAAAGATAAATAAATAAAATATATTTTTAAAGATTTTATTTATTTATTTTAGACAGAGGAGAAAGGAGGGAAAAAGACGGAGAGAGAAATATCAGTATGTGGTTGCTTCTTGTGCGCCCCCCACTGGGGACCTGACCTGCAACCCAGGCGTGTGCCCTGACTGGGGAATTGAACGGGCAACCCTTTGGTTCCCAGGCCAGCACTCAATCCACTGAGCCACTCCAGCCAGGGCAAATAAATAAAATCTTTAAAAAAAGAAATGCCTCTTCCAAGATAACATGTTGGTGGGAGAAGTATTTTAAATTAGTTCCTTAAAATTAAAGAAAGAAGTCTAATGCTTTATATTATCATACAGTATTACTGAGGTTACAGATTGACTTTTGCACACTGGAATCATTGGACTCAAAATTTTTCTTTATTTGAAAAAAAGCACTTAAAGATTAAGCTCACATATAAAATTGTTCCTTCCTAAGAGTGTCAGAAGTAATAGTTGGTATTAAAAGTGGCACTGTAGCCCTGGCTGGATGCCTCAGTTGGATAGAACATCATCCCATACACTGAAAGGTTGTAGGTTTGATTCCCTGTCAGGGCACATACCTAGATCATGGGTTCAATACCCAGTCGGGGTGCTTATGGGAAGCAACCAATTGATGTTTCCCTTTCACATCTCTCTCTTTCTCTCTCTCTCTCTCTCTCTCTCTCAAATCAATTAATATATTCTCAGGTGAAGTTTGTTTTTGTTTTGTTTTTAAGTGGTAATAACAAACCACTTAAAAACAAACAAACCAACCACTGTTTGTTTGTGTTGTGATAAAGCTGATATTCAGCTGTATGTACCAAGGCAGTTGCACTGGTTGTGAAAATTATAAAATACTCCCATGCATTGGTAAGGTAAAATAACAGTATAAGCTACTTCAAACTAATTATCATAGGATGACCTGATGGCCATTATTAAATGTAGTTCTGTCCTGCCAACATCTGAAAACTGATCGTAGCACTGTCTGCCATTTGGGATGAGGCCACATTGTTGTACATCCTTTGAAACACCCTGTGCTTTAGGAGGGTCATCGTTTATCATTATCCTCCAGTTATACATGTATATTTGCTGCTACTTTCTAAAGTTAGCTTTGGCTTTGTTCTTGTGTAGGTAGTAAATGTGTGATGTTTTGATATTTATAAATTCAGTAGTTGGTAATAAAGTAGTAAATACCAGTTTCCACAACCCCTAGTGAAAAAAATAGATCTGGGAAATAATCACAAATGACTGCTAACATCATAAAGAGACAGCTATTATGTGACTCCTGATGGAATATTTGACACCACCTACTAAGTATTTTTACAAAAAACTAGAACTTGAATCTGAGAGAGCCTCTAGCCAACAATGCACATGAATACTAATGACAGCTTTATGTGTAATAGCCCCAAACTGGAAACAGCCCACATGTCCTTCAACAGGTGCATGGGTGAACAGCTGTGGTACCATGGGCATAAACAGGTATGTCCATGATATGAAGTACTAGTCAGCAATAAAGAGAAACAAACTTGATACATACAACAACTTGAATGAATCACCAGAGAATTATGCTGAAGAAAGCCAATCCCAAACAGTTACACGCTATATGATTCCATTTATTTAATATTCTTGAGATGAAATGAACAATTATAGGAGTTGAG
This sequence comes from Sturnira hondurensis, assembly GCF_014824575.4. Taxonomy (NCBI): domain Eukaryota; kingdom Metazoa; phylum Chordata; class Mammalia; order Chiroptera; family Phyllostomidae; genus Sturnira; species Sturnira hondurensis. The sequence continues at coordinate 3,749,903 of NW_028087376.1, read as the reverse complement.
AACAAATTTGTGCTCGTCAGGGGCTAAGATGGGAGGGAGGGTAAGAGGGAAGTAGGTGCAGCTACTGAAGGGCCACATGAGGGATTCTTATGATGATGGAAAATTTTTATCTTGACAGTATCAGTGTCAATTTCCTGGTTGTACTGTACTTTTGCAAGAGGTCACCCTTGAGGGGAGTGGAATAAATGGAATATAGCATCTCTCCATTGTTTCTTACAATTATCTACAATTATCTCAAAATAATAACTTTAATTTTAAAAAAAGAAAGAAAAAAATGCACCAATGTAAGTATGCACATCACTTATGAAGTGCCAAAGAGTATTCTTGCCAAAAAATAGAGAAATGCAAATTAAATATAAACTGAAATACCATGTCCCACTTAGGAGGTTGGCATAAATTTACAAACTTAACATATTCTGTTGGTAAGATTATAGGGAAGTAGGCATTCTCATTAAATTGTTAGTGGGAATGCAATAAGGTACAACCTATATGGAGGAGAACTTAGCAATTTCTAGCAAAGTTACATACATATTTAGACTTTGACCCAGCAATCCTGCTGCTAGAAACCTACCCCAAAATTACGCTGGCAAAAATACAAAAAGACAGAGGTGTAGGTTATTTACTGTAGCTCTATTTGTAATAGCAAGGAGAAGAAACAACCCACATACCCTTCAAGAGGGAAATGGCTGTAAAAAGAGATAAGAAAGATTTCGATGTACAGCAATGGGGTTATCTTTATGTTTTTTCTTTTTAGTGGAGAAAAGCAGACTGCAGAACAGTCATATACAGTATGCTACTTTAATTTAAGAAAATTCATTTAAGATATGAATATACGTACATCCACATATGGAAACATAACAGAAAAAAACACATACTAATAGGTATGATTACCTGTGGGGGAGGGAGGAAGTAGGACAGAAAAGACAAAGATAGAAGTTAGACCTTTCTGAATGTACCTCCTTTCATAGTTTTGACAATGGAACTCTACACGTGTTTTATGTAATTAGAAAACAAATTTAAAATGAAAAAAGCAATCCCTAAAAAGAAGAAGAGAGCAGGAGAGGAATTAGGTGTGCAGTTAAGATACTTTTAAGGGAATTTTGCTCAAGACCGGGAATGAAGCTATATGTACATAGTTCTTGAGGCAATGTGAATCAGTGAGGCTTTTAAGACAAGAAAAATAGTGCACTAGGACAATGTTCCTGATCCAACTACAGGGGTGCGCTTTGTGTAGGAGCCCGGACAGTGTGTAGTAACAGGAGAGAGGATGGTGTCTGTGAGTCCAGATGCTGGTCAGTGGATAATTTGGTGGAGGGGGCCTGCGAAATGGACTCTTAATTGCTTCCATTTTCTCCTTGAGACAGAAAGTAAGGTCACTTGACCTGAGAATGAGAATCAGGGAAATGCCCAGATGTTGGAGATCCAAGCAGAAGACGAAATGGGAGAGGGTTATTTAGGAGAGTGGGAGGAGGAATAGACTAGGGGAATACAGTACGGTTACCAGGCAGTGCAGAGGCAGGCCCCTGGGTTCCTGGTCCGAATCGAAGCCGAGACAGAGTCAGTGGGGTAGTACCATTTTCTCTAGCCACTTTCAGCAGTGTGAGGAGAAACAGCAGATGCACTCGAGGCTCGTTCAAGAATATTGTCACCAACCTTCTGAGCTCTTATATCTCTACCAATATGAAGTATAGACTACAAAGGAGAATATGATGCTTAGAATGTAAGTTCTTCGAATGGCCTTAATTCTGTCTTGTCAGTGTGGACCCAATCAGTGGACCTAATTTTGAGATGTTGGGTCATGTAAAGCGGTGATTGTGCTCCAGAGCAAAAGAGCTGCTTCAGAATTCCTACATTATTGTTCTTTTTAAAAAACATGTTGATCTGTAATTTGCGTTTTCTTGATGATCACATATGTGCTTATAATGCTTATTTCATAGACTTACAGTTAGCTGTATCCTATAAATTAACTCCGAGTAGATGCCTTTTCAGACCAAGATGCACGTTATGAAAGAAATGGAAATTATTCTCATTGGCATCCCAAGAAGACAAAAAGAGAAGTCATGACACCAAGAAACAAAACAATCTCAGGTAATGTGTAGTGAAGTCAATTCCTGTCTTAAAGGGTGCACAGACAGTTAATGCTGAACTGTATCATCATAACAGGTACCCAATAAATATTTATTGTGTTCTACTTTGTCTGATCTTAATATTACAGTCTTTGCTTTCATTTTATAAATTCTTATTCTCATGATATTCCTTTCGCCATCCTCTTTTCACATATGCCTAAATAAAAGACAGAGGTTTTCCCACATAATGTTTTATCAAAGAATAGAGGCCTCTTTTTCCGTTTTTTAAATTTTATTGTTGTTCAAGTACAGTTATCTATCTGCCTTTTAAAAAATAGAGGCTTCTTGAAGTCCTTGAAAAGTCTGTCAATTTGTGGTGTTCTCAATTTTTTTTTTAAATTTGAAAAACAAAATCTGTTTGGGGAAGGTGCATTAGCCTGAAATGACCTCAATCAATATCAGTGTTGGATGATTATAGAAACCACCTGACAGAATGGGTAAAACAAGAGACAAATTTAAAGTGGATCTGGTGATTATTCTTATGATCTCATAACATCAGTGTTAGGTGTCCTTGTCAACAAACCCTTTAAGTATCCCTTAAGAGAACAACCTGGAAAGTGTCGTTTGAATATAAGTCTAAGGAACAAATTAAGAAGTCCAAATTGGTTGTTACAGAATAGTCATGGGCATGCACAGCACAGGTAATAGTCAGTAACGGTCTGATGGCTGTGTGGTGTCAGATGGGTGCGAGATTCATCAGGACAACCACTTGGGAAGCTAGGTGATGTCTGATTACATATGGGGTGTGCACCTGAAACTAATAGAATGATGTATGTCAACTGTAATTGAAAATACAACATGATATTTTAAAAAAGAACAGATGTAAAAGTCAACTTTTCTGAATGCTTTGGAAACAGGTGCTTGTGAGTTGGGATAAGTGTTTAGTGATATAGCCTTAGATGGAATTAAAGATGATATTTTTGGAAAATTGTTAAATAACTCTGAAAGTTCTTCTGATTATAATTAAAACAATGATGATGAAGATGCATTTGAAAAGTCTGAATACATCTTATGTCATGAAATGTGAGTTTCATGAGAGCAATTTTTATAAATTACATACATCTACATAACATGTGATTTTAAATATGCCTTTATAAAACAAAATAAGTAGACATGTGATGTTCCACCTACATCCTTTAAGTTTATATAGTCAAGTTTGCCAAAAAATAACTTTTAAAAAGCCTCCTCATTGAGAAAAGAGGAGATTGCCCTATTTTGGGGGGTTACTGTCCGTTTATTCACATATATGTGTGGTCCTTTAACAATTTTTGTGTAACTTTGCTTTAAGTGTGTCCATATTAAATTTCACATAAGTGCATCTAATTATTTCACTCATCCTGAGGATATTTTTATAATAGTTATCACATTTAAATTTATCTTAACATATATCCTTTCTTGCCTTGTTCTATGCTTTCTGGTTCTAATACTTCCTTGCTACTTTCTTTTGTCTTTTGTTGAAACTTTGCTCTTCAATATTTTTATTTTAATTGTTTATCTTTAAAAAGTTGTTCTTTTAAAAAACATATTCTTATACATATTTTTTCTAATTGTCAAGCTCAGGAATGAAAGTCTCTTTTGAAGCCTCATCATCTTGTTGAAGGAATGCAGCTTATACTAGTTTTTCTACTAGTATAAAACTCTCATTTCCCCACTCTCCCCACTCTCATTTCCTAGATCTTGTTAGTATATTCTGTGGGTTTTATTCAGGTTATTGTTATATCAAATTACTATTTTTATATTATACAACTTCTCTTAAGAATACATTTTTCAAACTTTTATCAAAGCCAGATTTCCAACAATAATTTAGAACTTATTTCTATTTAATTGTTTTTATATTTATCAGCAATCATCTTATATCATAACTTCACTTTTCTCTTAAGTTCTTAATTTTGTTTTATTCTACAATTGTTTTCCCAAGAAAGATTGACTGGTGGAAATATTTTGGGAACTTGTCAAAAGGGGTCTTTCTTGTCCCTTCCCAAAGTTGAAAGAAAATTCTCCCCAGTTTACTGATTTATTAGGCTTTTATATTCAGTGATTTGTGAATTTGGCATCATTCAATCTAGCAAATAAAAAGGAGCTCTGAAGAGCTGGGTGAGGTGAGAGATTTTTATATACTTAAGTGAGGAGGGTTACTTTTCTTATTTGGAACAAAGGTAAGTCTTGAGGCCAGGTTATATAACATGCGCTGAGCAGGCAGGCACTGATTGTTTGACCTAGGCCTGCCTGTTCTGGGAGAGCCAAGCCTAGAAACTTCACTAAGTTTTGGTTTGCTGACAAGAGGCTTAGCGTGAGTAACTCCATCTTGGACCTAATCTGGTTACTTCAACACTGATAAGCCATAGGTTAGAAGATGTTCAAGTTAAAACACTGGATCAATGGCTGTATATTCTCCATTCTCCATATCTTTCCTACTATTCTTTTAAATGAAAATACTTATTTCCTACTTGTAACCTTTTCTGTTGCATTCTGGAGAAATGCCTCACATTTATTCTCCATATGATTGATTTGATTTTTTTGCATGAGTTCTGTGGACCTTCAATGTGGATTTTAAATTTCCACAGCAATTTTAGTTTTCTTGAAATCTTCTGATATCATTTATTTCACTTTTAATATATTTCATTCTTATGTATTTTAGCTTCAGTTGATTTGCCTATAAGACTTTCTGTTTCTATTAAAGATGTTAATTAGCTTTCTGAAAATTTTTTAGAAAATTCTAAAAAATAATTTTCAGAGGTGTACTTTCCTTTGAGTCCTCTGGATTCAATTTCCAGGTTCTATGATATTCACTGGCTCTCTTTTAGTTTTGATTTTTTCCTTATCTTTGAGGACAAGCTCTGTCCAAATGATTTTCAAGAAAACAAGAAATCGGGTCACCCTTCGTTCAGCAACTTGTTGGCTTATCTAGTGAGCATGACCCCCTTTCAGACCTGCAGCTGAAGTACAAGGTCAGCAGGCTGATAACCCTGATCCAAGGTGACATTTCACTCAACTTTGCCTCCATTGCTTTAGTTTTCACACTGTTGGATAGTATTAGTGTACACCCATACTCCTGATGAAAAAATGAAGAGGTTAAATAATTTGCTTAAGGCTTTATAGTTACAGTAAAAGGCAATTCAGGCTTGGACCCCAGGTCTTTTGAATCCAGTTTCTTTGTTCTATCCTCCACCTGTTTGCCTTGATAGAAAGACATGGATCTGATCAGAAGAATATCTCAGAACTGTCCTTGCCTAGCAGTAGTAGCTGCAGTGATTCTGCTACTGAATATACGTGTCAGTCCTGTGAACAACTGAGGGAATGTTACAAGCGAAGCCAGAAGGCAAAGTAGACTTGCTGTAGCCAGGCCTACTGAGTGGTCTTTCTAGACACTTGTACTTTGGAAGATACCACGCTAAGTTAATAGCAAACAGGCATGTGAACACACCGATACTGCCTTCAGAGCATGGTTTTCTTACTGGAAAATGTGGAAAGAGAATGAAAGCAATAATGGTAATCTGGTAAAGTGTTGTAAATAATCATTTTCTAGAAGTCTCTGAGAAACGTATTCTGGTTTATTAATAATGAGATCCTTTTTGTAAAATTATGAGACAAATATTTTTGCACTAATGTTTATATACTGGCACCTGTATGGTTGGTTTTATTTAATATTTATTTTTATATCAAGGGTTTTGAAGAATAAGCAAAGGGATGAGACATTAGTGACTTATAACTCTTCAGCTTCAGAATTCTAGTTTGCCCTCCAGATTACCAACAGTGGGAAGTGATCACTCTGGTTTTCTGTATGATATGTATTTTTAGCCAAGAATAACAAGTGAAATAGGGAGAACTGTTTCTGTGCTAGGCTTTTACTTGAACTTAATCCACTTTCTTTTTTCTACAGGAGCCACCCATCTTTCAGCCACATGTCACCAACCTGCTAACCCTGTAAGTACCTGCCTCCACACTGCACATCTGGGAAGGTCACTATCTTCTCCCTTCCCAGTGGGTCCTGCCAGAGCTCTGCACTCTGGGTCATAGCTGCTCTGAGATAGTTTTCTGATAAGGAAAGGACAGTACTTAAGTGCAGGAAAGAATCATGTTTAATGGATTATTTATTAAAGAAGATTTTAAAGCCTATCTTTGGCTTTCATGTTGGTATTTTTACCTTGTCTTGGTTGTTTATTCCCTGCTTCATTCCAAAAGGGATTTGTGGCATCTTACACAAATATACAATTCAATAAAATTGTTAAATTTTTAAAAAAAGAACACTGTGAGAGAAAAATAAACATGGAAAAACTGCATAATCCATAAAATTTCACCTTCAAGAAATTTCTTAGCTTTCATGCCTTGAGACCTCCACAGAAACCTTTCAGTGGGTGTCTGCATATAAATTTACATTTGTTTGGTCCATTGCAAAAAAAAAAGTGTTTTTAGCAGCATAAAAGAGAAGGAGGATAAAATTAAAATCCCTTAAGTCAGTATTTCTCAAGCAATGTTCTGCAGAATAACAACATTGTTTACAGCATTGCCAGAAGGAAAGAAAACAAAGGTTTTTGACTGTAGGACTTCTCAGAGCTTTTCATATCCCCGAACCTAACCACTGCCCACTGTCTGCACCCCAGTCACCCCAGTCCAAGCACCTCACTCCCCTCTGAACTTTGCATCTTTCTCCTACTGAACTCCCTGCTTCTGCCCTTGGCTGCTCTCTCTCAGCTCCCAGCATAGCAGTCCCGGAGCCTTCACAACCCAAGTCAGATCAGGCTGCCGCTGCCTGGAGCCCCCAGCCCCACATCTTCCCCTCTTCTTCAAAGTAAAACCACACTCTCCCCAATTTCCTACTGCAGGACTTGCTCTCCAACACCCTTCTTCCCTCAGTCTCCCCCACCCCCGGATCTTTTTTATCTCCTGTGCTCCCACTTTTGTTCATCCAGCTTTTTTGTTCTTCCTCAGACAACACCAGCAGTCTGTAGACTCAGGGCTTTCGCGGTTCTCAAATACCCTTCCCAGTATATGACAGCTTTCCCTTTCGCTTAGTTTAATGCTCGGCAAAAATGCCCCTTCCTGACATCCAAGCACCCTCCCTGAAGTGTACCCTTTCTCTTCATCTTCTGCTTACTCCTATTTTTTTTTCTTCATGGCACTAGTTGAAGAGATGATGTAATTTGTCTCTCTGTCTCCACCCCTGAACTGGATGCTCAATGAGGGCGAGAACTGGGCTCATCGCTGTCTGTTCCCTTCCCCAGATCACTGCTCAGCTCATGGTAGATGTTTAATTTTAATTATTGAATGTTGACAATAAATAAACTAAGGGAAACTGTGCATCTCAAAGAGGGTAATACCATATGCCACTTTCTTCAAACTATTTGGACACAAGATCTTTTTGAGAGAAATGCCTGTTAATATCTCACAGGGCCTGGGAGTTCCAGAGCAGTTTTGGAAACACTGCCTAATTTTCATTGTTTAGTTAAAATCAGATTTAGCCTTTTCCTTTACATATATTTGTCTTTTAGTCCCAGACCCTGTGCCCTTCTGGCAGCCCCTTTCCGTCAGTCCTACCCAGAGTCACACAGCAGGGAGTGCCAGTCACGTCTGTGTCCACCAGCCAGCTTCTCCCTGTGGTGGCAGAGCCCCCCAGGCCTGCACCTGTAAGTCGTGCTGCAAAAGCTCCGGTAGAAATCACTTCAGGCCCCAGCGAGGACTCGAGTCCACATGTCTCCACCACTCATCTACAGGCTTCAAGTCAGAGTGCATCTGATCAGGTAAATGTGAAGCCTGGGAGTCCACACTGGGTGCATCTGTGACACTGAAGAGGCACTTTTGTCCCCTCCTTCTGTTGTGCTGATGTTTCAGGAGCAGAACTGAACCTGAGAGTGCCCGACAGACAAGCATATATCCCTCTGAAAAGCCAAACCCAGACAAGTCCATGAAAATATTCCACAGTGGGTTTTATACCCATTTTGGTGTTTAGTGTGTCATTGGTAGTTAATCCTGTCACACGCAGGATTAACTTCAGGTGGGAGGAACCTTCTTTCAGCTGCCCCACGTTTTTAGCAGCTGCGACCCCCTTGAACATCCCCTCCCACTCACTATCCCAAATCTGCTTTCACTTCTGTTCGCTTTTTCACACAAGCCAGAAAAAAAAAGGCAAAGCTACTTTAACAGTGTTGACTAAAGAAAATCATCCTGCTTCTCGATTTTTTTTTTTTTTGTTAAAACACAAGCCCTACTTATATGCACTCGAACATTTCCCTGTTAGAAGAGAATCCTGTTTACTCTGGATCTGCTTTCGGTGTTAATGGGAGCCAGATGTTCACTGTTACTGTCCCGGTGAGCACTGTGTTCTGCTGGGAAAACTGATGCATAGTAGCCCGAACAAGAGCGTTGGTTTGCCTTCAGTAGAAATCTGAACTATAGAATACCCAGAAAGTCTACAGATAAATTATTAGAAATACTAAGAGAACTTAGAGATGCTACTGAATACCAGATCAGTATACTTAAGTTAATTGTGTCACTACATAGCAGCAACAATTGGTTAGAAAAATTAGATTTCCTTTTAAAGAGGTATAATAATGAGAACCTAGGAATAAATCTAACTAAAGATATATAAAGCTTCTACAGAAACCACCAAAAGGCTTGATTAGAAGATACTAAAGAAAGGCTAAGTGAGTGCTGAGATCTACAGTGATTCAGCCCAGGCTGTACGTTCTTCTCTGACACGTCAAATGCGGCATCCTCTGCGACCTGCCTGACTAGAGCTGGAAGGGCATCGAATGAGGTCTGACCTGTGCCGGCAAACAGGCAGTCGGGGGGAACTGTGTCTCATTTATATCGTCATTCCTTCTTGGTTACACCTCGGTCCCAAAGTTTAAACCAAAATTGGGTGGTCCTCAGCTCTAAGGTCTCTCAATAACTGACCCAGCCTCCTACGCACCCTGTGAATTAGGCATGACCCTATTCATTTGCATGGTCCAGGAGGGCAGGATCCTGACTGACCTTAACTGCTACAACTCATGAGCCTGGCCATAGGCATTTAATAAGGACTTACTGAATACACGATTGAATTAAGCTATAAGTGGGTTGTTCTCTAGAAATCACACCAAGTAGTTGATATAATAGATTGTCTCAGGATTGCCTTGGATGTCCAGTTCAAAAGAAGTAGCCTCTTAAGCTTTGGGACTCTGTCTAGTGTTCTGGGTTTGTTTTCTCAGGGAGGTACTCTGCCTCCTACCTCCTGCCATGTGGTATTTCAAGGATTTCCCTCTTGAACGTGCACTCATGAATTGAGAGAAATGCAGTGGAAAACTTGAGGGGATAGACATACTTCTGAATAGAAAAGTTTTTGTTTTCAGTTCTAGGTTTTCCACACTTTTTGATCATGGCCATAGACTTAAACTTACTTTTTTTTTTAAAAAAAGTATTTATTTATTTTAATTGTTGTTCAAGTACAGTTTTCTGTCTTTTACTCCCATCCCAGCTCACCACCACCCCCCATAAACTTACTCTTATAAATCTTATTTCCAGGCTCATTTGTCCTTAGATCAATCATTGTATAACCTTGTTATCCATTTTCTCTACTGTATGGGAGAGGTGAAAGTTAAATTCTATCTATTTGCAAAAAAGCTTCTGAAAGTAATACATGTTACAGACAGCCTGTGATTCATAGAACTTATAATGGCATCAAAGGTCAACTCTCATCAAAACATCCCAAACTACTAAAGTACAATAATTATATATAAATAATTTTGACAAAATCCGTTGTTCCCAATAGGTCATTCATGAGATTGCATGGAACTTTAGCACAGCAATCCATGCTCTACCAACTCACAACAGACTACAGAAAGCTTGTGAAGCGCTGCGGAAACTGATGGCCTTTATCCTGGGGTTTTCTCGGACAGTTCAGGTAAGCAAAGGCTGATTTGGAAGGAACAAGATGTGAGAGAAGGGAAAGTGAAAAACAGAAAGAAAAAAGTGTAGTAAAATAGGAAACACATAATCTGGACATTGTGCTCTCTGCAGAATTCAACATTATAAAACTTGCATGGAGACTCAATTGAAATATTAGCAAGTACATTTGTGCCTTTGAATCTGAAGAGTGTGAAAAAATGTGATCAGTAATGACTTCCTCATTTATCACCTTACTGCCTTTCTGATACATGGGTTAGGAGAAATCATGGGAGACAAAAATTGGTCCGTGCCTTGCCATAGCATAGTGCAGCCCGGAAACGGGCATCAGGCATCAGTACCCCATGATATCTGCATTTGTTGCAGGCACGATTGCCAGCGTTATTTCCTCCTAATTATTCATGCCTCCTTCTACTCCCTACACAGAGTAAAACGAAGGTGGTAGGATTAGCGAGCACTTTAATTTTTCTGTTTTCCATTTCCTGTATTTTCAAATATTCTGCAATAAGTATATAAATGCAATCTGTATTGGTTTATTTGGACTTTTTAATTACAGAAATGATATGTGCCTGTTATTTAAAAAACTAGAACAAAAGCACATAAAATAAAAGGTATTTCCTAGATGTAACCACTTTTACTAGTTTAGTCTTGATTTGCTGTGCATAACCTTCCAAACATTTTGATGCAAACACAAGTTTGGTTTATTTTAATAAAAATGGGATTAAAGTTTACAAATATTTCTGCCCCTTGATGTTTTTACTTAGTACTGTGTCGTGGTTGCCTTTTCATGTCAATACACATAAAATGAACTCCTTATTCTTAATGTTTGCCTGGCCATTTTTCATTTGCTTACCCTTGCAAATAGTGTTCCCATGGACATCTCTGTACCTACATCTCTGAGTGCTTGTGCAGTATTTCTGTGGGAGAGGCGCTAGACATAGAACTGACGGACTTGTAAATTTCCAATAGATGACTAAATGGCCCTTCCCTCCTACAAGCAACTGTTTTACATTCTGACCAACCTTTTCCCCACACTTTCATTTTTTCCAACTTTAAAGGCAAGGAAAGAAAAAAAAGCATTTTATTGATTACTAAGGAGGCTGAACATCATTTTTTGTATTTACTGGCTATTTTTATTTCTCCTCTGAATTCCTTCTTCATATCCTTCATCCATTTTCCCCACTCGGTTGCTGGACTCTCTAGTTGTTTATCAGAGCGCTTTGGTCATTGTTGATATTAGCCTTCTGTTAGATGTATTGCAAATATTTTGGGCCCATATCTTATTTTGTTATTTTATATTTTATTTATTTATTTATTTTAAGATTTTTTTTCTTTCTTTTTAGAGAGAGGGGAAGGGAAGGAGAAAGAGAGGGAGAGAAACATCAGTGTGGGATTGCCTTTCTCACACCCCCTACTGGGGCCCTAGCCCGAAACCCAGGCATGTGCCCTGACTGGGAATCGAAGCAGCGATCCTTTGCTTCACAATCCAGCACTCAATCCACTGAGCCACACCAGCCAGGGCTTATTTTTATGTATTGACTTAGAGAGAGGAACAGAGAAAGAGAGACAGAAACATGGATTTGTTGTCCTACTTATTGATGCACGCGTTGGTTGATTCTTGTATGTGCCCTGACCGTGGGGTGCCAGGAGGATGCTCTAACCCCTGAGCTACCCAGCCAGGGCTGTTATTTTATATTTAATTTTTTTATATCTTTTACTTTGTAGTTTTTAATAAATGTAACTTTGAAAATAAACAACATTTTAAAACACAAATAGTAGTACTTACAGTGAATATTCAGCAAATATCTGTCAGTTGGTTTATTTGACTTGTTTTACATGAGAACCTACAGAAAGGAGAACTGGCATTTTTATTTCGTATAGACCTTCTCCTTGATCTCTGTTTTGTCTCTGCTTTTGAATGCTTTTGAGGTCCTCAATAGAAAGGGATAGTCCACTCACTGCTTCAGTCAGCACTGTTCTTTTCTTCAGCATTTCTTTTCTAAGCTTAGTTTTTTAAATTGGGTATTTGATCCACTTACCACTCAGAAAGGGTTGTGTCGGTTGCTTAGAGTAACCTGAAATACAAACCCTCCCCCTAGGTGATATGTAATAGTGTATTTTGCTTCCCTGACATGTTGTAATATTGCTTCTTATAAAAAGTATTTGCAATGTGTAAAGAACCTTGAACTCATTATCAGCAGAACACATACATTTAAAACATTCAGGAATGCATGTTTGCTTTTTAAATTTCCTAGGTTGATGTTGTCGACTCCCTCATTTACCTGACTGAGCAATTACTGAAAAGCCCTTTTGAGAGTAACAGCACTCTAGGCTTCAAAATTCCTGTGACTGTCTGCCTCTTTCACTCCCTCGGCAATGTAGTGAAAGCCGGTAAAGCAGACGGGCCAAGCTCCAAGCATGACATTGAGCAGGTAGGTGCACCATATGCTGGTGGCCAGCCTCCTTGGAAACGTTTTAACCTTGACGGGTCCAGGTATCGCACAGCCTCTCCCTGGACTCTACAACGGAACCCAGCTAAGTTGGCCCCACTGAAGAGACTGCTCTGTTGAGCCTGTTTTGGGTCCTCCTTTCTACCCAACCAGTGAGCCAAGACCACCTAATGCTGTAAATCTGGTGAAAAGGACTTAGTAAATGCTTGGCACACAGTGAGCACTCAGTAAATCATATTCATTATGCATATGAGATGTCCAGCATTATTAATCTTTAGGAAAATGCAGATGAAACCACAATGAGATTCCACTTCACATCTAAGAACAAGTGTTGGCAAAGAGGCAGGGAAATTGGAACTCTCACACATTGTTAGATTATTAGATGATATAGCTACTTTGCAAAGCATTGTGACAGTTCCTCAAAATGTTAAAAACACAATTACCATGTGACCTACCAGTTCCAGTTCTTGGAATATACCCACATGTGTCCACAATGAAATTTGTGCAATCATATTCATAGCAGTATTATTCAGATAGCCAAAAAGTGGAAGCAACCTAGATGTCTGTGATCTGATGAATGGATAAATGAAATCTAGTGTGTCCTAAGATGGAATATTGTTTAGCAACAAAAAAGAATGAAGCACTGATACATGCTACAACACAATGAACCTTGAAAATATTATGCTAAATGGAAGAAACCAATCACAAAAGACCACATATTCTGATTCCTTTTCTATGAAATGTCCCAGAGCGGCAAATCTGTAGACGTAAAATATGGAAGAGTAGTCACTTAGGGTTAGAGGCGAGGAGGATGGGAGCATGCGCAGTGGCTGCTCCCATCCTATAAACCCAGTGGTCCTGGGTTTATTATAGGAGAGAGAAAAATACAGGAAAATTAGATCATGGGGCTAGTTGCACAACCCCAGGAATATAGGAAAAAAACTTTGAATTGTACACTCTAAATGGGTAAATTGTATGTGTGAATTTCATTGCAATAAAGCTTTTATAAAATAAAATGTAAAAACCCATCAAAGTAGACCTAGGGCAGCTTATATTATGGGTCAAAGAAATGCATATTCCCTCCAGTGGCCCCTTAGTAATATAAAGAATGATGAGTCGTTAGCCAAACTACTAGTATTTTCTATGGATTCTCTTCAATGAATGTCACCTCTCGTTACCTCATTGTCAAGATCCCTGTTCACCTGCCAACCCCCTCAAAATCATTATTTCACTAACACAGTACACTGAGATCACACAAGTCACATGATATTTCCCTCTAAATGCAGGTAGAAAATATTCTGAAAATGTCCTCTCTGGTCCTTGGAGAGATCCAGGAAATATTTCTACAGCAGAATCAGCATTCTGAGTCCTCGGTGACTTTGACCTCTTCTGTTGCTTCCCTGATTTTGAGCAGGTAATATAGGAGGAAGGAAGGGGGAGAGTTTCCGTTTCGGTTTTTGATCTTTAGAAAACATACGTAATTGGTTTCCATTTAACTTCTTTTTCATTAGGCAAAACATATCAACTTTGCCTCTGAGCTCTTACACTCTGGGATACCCAGCACCTGTGAGGTTAAGCTTCCCATCGGCTTTAGCTTTGAAGGAACTCTTGAATAAACACCCAGGAGTTAATGTTCAAGTGAGTGTGAAATTGATTCTGATCAGAATGAAAATGGGATTTGATGGCTGTAGGCGTTTGGGTGACAAGAATGCACCATGAAATGTAAGCTAATCAGACCAAACGAGAGAAGGTTGTATGCCATAATTTCTAGTTCGCACTGGCAGTATTGAAGTACCTAAAAAACGATCCAGTATAAAGGTTGGGAGTATTAAACAGACTTCTGGATTTAACTAGGTTTCTGTGTAATGATGTGATCTCATTCTGAGATCACAGAATGAGAATAGTCCAGAAAAGGACTATGAGAATAGTCCTGATCTCCAGAAAGCTGGGACTATTTGAATGATTATTGATTCAATATACCAACCTAGTCATATCAATATATTGTATTTTTTTCAACAATTACCTAACAGAAGTAGGATAGTTGCCTTATCCTGGAGGACAGAATACTTACTTCCTAGTAAATGAATCCTCTAGGTATAAAGATATAAAAAAATATAATTCTGAGGGTCATAAGTAAATGACTCATCTTTACTTAATTCTTTCTCATATGCTCTTATAATGAGAAATACTTCATTTGAGATACTAGCAAGGAGAAAACCCCAACATTTACCATATTTTTAGGACTATAAGATGCACTGAACCATAAGATGCACCTAGGCTTTAGAGGAGGAAAATAAGAAAACAAATATGAAGCAAAAAATGTGGTAAAATATTTAATAACACCCCCTTTCCTCCCAAATTGGGTGAGGGGTGTGTCTTATGGTCTGAAAAATACAGTACTTTATGGTATCGGGTTACCTTATTACTTATTGGAGCATTATTTATAAATATTTCAGTAATTGAGGAAACTGGAGTTTTCTTGTTTCTAGGTAACAGGACTAGCTTTCAATCCCTTCAAGGATTTTGATGACAAGAACATTGTTGGAAGCATCGGAAGTGTGTTACTAAGCTCTAATCGTAATTTGCTCAAAGTCCATGATTTAATGGAAGATATTGAGGTATGACTTACTTGTTAGGGAATAAAATATTATAGAAGGGAATAGGAATCCCTGGAGAATAGCATAGAAGGACGTAGCACATTGAAGGAGATCATTTGAGATTTATGGCAGTGTCATTTTGTTATCAACGTCTTTACTTAGGAACATTTATAAACTGAGAAGTTGTTTTAGGTCTTAGACTGTATGATGGGGGGCCTCAAAAAAACCCCTGAATTTACTTATAAAAATTGTGTATTTATTCTAACATGTTTAAACTTTGGTCACCTTCAAAGTACTCTCCACTTGATGTAATACACTTATCAAGAGCTTTTTCCACTGCTCTAAACAGTTTTTAGACTTGTCGATTTTGATGCCCTATAGTGCTTCTGCCATTTTTTGTTTCACCTCTTCCACATCAGCAAAACATTTCCTTTTGAGGACTTTTTGAATCCAGGGAAACAACAAAAAAATGTTCAGGGTGAGATCAGAAATGTTGATCAGGTGAATAGGGAGGTTGGGACATGGGGATCATGCTGTTTTTGGTCAAAAACTACTGACCACTCATGCAGTGTGGGTAGGTGCATTCATAAATCACCCATCATGAAATGGGCAAATGCGTTGAGTCTTCAAAAAAAGAAAAGATTTACCAAAGCCTAACGCAGCCTTTCACAACAGTACCAGCTGGTACGATGATACAGATGGGTTCCTAGAATACTCACCTAGCCGGGGAAGCCTGTACTACAAGGGGCCCTCCCTCCAGGAGATAAATCTGGTTTGGGGGAGCTCCCACCTCATATACTCTTCCTTAACCCCTGACACTGTGTTACCCACTAAAATTCAAAAAGGAAGAAATAGGACGTTTCATTCTGTTTTCATTATAAAGGTGGCTGAAAGGTAGCAATGGATGGGCCATCCTAAATGTCAAGACTGATTCACTGCTTCTTATTCTAGATCATTCTCTGGAGAAATGCAAGCATGGAAACCCATGCCACCAGCGTCAACCTGAGCACAGACCATTTTACTATCACAGTGAACATCACTTCCCTGGAGAAATCCCTGATCCTGTGCATAGAGCCCGAAAGTCCCATTTCAGTGACACTCTACCTGGGGTTCCAGTGTCAGCCCAACCACACTTTGAACATCACCCTTCCAAAGGCTCAAGTGCAACAGAAAGGTAAAACCCCTCTCAGATGTCCGCAGTTTACTGCTTTGCAATGCATTTTTTCCTTTTCCTTTTAACTTAGCTTTTTATTTTGAGATAATTGTATATTCACATGCAAGCATAAGAAATAAAACAGATCTCATCTACTCTTTTTTAGATTTAATTTAATTATTTTTTAAGTCTTGGCAAAGGACACTTTTTCATTGCTTTTAGAGAGAGAGGAAGGGAGAGGGGAAAATACTGGTGGATGAGAGAAACATTGATGGATTGCCTCTCGTACACACCTGGATTGAGAATCATACCTACCACCCAGCCATGTGCCCTGACCAGGAATCAAACCCACAACTTTTTAGTGTACGGGACAATGCTCCAACCAAATGAGCCACACCAGCCAGGGCTCATGTTCTTTTTACCCAATTTTTCCTAATGGTAACATCTTGCCTAACCACAGGGCAATATCACAACCAGAAAACAGCACTAATACAAAGCATTAGTCTTACTCAGATTCCACTACTTTCAAAACACTCCTGTGTGTGTGTATTTAGTGCTATTTAATTTTATTACACATGTAGATATATGTGAGCATGAAATGCATTTTTAAAAAGATGGATTATGGAGGACTTCCGCCAAGATGGAGGCATAGGTGGAAACACTGTGCCTTCTCCCACACCAAGTTTGAACACAACAAAGGTTTGGAGAACTAGGACACACCCAAAGACCAGAAAACGGAATTATACGGAAGTCCCACAACTACGAACAGTTCAACGGGGGACGGTAAGAGAGGCGGAGCCAGCAGCGAGCTGGGTCGGGCAGGACAGATCCCCCGACCTAGGCGCGCAGGCAGCCCGGAACCAGTCGGGGTGTGGGGCAGACTGACCGCGGTCGCACATTCGCGCACAGTGAGAGGGACCATGAAGGCCCCAGGGGGCGAACCCAGTGGGGGAGGGCTGACGGCGGTGGCACACTCGCGTGCAGTGGAACGAAACTTGTGGGCCTGGTGACGGTGGTGGCTGCGGCGCCGGGGCCACAGTGGCAGGCGGCAGACGGGAAGCCATTGTCCCTCTTTGACCCCGCCCCCACATACAGCATCACAACCCAGCAACTGAGTTGCCCTGTTCTAGTGAACACTTTAGGGCTCTGATCCTGCTACGGAACAGGCACGAATAGCCCAAAAGATGGTGCAAGAAGAACTCAAAGTCCCAGAGCCAATAACTCTAAGTGACCGAGAAATTGCCAGCCTCTCAGAAGCACAATTCAAGACACTATTTATCAGGATGCTCACAGAACTGGTAGATTATAGTCACAAATTAGAGGAACATATGAAGGCTAAACTAATTGAAATGAAGGGAGATGCACAGGAAACCAATAGTGATGGAAAGGACACTGGGACTCAAATCAATGGAATGGACCAGAAGGAAGAACAAAACATCCCACCAGAAAGGAATGAAGAAATGAGAATTCAAAAAAATGAGGAGAGGCTTAGGAACCTCCAGGACATCTTTAAACGTTCCAACATCCGGATTATAGGGGTACCAGAAGGGGGAAAGAAACAGCCACGAGTGGAAAACGTATTTGAACAAATAATAAAGGAGAACTTCCCCAGTCTGGCAAAGGAAATAGACTTCCAGGAAATCCAGGAAGCTCAGAGAGTGCCAAAGAAGTTGGACCCAAGAAGGAACACACCAAGGCACATCATAATTACATTAGCCAAGACCAAAATGAAGGAGAGAATCCTAGAAGCAGCAAGGGATAAGGGGACAGTCACCTACAAAGGAGTACCCATCAGACTGTCAGCGGATTTCTCAAAAGAGACCTTACAGGCAAGAAGGGGCTGGAAAGAAGTATTCCAAGTCATGAAATCCAAAGACCTACAGCCAAGATTGCTTTATCCAGCAAAACTTTCATTTAGAATGGAAGGACAGATAAAGTGCTTCTCAGATAAGGTCAAGTTCAAGGAGTTCATCATCACCAAGCCCTTATTATATGAAATGCTAAAGGGACTTATATAAGAAAAAGAAGATGAAAAATATGAACAGTGAAAGGACAGCAAACACACAGTTATTAACAACCACACCTAAAACAAAAGCAAACTAAGAGGACAGCTAGATCAGGAGTGGAACCATAGAAATGAAGAACACATGGAGGGTTAGAAACGGGGGTGGGAGGAGGAGAAGGGGGGATAAGGCACAGAAAATAGCATAGATGGTAGGTAGAAAATAGATAGGGGGGAGGGCAAGAATAGTGGGGGAAATATAGAATCTAAAGAACTTGAGACACGTGGTTATAAACTAAGGGGGGGAGAATGGTGGGGGAGGGAGTGTGCGGGTGGAGGGGAATGAAGAGGGGGAATAGAACAACTGTAATGGTATAATCAATAAAATACATTTTAAAAAAAGATGGATTGTGGGGTGAATAGAAGGGTACATATATTATAAAGCAAATTTGGTAAGATGTTGAATCTGGTTAGTGATTATATGGGTGTTCACTATAAAATTCTATGTGGTTGAAAGTTTTAATAATAAAATGTTGAGACTCCAGAAGTAAAGTTATATTTATGTATATATTAATTCATCTATATATGTGTATTTATAAATATATACATATTTATAAGTATATATAGGTGTATATATAACTTTATATATATTTAAATATATATAATATATATGCAATATACCATTTATATTTCAACTTTAATAATAATGCCTGGAGATATCTCAATAAGTTTGATATAATATCAGAATGGCTACAATGTAGTTTAGGAAAGTTAAGAATTTCTGAGACATATATTAATAGTTAAGTTCTGAGATATATGAATAGTGCATGGAATATATTTGACCAAAAAAATTTAAATGTAGTACTGAAAAGTCTTAAGAGCTACACTTTTGCCTTAAAAGTATTGGGAAAAATAATCAGGATGGATAAAGCATGTTATATTCCCCCTTCCTGACAGTCTTCCCACATTGGCCAAACTTTTAAAAAATAATTTTCTTTTATTTTTAGAGAGGGGAAGAGAGGGAGAGAAACATCAGTGTGTGGTTGCCTCTCACGCACCCCCTACTGGGGACCTGGCCTGCAACCCAGGCATGTGCCCTGGCCAGGAATCGAACCAGGGACCCTTTGGTTCACAGGCTGGCACTCAATCCACTGAACCAGCCAGGGCTGGCCAAATTTTTTGTGTTCTCACATAGGCCTCACAAACACAGGAACAAGCACTTTACAAGTGACTTTCCCTTCAGACAGAGCACTCGAGGCAGCAGCCGTCAGTACTGGGTTGCCGGCTACAAAGTTCTGTCAACATTACCAACAGGCTCTTTACCAATTGAGAACATGCACTCTGTTCTTCTTGCTGATTTTGGCAATAACATCACATCATTCTGGGCTGAAAGAAATCTTTGAGATCCTTACAAGCTCCTTGTTTGAAAGATAAGAAAACCAGATTGACTGGGTGACCTGCCCTTAACGGCCACCTAGAAACACAGCTGGGCCTGAAATCAGGCCCCTGGCGTGCAGCGCAGGGCTTCTTCCTGGAACCGCTGTTCCTGTCCTCGCCTTGTCCTGGGGTTTCTTCTTTCACCTAGGTCTTCTATCTACTAATTTGGGTGTCTGATGATTTCGTTTTTCTAAAACTCATAATACCTTCTAATTCATTAGACCTAAATAATTTTCATTTATCAGAAGAATATGACTTTTTACTGCAACAGGAATAATCCAAAGCCCTGAATTGTATCACTGGTCATCTTTTAAAAAAACCATTTATGACTCTCGAGTTATTACTTTGTAAAATAAAATAGTAATGGCCCCTTCAGAAGAAAGGCTCTAATGGCATTTTTCTCCCATGTGCAATGCAAGTAAGCACTCTGCTTTGTTCTCAGACGAGGAGTATACATGGGTGCTGACTCCGGAGACTTTTCAGTGTGGGGCCGGCATCTACCACATAACAGCTGTGTTGAATAAAAGCAAGGAGGGTGCTCAGCAGGCACCCACCCTGTTCTCCGTTGTAACTGCTGTCACTCAGTGCTATTTTTGGGACAGCCACAACAGCACCTGGAAGAGCAGCGGATGTCAGGTAAGAAGCTGTGCCACCCCTTCTGCCTCTCTTCTGCCTTAGCTGGTGTGAAACACGGTGGTCCTGGGCCCCTTAAGTCAGCCTAGGGGAAAGGGGGGCTTGTGTAGTGGGTTGGGCAAGAGTGAATCTGTAGAGCAGGCTTATGCTTTATATATATTTTTAAAATTTTTTTCTCAAATGTTAGTTCAGAGTGAATGTGACAAAATAAGATAAAATAGCCCTGGCTGGTGTAGCTCAGTGTATTGAGCGCGGGCCTGCGAACCACACGATCAGGGTTCGGTTCCCAGTCAGGGCACATGCCTGGGTTGCAGGCCAGTTCCCGGGGCGGGACGCACGAGGGGCAACCATAGATTGATGTTTCTCTCCCACTCTCCTTCCCTTTCCCTCTAAAGATGAATAAATAAAATCTTTAAAAATAAGATTTAAAAATAAAAAATAAAAATGAGCCTCAATCTTTAAAAAAAAAGATAAAATAAGAAAAGCAACATATGGAAGCTGTTCAATTCTTCAAGTATTAAATATATTATGGGTAGAGTGAAATGAATGTTCTGCTAAATAAAAGAGAATTTTTGTACTTAAAAATAAGCTAGCAGTCGTGGCTGGAGTAGCTCAGTGGATTGAACACTGACCTACAAATCAAAAGGTCAATGGTTGGATTCCCAGTCAGGTCACATGCCTGGGTTGCAGGCCAGGTCCCCAGTTGGGGGCCTGGGAGAGTCAACCAATTGATGTTTCTCTCCAACATTGATGTTTCTCTCCCTTTCTTTCTCCCTCCCTTCTCTCCCTAAAAATAAATAAATTAAATATTTAAAAAACAGACAAACAAATGACACCTAGCAGATGCTTGTACATTCCAGGCCAGGCCAGATTGTCACTTTTGTAATTATTGCCTGCTTCCAGGTGTCTGCCCACTTTAAAACAGTACTCTATATTTTCACACTAGTGATTTATGAGATTCTGTCTGATTTAAATCCTGGTTCAGTTGCACAAAGAATGTAATGAAAGGTTCTGGAAATCATGAGGCTGTTCTTAAACCACCAGAGAAAGTGTCATCCAGATTAGAATGGAAAGAAAGAGGATTCTCTAGAAGGCACCCCCACCATGCAAGGCCTCAGGCAGTGATTTCTGGGAGATCTGGAGCCACAATTTTCAATCAAATCCTCAAACGGAAACTTGTTAAAATGTAGATTCTATGCAGTAAGTCTGGGTGAGCCTGAGATTCTGCCTTTCTAATGCGTTCCAGGTGATGGCAGTGCCTCTGGCCCAGAAAACTACACTTTGAGTAACAAGACTTGAGAGCTTTTCTTGTGGCACGGCAGTGGCCCACTAATTGCAAAAGGCCTCAGGGTATTTCCTGCCTCCTTGAAGCCCTTGACTCTGTGAAAGGAGCAGGGCTGCAGAGGACTGGATGAGAGCTCCCCCAAAGGTGGAACAGAATATGGACTGGGCAGCCAGGACTTAACCTTGTGCCATGGAAAGAAGTCGGTCATAATGACACTGTTTCAGACTGCTCACTGCAAAATCAAGCATGGAATTGGTACCTTCTATTTATTCGCCTAGCAACTTTTAAAAAAAATTTTATGAAGAAATGTTACAAGATATAGAAAGTTATAGGGAATAATATAATAAAACCATTAAACACACCACAGCCTTATCACAAATTGGTATTTTTCTCTATTTAGTTAAGATTTTTTTAAATAACAAAACACTCAGGACTAATCTAAGTTCTCTGTATATCCTTCACCATTTTGATTTCCTTCCTCCCACAAAGGGTAACCCCTGCCCTGAATTTGAAATTTTTACATGTATTCATTCTTCCAGCAAATATGTATTGAGCATATTCTGCATGCTGAGCCCAAGGTTAGGAACTAGATATACAGTGATGGACAACACAGAGTCCTCATGAGCTAACATTCCAGTGTTAGCTCCAAGACTGGAGACAAAAGCGGATAAATAAGTGTGGTTTTGGTCTTTGTGTAAATGGTATCAAATTCTACATATCCTTCTTTATTTTTTTTTAAGATTTTATTTCTTTATCTTTAGAGGGGAAGGGAAGGAGAGAAGGAGAGAAATATCAGTGAATGGTTGCCTCTCGAGAGTCCCCTGCTGGGAACTGGCCTGCACCCCAGGCATGTGCCCTGACTGGGAATCGAACCGTGATTGTGTGGTTCGCAGGCCCGCACTCAATCCACTGAGCCACACCAGCCAGGGCTACATATCCTTCTTTAACTTGGTTCTTTTTCATTCAACATTTATCCATGTTTATGTTTATTTTAACAGCTCTATAGTATTCCACCAGTTTGCCCCTACTTATGTATTTATTTGTTTGTACATTCTGCTGTTACTAGACATATAGGTTGTTTCCAGTTTTTTGTAGTTACAAGCAGTGCTGACAGAAACATTCATTTTCAGATCTCCTGTGCACGTGTGTGAAGTTATCTCCTAGGGCACACGTTCAGAGCTGGACTGCTCTGCACACTGGTTGTACCAGTTTACACTGGCGCCAGCAGTGAATGAGTGACCAAGGCATTCTTTGCCCTCTCTAAATCGCCTGTATTTGTGTTTTGTGTCTGTCCCTTCCTTAATAGACTCTGTTCCGTTAGTGTCATTGTCTTGATTCTAATTCTAGGTTGGGCCACGGAGCACACTTTTGAGGACACAGTGTCTCTGTAACCACCTGACCTACTTTGGCAGCAACTTCTTCATTGTGCCCCGGACAGTGAATGTTGAGGACACAATCAAGCTCCTCCTGCGTGTGACCAACAACCCTGTTGGGGTGTCACTGCTGGCCAGCCTGCTGGGATTCTATGTGCTCCTGTTCGTGTGGACTTGGAGACAGGATCAAGCAGATATGCAGAAGGTGATGAGTCTGATTCCAAAAGTTTCGCCAGTGTCTTGAGTATTTGGAACAAGATGGGGAAAAAAATTCTTGTTTAAAAGAAGCAGGTCACATCGTTCTAGGTAGTATAGAAATTCAAGCGCTTTTCTTAAATTTCTCTTTATATCTACTCTTTCAAGACCTAGGAGCTAAACTCTCTATCTCCTTTTTTTTCCTTTTCTCCTATCTAGGAATAGGCCAAAAGAAAACACCTAGAGAATTTAACTATAATCAAATGCAAGTTTATTTCACTGTATACATTGGACATAAAAAGTTATGTGTAAATCAAATATCAATTTAATGTAATTGCAATATATTAAAAGCCTGTAAGAAATCTTTTTTTAAACAAACAATATTTTGATGACTGCCTGATCTTAATTCTATTTCTCTCTAGTTCTTGTATTTTCTTACACTTGGAAATTGTAGGATATACAACATGTTCAATTTCTTTGTTCCTTTTGGGTATAGGATTTCCAGTTTTAGCAACTAAAAAAACAGGACAATTGGGGAGGTAGATGAAGGTGGAAGAGGGTATGGGGGGATAAATGGTCCTGAGAAAAAATAAATGAATAAATAAATAAAGCAGAACATACATTAAATTTTAATTTCAAATAAATAGTGAATGCATTTTAGGGATAACTATGCTCCTAAATTATTCAGTGTTTGTCTGAAATTCAAGTTTAACTGGATGTTTCATGTGTTATCTATCTGGGTGAGAGGGAGGTGGGAAGAGTTAGAGGCCCAAGACCTGACTGGTTCTATGACTATTTCATTTTAGAGGCATAAACCCTGGGCTGCCAGCCCTCATCCCACTTTTATCACTTAGCCAAGGTCTGCCGCTCTGTTTGCCCTTGACCCACACCTCACCTCTGCTTTCCGTACAGCAGCCAGGTTTGCAGCAATGCACCCTCCTGTTTCTTAGCTGGAGGAAGCAGCTCCACTAAATAAGGTCGGCCAATGTTCTTGGTTCTGCTCTTCCTGCAGGTAAAGGTCACTGTCCTGGCTGATAATGACCCCAGCTCTCAGTTTCACTATCTTGTCCAGGTCTCCACTGGATATAGAAGAAGGGCCTCTACAACAGCTAAGGTAAAGAAATAAAAGTCCTTCATTCATTGCTCTGTGTCTTCTGCCATGCGAGATGCACTCTCATGTGGTGATATCCAGTGTCCCATAGCACTTACAGGGCATCTCAGAGGGATGTTGCCTTGTTCTAAACTCTAAATCTGAAGATCCCTCTGTACTTGTCCAAGATCCCAGAGACTCCATCTCAGTAGTTTCTCTGTCTTCCTCTTTCTCCTTAGGGATACACGCACAGAACCACATAATTGTGTTAGAAATTCCCGGGTTTTATCTTTCCACGTTACGTCTTAGGTGGTTATCACCCTCTATGGATCGGAGGGACGGAGTGAGCCCCATCACCTTTGTGACCCCCAGAAGGCAGTCTTTGAGCGAGGGGCACTGGATGTCTTCCTCCTGAGCACTCCGTCCCCTCTAGGGGACCTGCACAGCCTTCGGCTCTGGCACGACAATTCGGGTGTTAGCCCTTCTTGGTAAGTACCTGGACCATGCTGGCTTGTTCTTTCCTGTGGATTCAGCATTCTGGGTCAAGTGCACTGTGTCATCACAGGAAGTAACAATAGCACTCTGTGCCAAATAGTAAAAAATTAGATTTTCATTTCAAAGCTATCTGTGAAGAAGAAACCTGGGAAATCTATATGGAAAGTTAACAATATGATTTTTTGTGGGTGGTAGAATGGTAGATGTTTCATTTTTCTTGTTTTCATTAAATGTTGTCATGTTGTAAATAATAAGTAATAATAAAGAAATATTACCCCCCCAAAATATTGCCCCAAGTACCACAAATTATAAGCATCTCTAAATGTGAATAAACATATTTAAAGGGTAAATGTAATAAACAACTATATCCTGGATTCTGTACCTAGTGTCAGTGTTAACAGCGTGAGGAGAAAGGGTGTGGAATGTGCCTCAGGAGTCAGAGAGAGAAACGCTCAGTGTGAGGGTGTGATTCTGGCTTCTGCTGCGTCCGAATGATTCTGCATCTTCCTTTGGCAGCGCTCTGGGAATTAGCAGAGGTGGGTGGAGAAAGCAGATGATAAAATGAATTAAGGATGAAGATAATTGGCTTGTTGGAGTTAGGAAAAAAGAAGAGAATGAAGTCAAAGATCCAAGGCTGAGGTACTCAGAGGAGTCAGATGCTGAGTATGGCCCACTCTGAAAAAAGTACACAGCCTGCCGAAAATGAGGCTCTCCTGCTCGGCCACATACACCAACCACTAGGCCAGGAGAGCCCGACCATGTGCTTGCTGCCTCCGTGCTGATCAGGCATCTACCAAACAGTCTGTACAGTATTGTTCCAGTTTCACTTACAAAGGTGAATATGTAATAACCACTTGAAAAGATGTTTAGCTTCATTAGTCATCAGGAAATGCAAATTAAAACCAGAGAGATAGCTCTCAACAGCCACCAGCATGTCTGAAAAGTCTGGCAAAACTGAGTTTGGGTGCCGATGGGGGGCAGGGAGAGTGTTCACACAGCTCCGGTCAGCGGGTAAGATGGTGCGGCCACGTCGGAGGGCAGTTTGTCAGTTTCTTGTAAAGTTAAAAATACGTTTACCATGTGGCCCAGACATTTCGCTCCTAGGAATTCACCCAGATAAATGAAAAACTGTCCATTCAAGCCTTATGCACATATATGTTCATAGCAGTTTTATTGTTAGTAGCCAAAAACTGGAAACAACACAAATGTCCATCAGGCGAATAAACAAATGTCAACATATTCATTCATTGGAACACTACTCACTGACAAACAGAACGATCCGCCACCACACACGCAACATGGGTGAGTTCCCAAAAGTGTGCTGAGCTGACACCAGCCCCAGAAGAATGCAGTGTGTGAGGCCTCATATATGAAAGTCTTAAAAAGGCCAACTCCTCTACAGAGACCAAAGCAGATCTCTAATCACCTGGGGCCGGGGCAGCCTCTTATTTTCCAAGACAGAGGCAGATGGGATGCTTTTAGCAGTGACAGAGCACTGTCACATGTGGAACCAGGAAACTGGAAGAACATGTGCCCACACTAGGCTATTCATAGGTCATAGAAGTCTGCGTTCTGGTGTTTGGTACGTTCTGGTGTTTGTGGGTGGTAGAATGGTAGATGTTTCATTTTTCTTGTTTTCATTAAATGTTGTCATGTTGTAAATAATAAGTAATAATAAAGAAATATTACCCCCCCAAAATATTGCCCCAAGTACCACAAATTATAAGCATCTCTAAATGTGAATAAACATATTTAAAGGGTAAATGTAATAAACAACTATATCCTGGATTCTGTACCTAGTGTCAGTGTTAACAGCGTGAGGAGAAAGGGGGTGGTTTTCCCCTCAAGGGGAAAATGGGACCAGCTCTCACTGCTTTCTTTACTTCTTGCCTTACAATGAAACAGAATCCATTTATCTGGACATTTATTGACAGTGAAAACTTATGTTTTTTAAATTATTTAATCCATTTTTATTTAGGTATAATTGACATACAGCATATTAGTTTCAGGTATACAACATAATGATTCAGTATTTGTGTATATTTTGCAAAATGATCACCACAATAAGTCTAGTTAACATCTGATACCATACATAGCTACAGAATTTTTTTTGTGCTGAGAAATACTAAGATCTATTCTCTTAATAACTTTCAGATACGCAGTACAGTATTATTAACTATAGTTGCCATGCCATACTCTATATCCTCATAAGTTATTTGTTTTATAACTGGAAGTTTCTACCTGTTGGCCCTCTTCACCCCTTTCCCCAACCCACTTCTGCTCCCAGACACCCCTACCTCAGGCAATTCCCAATCTGTTCTCTGTGCCTATGAGCTTGTTTTTTTTGTGCATTTTTTAAAGATTCCACATACACATGAAATCATACAGTATTTGGCTTTCTTTCTGACTCATTAAGCTTATCATAGTGCCCTCAAGGCCCATCCATGTTGTCACAAAGTGAAAGTTTCATTCTTTTTTATGACCGAATAATTGCTCTGTGTGTGTGTATACACACCATATTTTTTAACCCATTTTTTTATCGGTGGACATTTAGGTTGTTTCCATAAGATTACCTCTTATTGCAACATGATTATGTTCATTTTACTACAGGTATGTAAACCAGGTGATTGTCAGTGATGTGGCAAGTAACAGGAAATGGCACTTCCTGTGCAATTGCTGGCTGGCCATGGACCTGGGAGACTGTGAGCGTGACCGGGTCTTCATACCAGTCTCAAAGAAGGAGCTCTTTGCCTTTAGGTATTGTTGGGAAGTGATGGTGTTTTACAGGTCTCTGAGGCTCTGTCTTTATTTTTATTCTTTCCTTCAGACTGTATAATTTTTTTTTATTTTAAAATATTTTTTAAAGATTTTATTTATTTATTTTTAGAGAGGGGGAAGGGAGGAGGAAAGAGAGGGAGAAAAACATCAATGTGAGAGAGAAACATCGATCAGCTGTCTCCCACACATGCCCTGACTGGAAATCGAACTGGTGACCTTTTGCTTTGCCAGACAGTGTCCAACCGACTGAGCCACACAGGTCAGGGCCAGACTGTGTAACTTAAATTGACCTGTCTAAGGTTTGCTGAATCTTTCTTCTTCTGTTTATGTTGTTGAACCTTTATAGTGAGTTTTTCATTTCACTGAGTGCATTTTTCAACAGCAGCCTTACTATTTGAATCTTTTAAAAAATAATTTATGTATCTTTTTTGATCTATTTGACAAGATATCATTCTCATTTACTTTTTCTTGGTTCTTCAGACATGGTTTTCTTCAGTTCTTTGAACACATTTAAAATAGCTGATTTGAAGTCTTTGTCTAGTAAACCCAGCATCATGGCTTCCATAGGGACAATCTGGGGTGGGGGGTAACTCTAGCTTTACAATCTGGAAATGTAAGTAAATTTGCTCCAAAGGGAGACACTGTCTCTATCTTTCTGATGCTGTCAGCTTGTACCAAGATTCCCTAAAAGACAGTGTGGGTGCAAATGTTTGAGGGGAGCCTTGGTGCGGAGTGCTCATGGCGACTGCCTCCTAACACGGCCCTTGTGTCCAGTCTCCGTCAGTCTAGCTGTTATTTCTGTAAGTGCGCTGCCCCTTCTCTTTTTCATATTTTACCTTCCCCCTTAATGTTCCAAATTTTACCATAATTGTTTTTACTGTAGATTCATTTTTTACCTTGTTTTGTACTCAGAAGTTAGTTTTTAAAAAATGTTTTTACTGTGGTAAAGTACACGTCACATGCAACGTACTTATACAAAACAGTGGATTGAATTCTGAAAAATTCTCAGATGTCACTTATGAAAATATTGCTCAATGACATTCCTTACTGAACCTAGAGCCTCAACCTGTCCTTTGTGTCTTTAAACTACTCCTGAGCACTTACTTTTTCTTATCTCTCTGGCGTCTTCTGGCTCAATTCTTTTTTTTTTTTTTGTTTGGTTGGGTTTTTTTCCAATTCTTTATGAGTACATTTCAGTTCACCAATTTTTTCTTCAAGAATATTAACATACCCTAAATTTTTTGTTTTGATGACTATATTTATGGTTTCAAGATTTCTATTTTTTTAGTTCTCTTTTTTCATAATTTTGTATTCTCCTTAAGTGAATATTATTTTTTTACTTATATCTGTGGACAACCTGAAAAGAAATACTTATTTTAAAGTCTGTCAGACTAGCCCATAAAACTAATTTCTCCTGGGCTGAATTATTGATTGTTGGGTGCCTTTTTCTTCATTAGATTTGTTTATGTGGTGAGGAATTTTGAGTTGTATATTCATTTTCAGTGGTGTTATTGTTAAATCTTAATCTCTATCTCCATACTCATCTCTGACTAGCAGTTTTGTTTTAAAGATTCTATTTATTGATCGTGTGATGTGAAAGCATCTTGACAGAGGTGCTCAGTAGGGCAGAGTTGCTGTCATGCTGCTTGCTGCTGGGCAAACCACATCCTAGTCCCGGGCACTTTCAGAATGAAATCTCATGTCTTTTCCTTCTAATTTATCTGTTTAGACACCTGTTTTCCTCCATGATTGTAGAAAAGTTCACCCAGGATTATCTGTGGCTCTCTATTGCAACTCGCCATCCCTGGAACCAGTTTACAAGAGTGCAGCGGCTCACCTGCTGCGTGACCCTTCTGCTCTGCAACATGGTCATCAATGTGATGTTCTGGAAGGTGAACAGCCCCGCTGCCCAGAGAGATGAGCAAGGTGTGGATGAGCCCTGCTGTGTTGTTCGTGGCGTGTAATCCTTTCTCTGTACCCCACTCGCCTTACTTTCAGGTTAGAAACGGAATCCTGATGTGCCTTCATTTTTTCCTTTGCTGCCTTAACATGAGAATACTCTAGCAAACTTGCTCATTGTC
The DNA here is from genome assembly GCF_014824575.4 of Sturnira hondurensis. Lineage (NCBI taxonomy): Eukaryota > Metazoa > Chordata > Mammalia > Chiroptera > Phyllostomidae > Sturnira > Sturnira hondurensis. The sequence goes on along the minus strand of NW_028087376.1, from coordinate 3,720,327 downwards.
CTCATTCATTAATAAATGAAGCAGCCTTAGGAACACACCAGGACCTTTACTGCCATGATACCTTTCTGTCGTTAGAGAGTCACAGTTAGATTGCTAAATGAACACTTAAACCTGGAAGAGGAGTGCCTTACAGATGAGTTCTGTTGTTGAGAAGGGTGATGTAATGCTTTTCTTTCAGTGGGTCCGTTTGCTGTGACCTGGTCCGAACTGCTTATCAGCATCCAAACTGCTGTCATCCTTTTCCCAATCAACCTTGTAGTTGGGCGGCTCTTCCCACTGATTCAACCACAGGAACCTCTGCCTCTTTTTCCGCCCGTCCAGGCCTCCTGCCTCTCAGATGCTTCTTTTGAGCCCCTCTCTGTCTCAGAGGTTGTTGAGGTAAGCCTGGCATGAAATCTCCCAGGGAAACCCCCTGCCTCCTTGCCATGTGTCGTAGAGCAGACCAGTGACGCGGGTCTGCTAGAAGGCTGCCAGGTCTTACTAACCTCGCCGGCTGTTCCCTCCTTCCTGTCCCCTGGTCTGTGACCCATCATGCCTCTGAGTTTTCTCCTGACTGTGATGCTCTGAGGGTTCATGTGAGTGCAGAATGCACTTCTCTGGAGTGGTTTTAGCTTTTGATGTTTGGTCGAACCGTCCCTTCTTTCATTCTGTATTCTCTCCTAACACCAGTTTTGAAACTACTAGGAGGTGACTTCTTTTTAAAAAAGTAGAGACAAAATGAAAAATTGAGGTTCTTCGCACTAAGAATATGCCCCCCTGAGTAAAGATATAACCTATTGCCATCTATTATTGCTACCATTCCTGGGTTCATTTCAAACAGACTGACTTCTCATCTTGGCTTTACATGCAGGAATTAAAGGAAACCGTGGGATTTTTGCTCAGGAGAAATACACAGCTACTCTTAGAGTGTGAACAATCTTCATGGAGTTCTTACAACGGGAGCGAGCTGGTCGCACTTTTATCCAACCTCATTTATTCTCACTTAGAGGGTCAAGGCTGTCACCAGCAGGCAGGAGGACCCTCCTGGGCCAACGGTAAGTTCAGTGGGTTTTAGTAACTACTCTTTCCTCTGCCTCCCATTCCCTTGCATGTCTCTTTCTTACTCATTGTCTTTTGGAATAACCAACAGGCATATTACAACCTTCTGCTTATTTTAGTTTCTTTGAGCTTTTAATAGAGAACTGATAATTTGATACCTTTGATACCTTTGATAGCTTTTGAGACAATATATCTGGTGAAACAAGCAAAGGATTAATGAAAAGCCCATAGCCCTGGCTGGAGTGGTTCAGCGGGTTGAACGCCAGCCTGTGAACTCGAAGGTCACAGGTTTGATTCCTGGTCAGGGCACATGCCTGGGTTGTAGGCCAGGTCCTTAGATGGGGGAGGCGGGGTATGAGAGGCAACTGATCGATGTTTCTCACATCACTGTTTCTCTCCCTCTCTTTCTGTCTTCTTTCCCCTCTCTCTAAAAAATAAATAAATAAAATATTTTTTAAAAGAAAAGAAAAGCTCCCCAAAATGTTTTCTGTGTGAGACCCCCATATGTCATCTGCTTTGTTGGAGAATGTTGAAATGTGTCATCTTTTTCTCCTGTGAAATGGTGAGATTATGTGATTTATGGATTCTCAGATATAGTTTGGGCTTCCTGGGCACTTACCTAGTATAGGTCACATGTGACTGCAGTTGTGGTGAAAATGCTCAACCAGATTTCAAAAATCTCTAGATCAAAGCATGGAATTATACAAGATGTTAGAGATTTACCAGTGTGCTCAGAGAAGACAAGAATATTGGGCAGGTTGGGTCCAGTCTCCACTGACTGAGAAATTTAAAATCACTATCAATAATGAATTGCTTATCTCTACCACGTGTCCTAGTTATAGAAATCTCCCACTTATTAATAAATGCCAACCTGGAATACATCTGCAGAGGTTCCTGAGAACCACCGTCATTTCTGCTGCTACCTGCTCAGAGTCCTGCAGAGGCTGCAGTCTCACTTCAGCGCGTTGGGTCCCACCCAGGCTGACCAGCCTTGTGACTTCCCAGATGCATCCAGCCACCTGCAGACACTCCAGGAACTCTTAGAAGCACATACTCTTCCCACAGAGCAAGGACCGTCCAGGTAATGCACCACACCTGGCCTCCTTCAAACCGCCCCCCACCCCCCCCACACACACACAGCTCTCTCTCAGCTGCTGGTTATGAGATCATTTGACTTGTGTTCTTCAGGGAGGCAACCAGTTTCCCCATCCTGAGCCCAGAAGAAGGGAAGAAGTCCACCTCTAATGGTCTCCCTAGATGGTTGACTTATGTCTGCTGGCTCCTTCTGGGGGTCACTAGCTTGGCCGCAGCTTTTTTTACAGCACTTTATAGCCTGGAACTAAATAAAAAGCAAGCCACCAGCTGGGTTATTTCAATGATTTTATCAGTGCTTCAGAATGTCTTCATCATCCAGCCAGTCAAGGTACGTGAGCAGCGGGCCCCACCAGCGTGTGAGGAATGCGCAAAATTGTGGGGAGCTTGGGGAACTGAAGTCCATGGCTATTGACCCAAGGTGCCTAATGGTTCTGACAATTTGACCAAAAAGAGAATGCTCCCCTCAAAAGAAAGAGGAAGGGTGAAATTTGTAGGGAATATGTGTGAAATGGTCCCAGAAAAACTGACAGAACAGACTAGTGGAAGCACAGAAGAAAACGATTGGGTGATTAAGGGAAACAAGTGAAAAAATAAAAAACAACTGAGAACAAACTACTTTGGAAAAAAAGCAACAATGCAACTTACTTTTTAAAAACTTTTAATTAAAGAAAATGCCATACCCTCACAAAAATGTGTAGAGAATAGGAGAGTAAACCATGAAGTTGTACTACCTAATTTCAACAATTACCAATTTATGGCCAATCTTGTTTTATCTATTTTGAGAAAAAAACCTGACTTCACATTTTATTCATAAATATTTGTATATTTCTAAAAGATAATGACACTTTGTTAAACATAAATATAAGCCATTATCACATCTAAATAAATTAGCAACAATTTAATATCCACACAATAATACAAATGTACTTAACACTACTAAACTATACATTTTTTAAAAGTTTAGATGGCAAGTTATTTGTTATATGTATTTTAGCAAGATTTTTAAAAATCCAATGTTCATATTGTTTTAGTTATCTCATAAATATTTATTTTACAGTTGATTTGTTCAAATCAGATCAAAATAAGGTCCACGTGTTACAACTGGTTGCTCTGTCTCTTAAGTATTGTTAACACTCAATCTGCAGGCCCCCTGTCCTTTTCTCTTTCTCTCACTCTCTATTCTTGCTATTTTTCTCACATCGTAGTTGTTGAAAAAACCTAGTGGTCTGTCCTGTACAGTTTCCAATATTTTGGGTTTTCAGGGCAGAACTGCCTCAGCTTTAAGAACTCTAAAAGATGGGCCTGAGCTCCCCCGAGCAAACCTGGGCAGCTTTAAAAACCCTGGTTGCTTAGGCCTCACTACAGACCAATTAAATCATAATTTCTATAGCTGGGCTTCAGGGCCCAACCTGGTACAGCTTCTCAGGCAACTCCACTGTACAGCTGTGTGTGAGATCCACTGGTCACAGAAGAGGGACCGAGACAGGGAGTACGTGGATCTTAATTTTTAAAAAACTGCTGGGGGAGAAAGACCAAAAACTAACAGGGACTCTTAGATTCAATTACAGCAGATTATCGAATGATGTTGTTTTGTCATAATGTGGGCGAGGGGGAAAACTGCTTCCTGTCTGGAGCTGTTGTCTGTAGGAGTTTGCTCAATGTCCCCATGTCTGTGTGGGGATTTTCTGGGGACTCCGGTTTCCCTCACATCCAAGATGTACACGTTGCCCCAGTTTGAGTGTGGCGTGGGCACCCAAGCGCCCTGCGCGATGGGAGGGTGTCCTGTTCATGGTGAGGTTCCACGGGTCCCACCCTGCACTCAGAGCTGCTGGGAGACACTTCAGCACCGCCCTGAACTGGAATAAGTGGGTTGGAACATAATTATCTTACTTGTTTTTGTTAATCACTCTTGAATGTATGTAGAGCTCATTTATTTCAGTGTTTAATTTTAGAAGTATTTGAGGGGTCTTTACTTAGAAGCCTGGTGATGTTTTTGTGACCAGAAATGTTTTGTGCCATAGGAAAGAACTTAACTCCTGTGTCTATCAGCGTGTGGTAAAATAAAATTTGTTTTTTTTAGGTAGTCTCACTTAAAGTCACAGTTTCTGAGAACCTAAGGATGATGTTAAGTGAGAGCATACCATATGTATCAGACACTAAGGCTTTCAGGACATGAAAAGTGTGATTTAGAAATTCTAAAGTTCAGAGGTTGGATTGAAAAAGGTGTCACTGTCGATGACCAGGAAGGTCAAATAAACCAAAATAATAGCAAACAAACCATACATAAAAAATATTGAAATCATAAAGCAACAGAGACCTAGGCAGCAGTCCAGGGTAACTAGCATGCCATTGGTAGGAGTGGAAATAACTAAACAATGGAAATAACTTCCACAGTTGCAAAGAAACATGGAATTTATCTATTGAAAGGTATTACCTAGTCTCAGGCATAATTAACTGAAAAAGACACGCTGAAATGGAGGATAGCAGGTCTGGGGTGGGCTGAGCTTTGACTCGACGCCTGGCAGCTCCCACGTGATGCTGGTGCTGCGTGTCCACGGGTCACACTTTGAGGGGCAGCATCCTGAACAACAAATCTAGTTCCTTTGAAGACTCAGTGCCATACAAAATACTAATATGGAGGACTATTCTAGGTCTTTAGAATAAACGAGACATTCCTAATATGGACAGACTATTATACTTGAAAGTAATCGATAATTTCCGTATGTATGATAATGGTGTAAGAATGTCCTGATTTTTAGGTGATACGGTTTTGAATGCAGCCAGTCCTGCAATGTTTCAACATACATGAATTTCAGTTACCAGGGTTTAGTGACATATCAACAGTTTCCCATCAGTAAAGTTCCAACCTCTGTTACCAGGGTACGTTAACTGTGAGTGCATGACGTACAAACTGCTGCTAGTTTTTCAGTGGAGAGTTGGGTTGGACCCACAGCTCAATGTACTTTCTACCACTTCCCACCCTAGTCTAGCCCACTGAAGGGTGACTTTGAGTCTTCATGGCAGACATGCCCAGAATTGCTGCCTCAAATCCATGAAATTCCAAAAGTAGAAGCAGAAAAGATCTCACACCCTCCTCTAGACCTCAGGCCTGGTCCACTTTGCCCAGCCCTGGGAAACCCAGCAGAGCAGAATGGACTCACCTGCAGGCAGGCCAGCCTGGGGAGGGTGGGAGGGAATCACCTGCACAGATTCTTCCCAGTGACATGGGGGGGGGGGTGCAGTATTATGGCCCTTGTCCTTTTCTCTCCTGAGGACTGGAGCACTTTCCTCCCTGGAAACTTAAGGACTGGGCAATACTTAAGTTCATACTCAGTTCTAAGATTCCATGACTTCTTTAGCAAAACTGATATTTCATACTTGGAACTTTTAAAAGTGTGGCTTCTCCAGTTGAGCTCATCACTGGTTGTCCAAAGACAGCTGTTTCTGAACAACTTATGCAAACCCTCATAAAGCATTGAATAGTTGAAGCTTTCTTAAACAAGCAGATTGAGGACTATGAGCAAAAATACAAATACTAGCTTTACTCTGACACTTGGGACACTTCCAGGTCCCCATGATTATACAAAAATAATTACGAAATTATTTAATTCTCAGTTTTCCAAAGATATGGCCAAATAATTGAAATTTATTAATACCTTCACCTTCACACAGTGACGTTGACTTTCTAGGCTCCTGTGATACATGCTCACTAGTTTCCCCTGTGATCTTCCTGTCCAGGTGATCTTCCTCTCAGTGCTTCTGTCGCTGATTTGGAACAGGGTGCCCTGCCTTAACAAGGAGAAGGAGCAGCAAACGAAGAGGATCTTGGCACTCTCAGGTAGCTCTAACTTCCAATATCTAATCAGGCAAAGTGCAGACTGTATCAGAACGGTGGGATTCTAGCCACCTCACTCGGACCAATGTGTCATTTGGAGGATCTTGTCTATCAGCTAGTTGCTCCTGCAGCCCCACCCAAGGCCAGCCACTCCTCAGCAGGAATGCCTCCCTAGATGAGGTCACCCGCTCCCCGAATTCCAGACCTCCTCCACCTCTTCCTCACATCTGAGCCCCACATGCTCACCGCCTGCCTCTGAACACGTTTCAAATGAAAGATGCCCCAAACAAGTGTTTGTCTGCCCCACAAACCCACTTCTTTACTGTATTTTCTCATCTCAGTTGAGGATCACCATTCTCGAAAAATGTCAGAGTGATCCTGAATTCCTCTCTGATGCTCAGTCAGTCACTGCGCTGAAGGGCTACCCTGTAGCCGACTGGAGCTGCTCATGCCTTGCAAGTGAGCCTTACCAGCACCATGGTGGGCAGGAAAGCAACTGGCAGAACTAACACAGCACTGTGATCACGTAAAACAGTGCGCGCCTTCTTCTTCAGTGTGATGAAGAAACGCGTGGAAATGATAAATGCCAGAACCCAGGAGAGGACTTAGCTCTCCAAAGCAAAGAGACAGTGCACCACAGAGGTGCACACGGGACTCTATGTCGGCCACCACCGATTTCCCAGGGTGGGGGATGCCCCGTTTCTTCAGAAGTTAAAGAAATTAATAAACTAACTAGAAACTGCATTTACAGTCCTCATTTCATGTCTCCATGCTCTTGAATTGCTCTTCCCTCTGCCTAAAATGACTTATTTTTTTCTTGTCCTCGTCCTTGTCCATCTGAAGAGTTCTAGCTAATACTTCAAAACAAATATCAAAGGTCACTTCCTCTGTGACACCTTCTCTGACTCCCTCAGGGAGACCCGTTCTCTCATTTTTCGGTGATTCCTCAGCACTTGGCATATACATGCTGCCAAGTATGTCATCTTCTGATTCATTCCCTCTCTTCCCACCCTCCTCCCCCCTGCCTCCTAGGCAAAGCTGGTTCAAATGTAAGAGATTGCTGAAAGAAGATTTGGCCCTCAGAAAGATATTCGACCTCATGGTAGTACATAACCTATAAATACTGTCACGATTACAGTAAAGACTAAAATGATTCTGATGTTTCAGGTCTCTGTAAATGTGGCAGGTCTGTGATCTCCACTTCCTGCCACGTGTACGAACAGAAGTGAAGAACACGAATGCTCCGTTGGTGTGTAGATAGCAGATAATTCAGCAGTTTACATCCCAGCAGGTTTGGATTGTGGAAGAGAAGGCAGTGACAGTGTCCAATGTGTAGTGTGGAGCTAGGAAAAGCCCTGGTAGTTTTTGCAGGGCTAGGCAGGTTCCTAGAAGGGATCTGAAGTTTCATCATACAGAATGAGCTGGTAATTTTAATTAGTGGGTGAGATTTCTAGACTTGCTCATTGCTATTTTTGTAGTTGAAATACATCAGTGGGCCCTGGCTGGGTAGCTCAGCTCGTTACCCAGCCAGAGCACTGTCCTGACATGCCAACGTATGTGCCCACTCAGGGCACATACTGGAATTAAGCAGCGCATGCATAAATAAGTAGAACAAAAAATCTATGTTTCCCTCTCCCTAAAAAATCAATAAATATTTTAAAAATTAAATACAATGATGCCTTTTCGTGTCATTGTTCATGGACAGATTCCATATAAGAATAATGATATATTTATTTTAAGTACTATTTTGGTGGTTTTGTAGGGTTTTCTTCAAAACCTTTACCAACTAATGGGGGACTTGAGTTGGTTGGGACTGGAGGAGTTGGTTGTAGGATTGTGATGAATTTTGGTGGGTCTTTTTTAGGCTCAATAGTATTTTTAATTCATGTCGGTAGTCTTTGGTTATATGCAGCTATGGCTACTGAACAGTATCCTCAAGTGTGAGTTCCTAATAAAACTGTCCTAGAAGCATTTCTCTCTGGTTTAATTATAGAAGTTATATTAATTTTATGTGCACTAAAAATGAGAAAGTGGAGGTGGTATTTAAGTTTAATGGGCTAGAAGATTGGGCTATTTATGATACTGGGGATTCTGGGGTTTTTTCAGTAAGGAATCTCTGGGTGTTGCTGCTTCTATAGTTTGTCCTACTTGATTTGTGGTGGTTGCTAGTTGATGCTTGCTTATTGGAATCACTGTTATTACAGAAATTATTCATAGAAACTAAGTATAACCAAGCTTAGGATCAATGTTATTAGAAAACAAGTACAATTTGGCTAGGCCTTTTTGGTTGGATGCTAGTGTAGAATCATTTATTTGGAATTGGGAGATTAATTTTGGTAAAACATTTTCTAGTCAGATTAGGTTGAGCAATAGTGATACTCGTTTTTGCCTCACTGCTAAGTTCATGAAAGGTGAGAGGTAGTATATGATAGTTGGAAATACCCAAGAAGGTTAGAGAATTTGAATAGGTTTGAAGGATAATTAATTTTAGATTTTGTGTGTAAGACTGAGTTCAAGTGCCAGAATAAAACCTGGTACAGTTACAGGTAAGGCTGATAGTTTTGGAGAATAAGGCGTTGTTATCTGTGGAATAGTTGTTGGGGTAGTATTGTTGTAAATAAAGAAACCGGCAAAGATGCTTCCAATTAAGATGATGTTTAGAGACTTCCGCCAAGATGGAGGCGTAGGTGGAAACACTGTGCCTTCCCCCACAACCAAGTTTGAATACAACAAAGGTTTGGAGAACAAAGACGCAGCCAAAGAACAGAAAATTGAACTATACGGAAGTCCGACAACAATGAACCTTCAACCAGACCAGTAAGAGGGGCGGAGCCAGCAGTGGAGCAGGGAAAGGCAAGAAAGATCCCCCAACCCCAGGCACCCAGGCAGCTCCGTGTGGGGCTGACCCAGTGAGGGCTCAGGGCAGCAGGCTGGCTGTAGTCACACATTCGCGAGCAGATAAACCAGCAAAGGAGTGAGCAGTGGGACAGACCGCGAGGCCCATGGTGGTGGCGGGAGGAAGCAGAGGGGCCCGCCATTGCTTTCCTTTGGCCCCACCCCCACATACAGCGTCACAGCCCAGTGACTGAGTGGCCCGGCCCTGGTGAACACCTAGGGCTCTGCTCCTCATACATAACAGGCACAAACAGTCCAAAATATGGTTCAAGAAGAACTCAAAGCCCCAGAGCCAATAACTCTAAGCGAACAGGAAATAGTGAACCTCTCAGATGCACAATTCAATGCACTGGTGATCAGGATGCTAACAGAACTGGTTGATTTTAGCCACAAATGAGAGGAAGATATGAAGGCTAAACTAATTGAAATGAAGGGAAATGCACAGGAAACCAATAGTGATGGAAAGGAAACTGGAACTCAAATCAATGGAGTGGACCAGAAGGAAGAACAAAACATCCAACCAGAAAGGAATGAAGAAACAAGAATTCAAAAAAATGAGGAGAGGCCTAGGAACCTCCAGGACATCTTTAAATGTTCCAACATCCAAATCATAGGGGTACCAGAAGGGGAAAAGAAACAGCCATGAGTGGAAAACTTATTTGAACAAATAATAAAGGGGAACTTCCCCAGTCTGGCAAAGGAAATAGACTTCCAGGAAATCCAGGAAGCTCAGAGAGTCCCAAAGAAAGTGGACCCAAGAAGGAACACACCAAGGCACATCATCATTACATTAGCCAAGATGAAAATGAAGGAGAGAAACCTAGAAGCAGCAAGAGATAAGGGGACAGTCACCTACAAAGGAGTACCCATCAGACCGTCAGTGGATTTCTCAAAAGAGACCTTCCAGGCAAGAAGGGGCTGGAAAGGAGTATTCCAAGTCACAAAATCCAAAGACCTACATCCAAGACTGCTCTATCCAGCCAAGCTTTCATTTAGAATGGAAGGACAGATAAAGTGCTTCTCAGATAAGATCAAATTCAAGGAGTTCATCACCAAGCCCTTATTATATGAAAAGCTAAAGGGACTTATCTAAGAAAAAGAAGATAAAAAATATGAACAGTGAAAGGACAGCAAACTCAGTTACTCACAACCCCACCTAAAACAAAAGCAAACTAAGAGGACAGCTAGATCAGGAGTGGAACCATAGAAATGAAGAACACATGGAGGGTTAGAAACAGGGGAGTGGGAGGAGGAGAAGGGGGGAGAAGGTACAGAAAATAAGTAGCATAGATGGTAGGTAAAAAATAGATAGGGGGAGGGCAAGAATAGTAGGGGAAATATAGAATCTAAAGAACTTGAGACACGTGGTTATAAACTAAAGGGGGAGAAGGGAGGGGGAGTGCAGGGTGGAGGGGAATGAAGGGGGGAATAGAACAACTGTAATGGTATAATCAATAAAATATATTTAAAAAGAAGATGTTTAATAGAATTTGTTAGGGAAGGGTTATTTTTATTAGGATTAGAATAGGAAAGTGTGGTTCTCCTAGGAGTACAAAGATGATTCAAGTACTAATGACAGCCGTTAGGGGTGTGGCAACGAGAGTAATTAGCAGGGCTCTGGCCTTGGTGCGTGACATGGTCTGGAACTGTCCCTGGAAGGAATCCTGTGAGGAATCATTCCCATGAGTGGTTGACTGCCAATAATGAGTGCAGTCATAGCGAAGGGTTATGTTTGAATAAGCCACCTATTTTTTGATACCTTGTTCATCACTTAGGCTTTGAATAATAGACACAGAACATAAGAATAGTATGGTTTTGAAGAATGGTGCAGACGTGGAGAAATGCTAGGTATGGTTAATGCTGGTGGTCACTATTAGGCTTAATTGGCTGGAGGTAGAAAAGGTGACAGTTTTTTAAATATCCTTTTGAGTAAGAGCGCAGATTGCCATGAATAATGTGGTAATGGCTCCCAGGCATAATGTTTTTTTAAAATATATTTTATTGATTATACCATTACAGTTGTTGTTCTATTCCTCCCTCCCCCCACCTGCCCCCATAAGCTTGTTTTTTTAATGGATAAAATCAGATTAGCAGGAAGATTCCTGCCAGGACTATTGTACTTGAGTGGATGGAGCAGGGCTGAGGCGGGTGTCAGCTCTGCTGTCATGAAAGGCAGTTATGGGTGACGTCCGAATTGGGCACATTTTCTGGCGGCAGCTAGGAGGCGCCCAGCCAGTGGGAAATTAGTGTTGTTTTCATTTGAGTAAAAAGATCTATTGCAGATCTCATGAGTCACAGTTAAACAAGAATCATGCCATTGACATAGTAAGTCTGATGCCTACGATGAAATGATACCCAGTTGCTTAGAGAGCAGCAGTGTTGCGTCTGTTCGACCGCGCCATCGTCCGGTTATAGGAACGGCATCATTCCCGGTCCTTCTTATCAGTCACTAGTTGAAAAAGATTGTTACTGGTGACTAAGATTATAATGAGAACTATAAAGATGTAATTTTTTAAATGGTTAATAATAGGATCTGAGTGTATATATCATGTTCAGAATTTTGCAATTGGGCATATGATGAATAATGCTACTGGTATGAATAGTATTGAGAATAGTCTAGCTTGAAGCTGAGTGTTATTTTTAGAGTTTGAATAGTTATTCAGTATTAATTTGTGATGATTATTTCTTAGCCCAAGTAGATCATTTTCACTGGGACTGAGCTAGTAAAATTGTAGTTTTTACATAAGTGAGAATACATCTTGCTTTGGTAGGTATTAGAAATGGTTGCTATGATTGGTAGGATTAGTACAAGTAGAGAAATTAGTATTGAAGCAAATAGAAACTATTACTTGTATTTGGAACTGCACTAGTTTTTGGTTCCTAAGACCAATGGATAATTCCTAGCCTTCAAAAGTTTGAAAAGGCCGTGCTGATGTATACATGGAGGTATGAATTAGCAGCTCTTGTGTACTTTTAAAAAACAATAATTTTTAGTTTCTATGATTAAATTTAAAATCTGATGTTTTCATTAAGCTATATTTACAGTACAAAGTTCCCCAAGTGATTTTAGGGTCAGTGGGTAGGAGCAGGAGAGACAGTGGGTGTGCAGTTAGGAGGGCGTTCACTCCTGCAGAGCCTGGCTTGATGTTGTCAGTGTGAAGTTTCCCTTGTTGGATCATAATTAGTATTTACGGGGAGTGTAGTAGGGTGGCGATACCACTGTTGGCTCCAGTGTAAGAGACAAATACATTAGACCATGAGAATGTCAACATAACTATGAAGAACTCACAAATAAAGTGTTGCCGTGGGGAAAGATAGATTAGTAAGACTTGCTAGGAGTTACCATGCTGCTCTCAGTGGAAGAAAGAGTCTGGCTGTGCATTCATTCATAATTTCAGTTTGCCAGGTAGAGTAGTACTGAGTGGGGAGATGAGGCTGTGTGCGATCAGCGGGGCGGTGGCTCCAATATCGCTTCATGGGTTAGAATAAGGAGGGCTGCAGTTACTAGGGCTCCGTGGCTGATGGAGTATGCGGCGGGCAACTGCAGCCTGTCTGACACAGAAGACAACTGGTTATAGTTGTCTCGGAAGGGGAGTATTGGGAAGGAGTGTGCTCTGCCGTTTGTTAGGAGGGTTAGCATTATTGTGATCCATAGCGTACCACAGCTCGTGTGGGTGGTGCAGCTGCAGAAGCAAAGGGCCAGCAACGGGACTTCTCGGTGTGCTTTCGGTGGTCATAAATGCAGGCCGTAGAGAGGCATTTTCACTGTAAATGCTACTATGCATGCTGCAAGTCATAGAAAACTATTAGATCAGAAAGTAGGCAGAGGTTGAATTCAGTATTGGAGTAGCAGGAATTTAATGAGCCTATAAGGTTTTGAATATAGATTAGTGCAATGGGGAGTGGAAGTGATCCCACTGGTGTGTGAAACAGGAAGTGAAATCCTGCATTTAGTCACCCTGATTGCCTCAGCCAGTGGTGGTAACTAGGGCTGGCCCTAGTGTGCTTCAAATAGAATGTAAAATGGGATTAGTTCTGTGGTGGCAAATGTTATGCTTTGTAATATCAAATCATGATTTGATTTGTATGATTCAATAATATCAGCATGTCCTGGAATTGTCAGACATACAGAATCTCAGGCTTCACCCTCAAGTCTACGCGCACCAAAATTGACAGGTGATTCCTATACGCATTAAAGTCTGAGAAACACCTGTAGGTCGTGTTCCCAATGTGTGTTCACTGACTGAAACTTTCTAGTCCACAATAAGTACAGAAACAGAGAGAAGGCAATTTAGACACTTTTATAGCAATTGAACAGACTTTACTTTAGGCCTGACTCTAATGTTATAGGCCCATTGTTTTAGAGGCCTCTGTTCTCATTCATTTGTCTACTAATTCATTTTTATTGTACTTTATAAAAGTATCAGTTCCTGATGGATTGGCATGTTTTTAAGCAAGTCCTTCATGATAGTTTGAGTATATCTGCTTAGCTTTTTTTTCTTTATTTCTTCAACACTTAATAGGAGGTACTCATAGTAGATACTCAACAAATGTTGATGGATAACTGCTTAATGAAATATAACATTTTTGGCCTGTATTTGAATTTTTACAGCAAAATGTTCTTCATCATTACCGGGTTCAAGAGACAAGAGGAACCCCATCTATGTAGCCCCGGCTCTGAACAGCCCAGTTAAGCGCCCAGGAAGAACCTTGAAGGAGAAAGAGCTCTTCAAGCTGACAGGAGATATCTCAGGTAAGGAGAGGCGGTGGTGGCATGCAGTTACTGCCGCGCAGTGCCCAGCAAGGACGAGGGGTAGTGAGTATGAAATGGAAAACATGGAAGGGGAATAGCATAATACATTCATCTTGAAAAATCAGAATTCCAGTGAACAAGGTGATATGATAAATGGAAGACTCCTGGAGTCTTGAGATCTAACTGTGTGCTTGAGTAAGTCACTTTCTCTATCTGCAGAATGTAATAAAAAAACATGATCCACATACTTCAGAGTGGAGCAAAAATGAATATGCTTTGAAAAATGGCTATCCTGTAAGTGCACAGTGACTGCTCGGCACAGCTAGCATTGGCATTATTGGGTTCCCTGACCCCAAGAACATAATTTGTCTTTACCGTGCCTTCCCTTCTTGTGAGCGTGGATAGCGAGGGGCATGGAAAGGGAGGAGGGGGGAGAGGTTTGGCATGGGGCTTTCGTTCTGAGAACTAAAATACAAAAATTCTGTGGGGGAGTTTATGCATCTTAAGTAAAATTGCTAACTAGTGCCAGAACAATTCTGGGAAGAAATATATAGATATACAGCCAAATGTTTTGGCTTATGCTTTTTTCTGCTTTACAATAGTACAAATCCTCTTCCTTGTCCTGCTGATGACTGCAGTCAACTCCACACAGAATGCCAGTAGATTTTACCTCCATCAAGCTCTCCGGAAGAGCTTTTCTCACCGTTTCTCAGAGATCAAACTTCTGAAGCATTTCTACCCCTGGGCCACTCACACACTCCTTCCTAACCTGTACGGGGATTACAGAGGTAAGGCCACAGTCCTGGGCCCCGCCATGCACATGTGGGGAACAATTAGTTTTCCAAACACCCCTACCATGACATGCTAGAACACCAATGAAAGGTCAGCTGGCTTTTTCAACGTGGCTGTACCCTGGTAGGCACCCCAAGAATTCCACTCCCCAGATCCCAGCTAAGCAGGTTCAAGTTTATGTCTCTTCAGTCAAGGATGATCAGGCCCATGGGTGCTGATTCCAACTGGTGAGTCTCACAAGGGGCTGGTAAATAGAAATGAGGATTTATTCACTTACAGCATGAAAAGCAGTGGGAGTGATCCCTGGGACTGGCTGCCTCCTTGTGAAGGGGGGAACCACATGTAGCTGATAAGGTTGTTGGCGAGCACAGAACCTGGAAAGCAGTGTAACCAGAAAGATCTCCACACCAGATGAGATTTGACGTATTTCCTCATGAGCGATCTTTCCCAAGTCTGTTACGTGTCTGTAACTTTCCTTGTGTGGTTATCCAGTTCAGTTCCACAAATATGTATTGAACAGCTAGTATGCTGAGAACTGTCCTAAAAGCTAATGATAAAAAGATGGATATAATATGGTCTGTATCTTCAAAGAATCTCACTATCAAGAGGATTTGGTATGCTTTGCTGTAGGTAGTGTTGGAGAAATGCTAAAAAAAATTTCTTTCCTGCCCTGGCTGGTGTGGCTCAGTGGATTGAGTGCTGGCCTGTGAACCAAAGGGTTGCTGGTTTGATTCCCAGTCAGGGCACATGCTTGGGTTGCGGACCAGGTCCTCAGTAGGGGGCTCATGAGAGGCAACCACACATTGATGTTTCTCTCCCTCTCTCTCCTTCCCTTCCCCTCTCTCTAAAAATATATTAATAAAATATTTTTAAATAAAGAAAAAATAATGGTGAAACTGCATTTTTTCCTACTAATTTAATGAGACAGTTTTTACAGTGGCTTCTTGTACTCTCATTAGGATTTGTTACTGATGGGAACTCCTTTCTCGTGGGCAATGTTCTGCTTCGCCAGACTCGCATTCCTGGTGCCCCAGTCTTTCCATCCAGAGTGTCTGCCCAAGAACAAGTGAAGCCATCTCACCCAGATCTGGAGGATACAGAGAACTATGGGGTGAACTGGAGGCCCCCTGAAACAAACACCACGGACTCAGACAGCAGTTGGCATTATCAGAATCAGGAGACACTGGGTGGCTACCCCATCCAAGGGGAGTTTGCCACTTACTCAGGCGGAGGCTACGTTGCCAGACTTGGAAGAAATTCCACTGCTGCAGTCAGGTGAGCGGGCCTGAGGCCTGAACAAGGGGGCCACGATGTCTGCTTCTGTCCATTCTTAAGACAAGGAATTAAGTACCCACTTAAGTAGTTTTGACAACTACTATAATGACTTGTGGGCACTTTTCACTTTAGCCTTTTTTTTTAAAGTTTTTATTTAGAGAGAGAGGAAGGGAGGGAGAAAGACAAGGAGAGAAATATCAATCTGTGGTTGCCTCTCACATGGGCCCCACTGGGGACCTGGCTCACAACCCAGGCATGTGCCCTGACTGGGAATCAAACCAGCAAACCTTTGGTCCACAGCCCACACCCAATCCACTGAGCTAAACCAGCCAGGGCTCATTTTAGACTTTTAAGGAAATTTAAGTTTTAAAAATTTTGTTCAGCTTCGAGCTACAGGTATATTTTAGTTTGCCAATTTGCCAAATCTCATTTCTTATCTCATCTGAAAAATGTATCAATTTCACTCCTAGCTCAGGAGAACTTGGGTAACTCCAGCTCGGGCAAACTGTACTCTCCAATCACAAGAAAAAAACACTGTCCTTCACTGAGAACCATGATTAATCCAAAATAATTCAAATGTCAAAAATAAATTTCCATACTTATAGTGTGATTTTGTATATGAATCCTGAGTCTCTATGAGTATGAAAAAGTCTAAATTAAAATAATTATCTCTTCATTTAAATGTATACCAAGAAACTAATAAGGAACAATGCCAACCAAATGACATTTCACCCCTTACAACTCTCAAAACTGAGTAACTATTAGTAAAGCATAGCCTTTAACACTTCAAACACAAGTAGTTAACATGTATATAAAATGCTACCTCAGACCGTAAATGCCAAATATATTCTTGAACGTTTAACCCTGGTGTGACTACTGTTATGAAAACTATTTTTGTAGCCCTCTAAATTGATATTCATGTTATCGCTAGCAAAAGTTTGGGCATCAGTAATTATAAAATACTGCCCAGGTAAACTAGCCTGGGAAACGGAGATCCCCACTTGGAATGCGTAACGTTGGCAACGCTGGGGTGTTTCCTCCTTTGCGGGGTTGAATGGAGAGCAGCAGCCCTGTCCCTGTCTTTGCAGAATTCTACAGCACCTTGAACAGAGCCACTGGCTAGACCATCGCACCAAAAGCCTCTTCGTGGAATTTGTGGCCTTCAATGCTAATGTGAACCTGTTCTGTGTAGTGACCCTGATTTTGGAGTCCAACAGTGTGGGTACGAAGACCTCTTCTCTCCTGCCTCTGACCTGGGTATCTCAGAAGTCCCAATTTCTTGTACCATTAGAAGACATTATTTTAATTAAAGTGATTGCACGTAATATAATTTTAAAAGTCAAATAGTTCAAGGCAAAAACTGGCAGTCCTCATTTCCCACCTCATTCTTATGTCCCAGAAGCTGCTATACCAGAAAGCTTTTCTAACTGGTTCTTTTGGAATTTAAAATCAATATGCTTATTAGCTATTTCAAGAATCTTCCATTTTAGGTAGTATGTATTTTTAATAATGATGAGGATTGAACTTTCCTACACCCATACATATCCCTAAAATGCACCTTTTCTCTTTCCTCATTTTTACAATATAGCAATATAGTTTGTTTATTTTCATTATTGCGATTTTTAAAAAGATTTTATTTCTTTTTAGAGAGGGGAAGGGTAAAAGGGAAAGAGAGAGGAACATAAATGTGCGGTTGCCTCTCCAGTGCCCCCTACTGGGGACCTGGCCCGGCAACCCAGGCATGGGCCCTGACTGGGAATCAAACTGGTGACCCTTTGGTTCACAGGCCAGTGCTCAGTCCATTGAGCCACACCAGCCATGGCCATTATTGTGATATTTTCCAAAGCTGAGCCATATATTACAATTCAGTTTCCTATCTTTCATAACTGTTTCCCCTAGTTTATAATTACTTTTTGTTTGGTTGGTTTTGCATGCATTTCATCATTGGAGATGAATCAAACTCTTTCTAGAAACAAAAATCTCGTTCTGGTCAAAAGTATCACATAACCTATCATTTTGTCCTTTTCTTAAGAGTCACCCTCCCCAGTGCCCTCCAACCTTTTGGCACAGCCAGGATTGGTTATTCTCTAGGCTTGTTCTAGAGCACGTATCCTGACTGTCACACTAGGGATTAATTTTACTTCTCATCTGCTGAATTCCTTTTCTCCTAGATCCCATGTCTTCCCCTCTTGGTTTATTTTCTCATTTTGCTGGAACATATCCTACAATAACTTTCTAGAAGGGTGCAAGAGAATTATTTGAAAACTTGCACATCCAAAAATTTTTTATCACATTTGATTGTTTGACTGAATACCATTGTTTTCCACAGAACTTTTTTTTTAAATACATATCACTTTTTTAAAAGATTTTATTTATTTATTTTTAGAGGGGAAGGGAAGGAGAGATATATCAATGTATGGTTGCCTCTCGTGAGTCTCGTGCTGGGAACTGGCCTGCATCCAAGGCATGTGCCCTGACTGGGAATCGAACCGCGATAGTGTGGTTCACAGGCCCGCACTCAATCCACTGAGCTACACCAGCCAGGGCTCCACAGAACTTTTAAAAGTGTAGTCCATTGCCTTGAACTTCTTGCACTGCTGTTAATCAGTATGACGATGTTCCCACTCCTAGGTGGTTAGAATTGTCTCTTGGTCCCCAGGGTTATGAAAGGACCTGAGTGACCCGTGGTGAATCCTTTAATCTGGAACCGTGTCCTTAGGTTTTGAGACATTTTCTTTGCATTTCTTTGTAAATTTCTCCTCGATTTTCTCTTTTTCTGATATTCCTAGAATTTTGAGGTAGGAACACCTGGACTAATCCTCTGATTTTCTTGTTTTTGCCGTTCCATCTTTTCCTTCTGATTTCTTAGAGATCACTTCAATTTCTAAACCATTTGAAATGTTCATTTTTATATTTTAATTTCCAAAAATTGTGTTTGTGCTCATATTTTTTTCATATTCTTCTGTTGTTTTATGGAATCAGTATCCTTTCAACTCTCTGAGGATACTACAGGTTCATTTTGTTTTTATCAGCTCCTTCACTTTCTCTTAATTCCTCTGAACTTTTTATTTATTTATTTAATACATAGGGTCCGGCACAAATAATGCACCTTCTTTATTACAAAATCGTAAGTATGTAATTCTGTAACATAACAGTATCACACTCAAGGATACCATATGACATTTTAAGTGAAATGTCCAGATTAAAACTATTAGTTATTACACCCATATTATACTACAGCCACACCCAAACAGACGTTACTTCTGCTGGATCCTGTATTTTGATCTCCAGTTTTCAATGTTAAAGGTTTAAACATCTGGCTGTTCTTTCATATTTAAGAGACAGTAAAAATTTAAGAATCAGCTTCAGAAGGGCCCAGTTTGCTGGTGGGAAGCTGGGAAGTGACTGAAATCCAGCACAGAGCGGAGCAATCGCCATTGCTCCCTCTCAGACCCCTGCCCCACAGACAGTGTCACAACGCAGCAACGTGGGTTGCCCCACCCCAGTGAACACCCAAGGCTCTGCCCTTCAATACGTAACAGGTGCATCAAGACAAAGAAATATGGCCCAAATGAAAGAACAGATCAAAGCTTCAGAAAAAATATAACCAAGCAATGAAGAAGTAGCCAACCTATCAGATGCACAGTTCAAAGCACTGGTGATCAGGATGCTCACAGAATTGGTTGAATTTGGTCACAAATTAGATGAAAAAATGAAGGCTTCACTAAGTGAAATAAAGGAAAATGTACAGGGAACCAACAGTAACAGGAAGGAAGCTGGGTCTCAAATCAACAGTGTAGACCAGAAGGAAGAAAGAAACATCCAATCAGAAAAGAATGAAGAAACAAGAATTCAAAAATATAAGGAGAGGCTTAGGAACCTCCAGGACATCTTTAAACATTCCAACATCCAAATTATAGGGGTACCAGAAAGGGAAAAGAAACAGCCACGAGTGGAAAACGTATTTGAACAAATAATAAAGGAGAACTTCCCCAGTCTGGCAAAGGACATAGACTTCCAGGAAATCCAGGAAGCTCAGAGAGTGCCAAAGAAGTTGGACCCAAGAAAGAACACACCAAGGCACATCATCATTACATTAGCCAAGATGAAAATGAAGGAGAGAATCCTAGAAGCAGCAAGAGATAAGGGGACAGTCACCTACAAAGGAGTACCCATCAGACTGTCAGCGGATTTCTCAAAAGAGACCTGACAGGCAAGAAGGGGCTGGAAAGAAGTATTCCAATTCATGAAAGGCAAGGACCTACATCCAGGATTGCTTTATCCAGCCAAGCTTTCATTTAGAATGGAAGGGCAGATAAAGTGCTTCTCAGATAAGGTCAAGTTCAAGGAGTTCATCATCACCAAGCCCTTATTATATGAAATGCTAAAGGGACTTATATAAGAAAAAGAAGATGAAAAATATGAACAGTGAAAGGACAGCAAACTCAGTTATCAACAACCACACCTAAAACAAAAGCAAACTAAGTGGACAGCTAGATCAGGAGCAGAGACACAGAAATGTAGATCACGTGGAGGGTTAGCAACAGGGGAGTGGAAGGAAGAGAAGGGGGGAGAAGGTATAGAGAATAAGCAGCATAAATTGTAGGTAGAAAATAGACAGGAGAAGGGTAAGAATAGTAAAGGAAATGTAGAAGCCAAAGAACTTTATCAATAAAATATATTGAAAAATGTAAAAAAAACAAAACAAAACAAATAAATGCTAATCAGCTGTGTATGCATGGAGCTTGTCAATTGGTGTGTATGACTTTTCTCTTGGGCAGTCAGTTTCCAGAGAGGGGCACCCTCCAAACTCCTGCTTTAGGCTAATCAGCCTTAGACCTCTCAGAGCCAGTTGAGGGAAGGGGACTGGAAAGGGCCTCAGCATGCAGTGTGTAAAGTTTCTCTTAATTCCCTTTTCCAGTAGACTCGCAGATGTGCCTGGTGCCTCTGAGTTCAGATTCTCTCTAGTTCATGTCACTAGGGTTGTAGAAGGCAGGATGGGTGGCAAATGTCTGGTCCTGACAGAGAGAGGGAATCAGGGATCTAGTTGCTTATGTTCAGACATGCAACCTGTTCTCAGTTCCACTTGACCCCCTACCTTCAGCAGTACCTGAGACCTCTCATTTCTCAGCCTTTCCAGGGTTTTGTGGTAAGAATTGGCCTGCCTCTGGGTTTCTGCTTTCTTGAATCTGCTGAGTCAGCACCATGCGTCTATCTTCCAGGTTCCAAATTTGTCACTCCCATTTGCCCTCCTCTCCTTTGTCATTTTTATCCCTTCATTGTCACTGTAGTGGCATTTTGTAAAGAGCTGGAGGGAACCTCGTACATTCGATTCCCCCGCGTTTAACAGGAAGGCTGCCCTGCCCGGAACCTGTTTCCTTTCTTTCTTCTCTCCCCCAGAATTTGCCCCCAAGTGTCTTTCTATTTACCACCAGCTTTTTCCTTCTAATCAGGAGTCCTCTTTCCAGCCCCACAGAGTAGACCACTTCTCTCGTACTTATAAATGAAGCATGAAGACTTCCTGAGGGTTTTCACTGTTAGTAAGTACCAAAGGGGAAAAAAAGATAGGGGTAAAATACACTAAGGGAAATTCCTAGTCCTGAGAGCTGGCTCTGTGAAGTAGAGATTTCTTTGTTCTTAAAATGTACTTTTTACTACAAGGGGTGCATTTAGTACTAATATTTTGGGGCTTTACGAAGTTATATGCACAAGATCTTTCATGCATTTATAAAACTTTATCACTGTCTTTCTAGGTGGAGGCTGAAGCTTTGTAAGTCCATCCTCATACAAACATTTGAGTACTGATGGGATATTCTCGGTATTTATGGGACAGTATTGATGCTTTACACAGAAAATAAATGTGAAATGGTTCAAAGCATTTTAGTCACACTAATTTCTGAAAATGTATTTTAAATAGCTTTAAACAAAAGTGCCACACTCACATTGAACTCCGTTGTCCATTTTACACTGCAGTTGTCAGTTCTCTCTCTCAAACATGTTGCAGCAGTGCCTGTCTCTGCCGCTGTCCCATCTCGGTAAGGGTACCTGCCACCTGGAGCGGCTGCGGTCACTGACACTGCCCTCCAGGTGGGATCAACAGTATAATCTCCCTCTACTGACTTGTACTGCAGTCAACACATTTCTCCAATACCTGTGCACACACGATCTCACTTAATGTTTATCACAGCTCGAGAGGAAATACTGAGCTTAGAGACCCAAGAACATTTGAAATTAATGGAAGAGGCACAGTTGGGATTATTTCAGAGACAGAGTTTGAAGAGGCAAGAGCTGTACAGACTCTTCACTCCAAATGTTTTTCTCAGGTGCTTTCTTCGCCTCTGTAAGACTGGACACTTTAACTTCCCTTCAGACATCAAAGAAGGACTTTGCCTGGTCTGTCGTCTCCCAAGTCATCTATTGTCTCCTAATTGGTTACTATGGCTTCATACAGGCAAGTTGGAAATGCCAAAATGTTAGATCTAAGAGTCTCAGGCTTGTACAGCGAGTGGCACAATGTGCTATTGCTTGAATTATAGCTGTGACTTTGGTCCTTTCCAGAAAAAGTCTGACTTCAGTTAAAGACTAACTGGTTTTGCCCACAGTAGCTCTTTCTTTTTTTTTCTTTTTTTTTTAATATAATTTTTATTTAATTATTGTTCAAGTACAGGTTTCTGTCTTATATTCCCAACCCTGCCCGCCCCCCACCCCATGCTCCCCGCCTCCCTACCCTTTCCACCCCCCACCCTTAGTTATTGTCCATGTGTCTTTTATACTTGTTCATGTGAGTCCATTCCCTTTTCCCCTATGATTCTCTCCCCTCTCCCCTCTGGGCCCTGACAGCCTGTTCCATATTTGAGTGTCATTGGTCGTATTTTGCTTGCTTGTTTGGTTTGTTTAGATTCCTGTTAACGGTGAGATCATATGATATTTGTCTTTCACCGCCTGGCTTATTTCGCTCAGCATAATGCTTTTCCAGTTCCATCCATGATGTTGCAAAGGGTAGTAGTTCCTTCTTCCTTTCTGCAGCATAGAATTCCATCCACAGTAGCTCTTTCAATTTACAACAAATAAGTCTGTAGAAAGAGTATTATTTTCTGTACAGTTGTATTACCCCTCCATAGGGCAATAGCAAGAGATTAAAAGTACGATGAACAGAGCAAGTATTCAAAAATACAGATAACTGTACTCAAAATATGTCCTAAGCCTAAGTTTTCTTTCATTTTTTTAAATTTTCAGACTTGATAATTTAGAAACTTTAAGCAACAAGAAAAATGACTACCCCATGAAAGTTTTATTAGAGAAAGGCAACTTTTTACTAAGTAGCAGCTCTGAATGACTACAGAGCAGAAAACCAAGACTACAGCCCGCTGTGTCCAGATTAGATCTGACAAGTCGCCAGCTGAGTGCTTTGCCAGTGTTCTTAACACTCCACTGGGGAGAGACATAGCTGGTCTTGCAGGCAAGCAGTGGTGTCTGTGGTGACTGTGGTGTCTGTCTAGGGTTGTCGGCTGAAACAGCAGGGATGGAGGTTCTTCACAAGGAAAAAGAACATTCTGGACATGAGCATAATCCTTATTGCCTTTGCCGTCTTGGTGCTTGACATGAAGCTTATTTCCCTACATAAGAAAAACATGGCACACCACCACCATAACCGTGACAGGTAAGAGGGAGCCCGAGAAGCACAAGATACTCCTCAATGTCCAGTCTCCTGTTTGCACACGTGATCTCTCAAACTCGCCCTCCTCTGCTGCTGCTCTACCAAATCTGTTTCCATATAATGTTCACGGCAGAGGAAACAATGAACTTAGAAGCTTACACTGCTGATCAGGTTGAAAAGCTTTTCAGCTTTTCACATAGGAAGGGCCTGGACTGGTCATTATTTTGCACCCTGGCCAAGGAATAAAACCTGAGGCATGACAAATGATCATTCTTTAAATAAAACCACAACAGTACATACTTTAAATCCAAAGTGAGCTGCTGTCTGGGTAGGAACATTCATCCACACTGAGACATTCTGGTGCCCCTTGGGCCTCATTCTCTGGTTTTTCTCATGGGGAAGAGCATCTTTGTCCCAGATCAAGTATTGCCATGTGGTGCTTCTCTAACATTTCAGTGGTCAACAGCCTGGGTCACTGATCTGTGTAAGACTGAGGCAGTGTCCCAGGAAGGCCTATGAGGGTTGTTAATGCAGGGACAGTAGGTCTGTGCAGTTTGCCTGATGCTGGCAGCTGAGGTCCCCCCTGTCGTGTGCCGTTGCCCTGGTCTTAGACACAAAAAGAATCGATTGTGTGCCAACATGCTCACACCAGTGGAGGTCTATCCCAATAACCTAGTTGCTGCAACATGGAATTATGAATGTACCTCTCAAATAACAAAAGCTAAACACATAAAAAGCCAACTTCTAATTGCTAAGTAACACCCCTTACCTCTAGTTTACTATTTCTACTGTCAGTACTGTTAAACCTATTAGAGGATCAATTACCTACTGCCAGAGAACAATATAGGACTAATGTTACAGAAAACAGATTAGCATAATGGCACATCTCACCACACCAACTCACATGCTTTCCAGATTTAACTCAAACCAGAGGAGTAGAGGAGATTGGCCTTAATTTTCAGGAGGAAATTGGAGTAAAGAAATCTAGAGGTCACATTTTGAGTTTTCTTCAGCATAACTCCCAAATGTTTCTTTTCTTGTTTTTTTTTTTTTAAGATTTTATTTATTCTTGGGAAGGGAAGAAGAGAAACATCGGTTGGTTGCCTGTTGCATACCCCCAACTGGGGACGCGATTGAGTCCACAACCCAGGCATGTGCCCTGACAGGAATCAAACCAGTGCCTTTCAGTTTGCAGGCCAGCACTCAACCCACTGAGCCACACCAGCCAGTGCCAAATATGTTTCTTTTTCCAGTGCTGTCATATCCACAAATAACAGGCCACACTAGAAAGCAGTTCTTACAAGCATCTCACAAAATAGGACTCTCAGAACTGATGCACTGTGGCAGCAGGAACCCTGGAGAAACTGACATCACAGGAATTGATGATGGCACACACTTCGTGTTGAATAACTCAGCCTTCCTTGGTACAGGTTCATCAACTTCTACGAGGCAGTAAAAGTGAACTCAGCTGTCATTCACCTCATAGGCTTCCTGCTTCTATTGGCAACTGTTCGGCTATGGAACCTGCTGCATCGTAACTCCAGGTTGCAGGTCATCGGTGGAACACTCAACAAAGCCTGGGGTGAGATGGTGGGCTTCATGCTGGTCATCCTGATCCTGCTGACAGGCTACGCCATTGCGGTGAGCCCCCATTTCAGTGTTTGTCTTTTCCTAAGTGCTGTGGTCTTGGAATCACGTGTTGCTTACTATAGAAAAGGCCTCTATATGGAAAATCATCAGTTCAAGTTGGCAATGAGTTTTGGAAAAAATGTAGTGGAGTAAGAAAGCTGGTTTTAGTTGGGAGTTCCATACTTAATTAGCAATATGACTTAAACTCGTATTGGGTTGGCCCAAAAAGTTCGTTTTTCCATGAGATGGCTCTAGTGACACTTAGTTGTGTTTAACTTCATTTGAAGCAATTTTGTTACTGTATTGTGACAGGTGTCATATCAGCGTGCACTTTATCAAAATAGGTGAATTAAGAAAATATGCAAAATTTCGGCATATTATGCTTTACTATTTCAAAAAAGATAAAAATGCAACTGAAATTAAAAAAAGATTTGAAGACTTCCGCCAAGATGGAGGCATAGGTGGAAACACTGTGCCTTCTCCCACAACCAAGTTTGGATACAACAAAAGTTTTAGAGAACTAAGACACACCCAGAGACCAGAAAACCGAATTATACGGAAGTCCGACAGCTACGAACTGTTCAACGGGGACGGTAAGAGAGGCAGAGCCAGCAGCGGAGCAGGGTCCGGAAGGACAGACCTAGGAGCGCAGGCAGCCCGGACCTAGTCGGGGTGCGGGGCAGACTGACCAAGGTCGCATATTCGCAAGCAGTGAGATGGACCACGCAGGCCCCAGGGGGCGAACCCAGTGGTGGAGGGCTGACAGCGGTGGCACACTCGTGTGCAGTGGAGCGGGGCGTGTGGCCCTGGTGACGGTGGTGGCTGCGGCGCCGGTGAGGGCCCTGGCGGCAGGCGGTGGACAGGACGCCATAGTCCCTCTTTGACCCCGCCCCCACATACAGCGTCACAACCCAGCGACTGAGTTGCCCTTTTCTAGTGAACACTTAAGGGCTCTGATCCTGCTATGGAACAGGCACGAACAACCCGAAAGATGGCGCAAGAAGAACTCAAAGTCCCAGAGCCAATAACTCTAAGCGACCGAGAAATTGCCAGCCTCTCAGAAGCACAATTCAGGACACTATTTATCAGGATGCTCACAGAACTGGTAGATTATAGTCACAAATTAGAGGAACATAGTCACAAATTAGAGGAACATGAAGGCTAAACTAATTGAAATGAAGGGAGATGCACAGGAAACCAATAGTGATGGAAAGGAAACTGGGACTCAAATCAATGGAATGGACCAGAAGGAAGAACAAAACATCCCACCAGAAAGGAATAAAGAAATGAGAATTCAAAAAAATGAGGAGAGGCTTAGGAACCTCCAGGACATCTTTAAACGTTCCAACATCCGGATTATAGGGGTACCAGAAGGGGGAAAGAAACAGCCACGAGTGGAAAATGTATTTGAACAAATAATAAAGGAGAACTTCCCCAGTCTGGCAAAGGAAATAGACTTCCAGGAAATCCAGGAAGCTCAGAGAGTGCCAAAGAAGTTGGACCCAAGAAGGAACACACCAAGGCACATCATCATTACATTAGCCAAGACCAAAATGAAGGAGAGAATCCTAGAAGCAGCAAGGGATAAGGGGACAGTCACCTACAAAGGAGTACCCATCAGACTGTCAGCGGATTTCTTAAAAGAGACCTTCCAGGCAAGAAGGGGCTGGAAAGAAGTATTCCAAGTCATGAAATCCAAAGACCTACAGCCAAGATTGCTTTATCCAGCAAAACTTTCATTTAGAATGGAAGGACAGATAAAGTGCTTCTCAGACAAGGTCAAGTTCAAGGAGTTCATCAGCACCAAGCCCTTATTATATGAAATGCTAAAGGGACTTATATAAGAAAAAGAAGATGAAAAATATCAACAGTGAAAGGACAGCAAACACATAGTTATTAACAACCACACCTAAAACAAAAGCAAACCAAGAGGACAGCTAGATCAGGAGTGGAACCATAGAAATGAAGAACACATGGAGGGTTAGAAACAGGGGGGTGGGAGGAGGAGAAGTCGGGAGAAGGCAGAGAAAATAGCATAGAGATGGGAGGTAGAAAATAGACAGGGGGAGGGCGAGAATAGTGGGGGAAATACAGAATCTAAAGAAGTTGAGAAACGTGGTTATAAACTAAGGGGGGAGAATGGTGGGGGAGGGAGTGTGCGGGTGGAGGGGAATGAAGAGAGGGGAATAGAACAACTGTAATGGTATAATCAATAAACTATATTTTAAAAAAAAGATCTGAGTAGTGTATGGAAAGGGAGCTGTGACTGAATGTGTCAGTAGTGGTTTGCAAAGTTTTGTGTTGGAGATTTCTTACTGGACAGTGTTTCACAGACCAGTTGAAGTTTATATTGACCAAATCAAGATACTGAGAACAATCAACATTATACCACAGAGGAGAGAGCCAACATACTCAAAATAGCCAAATCAATAAAGTAATTGGTGAAAATGAAAAATGTATTTTATGGAAAAAAAACAACAGACTTTTTGGCCAACCTATTACATTTGTTTCATCTCTAAAATGGTGATAACACTTAGCACACAGAAGTGTGAAGGTCAAAGTTACGTGAAAACACTGTAATTACAAAAGAATTTTATGTATTTTTTAGGCATACGTGAAATGGCCACTGAGGAACTTAATTTCCATTCCACTGGTTCTCTGCAGACCTCATCCTTACCCAGCACCTCAAGACAAATAACTGCAATAGCCTCGCCTGCTCTCCAGGCCCTCTGACAGTTCTCCTTTCCTTTCAGTTGAACCTGGCATTTGGATGGAGCATCTCTGAATACCGAACATTCTTCAGCTCAGCAGTGACTTTTGTTGGTCTCCTGATAGGAATCTCTCATTACAAGGAGGTGAAAACTCTATCCTGTTTTCCCTACTCTCTTTGCTTTAATATACACAGTCGGGTAAAGGAGGTTTACAGTCTTGAGTACATGAAAGTTGGTTGTTTTTTTAATTGATTTTTTGAGAGGGAGAGTCATCTACTTATTGTTCCACTTATTTACACATTCATTGGATGATTCTTGTCTGTGCCTTGACTGGGGATAGAACTACCACCTTAGCATATTGGGATGACACTCTAACCTAGACACCCAGCCAGGACCAGAGTTTATTCTTGTACTATTATTATTATTTTCTTTTTTTAAAATTTTTTTTAAGATTTTATTTATTTATCTTAGAGTGGAAGGGAAGGAGAGAGAGAGAGAGAGAAATATCAATGTATGGTTGCCTCTCGTGTGTCCCCCGCCAGGGGCCGGGAACTGGCTTGCAACCCAGGCATGCGCCCCGACTGGGAATCGAACCGCGATCGTGTGGTTCGCAGGCCTGCGCTCAATCCACTGAGCTACACCAGCCAGGGCTATTATTTTCCATTAAGCAAAACTAAACTTACTTTTGGCCCACCCTGTATCTAACAAAAGAGTACTGTTCATGAAAGCAGACCCTATTATACCATTGCACATTGGGAAAGGGAGACATTTAGATCCTTTGCCATTCTGGTTTACAGTATATACAGCTTTTGAGTGGCTATTACTTTTAGAAATCTGTCATTTCCTAAACACATAGTCCCAACCTCTCCCACTTCTTGTATACCTACTACATCTTACAGCCAAGGAGATTGGGTCTGAAGTATACGATGGAAGTGACTTTAAAAAAAACTAGGGGGGACTTCCGCCAAGATGGAGGCATAGGTGGAAACACTGTGCCTTCTCCCACAACCAAGTTTGAATACAACAAAGGTTTGGAGAAACAAAGACACAACCAAAGGACAGAAAATTGAATTAGACGGAAGCCTGACTACATCTAACCGTTTAACGGGGACGGTAAGAGGGGCGGAGCCAGCAGCGAGCAGGAGCAGGGTCGGGCAAGACAGGGCCCCCGACCTAGGCACGCAGACAGACGGGAACCAGTTGGGGTGCGGGGCAGACCGCGGGCGCATATTCGTGCACAGTGAGACAGACCACGCAGGCCCCAGGGGGCGAGGGCTGACGGCGGTGGCACACTCGCGAGCAGTGGGACGAAACACGTGGGCCAGGTGACAGCAGCAACTGCGGCACCGGTGAGGGCTGTGGCGGCAGGCGGTGGACAGGACGCCATAGTCCCTCTTTGACCCTGCCCCCACATACAGCGTCACAACCCAGCGACTGAGTTGCCCTTTTCTAGTGAACACTTAAGGGCTCTGATCCTGCTATGGAACAGGCACGAACAACCTGAAAGATGGCGCAAGAAGAACTCAAAGTCCCAGAGCCAATAACTCTAAGCGACCGAGAAATTGCCAGCCTCTCAGAAGCACAATTCAGGACATTATTTATCAGGATGCTCACAGAACTGGTAGATTATAGTCACAAATTAGAGGAACATAGTCACAAATTAGAGGAACATGAAGGCTAAACTAATTGAAATGAAGGGAGATGCACAGGAAACCAATAGTGATGGAAAGGAAACTGGGACTCAAATCAATGGAATGGACCAGAAGGAAGAACAAAACATCCCACCAGAAAGGAATGAAGAAATGAGAATTCAAAAAAATGAGGAGAGGCTTAGGAACCTCCAGGACATCTTTAAACGTTCCAACATCCGGATTATAGGGGTACCAGAAGGGGGAAAGAAACAGCCACGAGTGGAAAACGTATTTGAACAAATAATAAAGGAGAACTTCCCCAGTCTGGCAAAGGAAATAGACTTCCAGGAAATCCAGGAAGCTCAGAGAGTGCCAAAGAAGTTGGACCCAAGAAGGAACACACCAAGGCACATCATAATTACATTAGCCAAGACCAAAATGAAGGAGAGAATCCTAGAAGCAGCAAGGGATAAGGGGACAGTCACCTACAAAGGAGTACCCATCAGACTGTCAGCGGATTTCTCAAAAGAGACCTTACAGGCAAGAAGGGGCTGGAAAGAAGTATTCCAAGTCATGAAATCCAAAGACCTACAGCCAAGATTGCTTTATCCAGCAAAACTTTCATTTAGAATGGAAGGACAGATAAAGTGCTTCTCAGATAAGGTCAAGTTCAAGGAGTTCATCATCACCAAGCCCTTATTATATGAAATGCTAAAGGGACTTATATAAGAAAAAGAAGATGAAAAATATGAACAGTGAAAGGACAGCAAACACACAGTTATTAACAACCACACCTAAAACAAAAGCAAACCAAGAGGACAGCTAGATCAGGAGTGGAACCATAGAAATGAAGAACACATGGAGGGTTAGAAACAGGGGGGTGGGAGGGGGAGAAGAGGGGAGAAGGCACAGAAAATAGCATAGATGGTAGGTAGAAAATAGATGGGGGGGAGGGCGAGAATAGTGGGGGAAATATAGAATCCAAAGAACTTGAGACACATGGTTATAAACTAGGGGGAGAATGGTGGGGGAGGGGGTGTTCCAGGTGGAGGGGAATGAAGGGGGGGAATAGAACAACTGTAATGGTATAATCAATAAAATATATTTAAAAAAAAAAGAAAATGAGAAGTGAAAGGATTGAAAAAAAATAAAATAAATTTTAAAAAAGTAAAAAAAAAACTAGGGAGGTACAGTTCCAGAAGAGCTGTGATAGTTCTGTTCATAGTTAACAAATACCTCAGATGGCCTAGTATTTCCCCCAGGAACTACCAACACAAATCCCTTTCTACTCAACACAAAATAAAGTAGGAAACCCAGATGAGGATTTGGGTCCAAAGCACAAGCACACAGATTCGATCAAGGAAGGAAAACTGCCAAATTAGTGAAACTATCAAGACTTTCATCAAGGCTAATCATTCTGATAATCTAGATTTCAAAGCATACTAATAAAAATGGGGAAGTTAACATAGTTTCTAATGTGGAAAGTTGCCCCTTTCCTGGGTGACCTGTTGTTGTAGTTTTAGTCCCAACACTATGGAACGAAGTCCTCAGCCCTGGAACACTTTATACTGAAGTAACGACGATCAGAGTAACACGCTTTTACTAACACCTACTTTTTGGGCGATTTTTAACAAACTTTGTTCTAATCATAACTGTACAATGTAAAGGTTGACCGGAGTTATATTTATTGGGGAGAAAAGTCTTATCACATCACAAACTCAAAAAGATTGCCTAAGCTTGATATAATTAAGCACTTTAATTGGTTGATACACCGACTAGGAAATGTTTTGACATCTAGGAGATTTCCATCACAGTGATATTTAGTGTAAGTATCTACTCTCTAAATTACGGGGCGGGGGCGGGGGGGTTGGTTTGTTTGTTTTTTTTTAAACAGTGCCAATAATGAAAGAGCCAATTCCAAGGGAAAATAACATCAGTGTTGGAGAACCAACATCATTTGTTAAAATACACACCTAAATTAAAATAAGATTATTATGGAAACCACTCTAGTTTAAGTTCTAAGTTTTAGAAAGATTTCTTTATACTGAAGAGAGTAACAAAACTCAGTAGTTACCCATTTAAAGGTAACAATGAAAAAATACTAAATTAAAAGCTGGTTTTCTATGGCTGTGTTATTGGAGTGATTCCGTGTTTAGAATGTAAGTTTCTTGGAATGGCAGATAGTTTTCATTGTGGTTTCTGGTATCTACTCTTTCAATACGCTTCTGCTACTCCTCCAAGCTTCCATGTTTAGATACATAGGGGTTGGCAAAAGTACGTTTATACTTGTTCACAGGGAAAATAATACAATAATTAATAAATAATACAATAAACTTGTTTCATATATTCACAACTGTAAACCTACTTTTGCTCGTCCCTGTATTTTCTGGAATTGCCAAAACTCAAATGGGCTTATTTTTCAGCTCCCCTGTTTTCTTCTTGTGAAAGCCCTGAAGGCGCCCTTCGAGTCAGGCGTCCTTGCTCTTCTGTCCACTCACAAGTTATTTTTTTAACTTTTGCTTTTCTCCCTAGTTTCCACCTGACATGGTTTATGTGAATATATCCCAAACATCAGATAGCATGCAATTTACATTTTTAAAGTAAAAATGAAATGGTCAATTTTAAACTCAAAGTGTTTTATTGCCTTTTCAGATTATCGCTTTATGCCCAGTGCTGGGCTCCTTTCTGATCCTCATCAGCGTCATCTTGATGGTACTTGTGATCATTAACCTTTTTGTTTCTGCCATTCTGATGTCCTTTAGTAAAGAAAGAATGTTTCTTAAGGTAGGTTACTCTGTGGCTTGATCATTCTCCCACTGCCCAAAAGTAGAGCGAATTCCTATGAAAACTTTCAAAAGCCGAAATGGCATTAAGGAGAGATGCAATCACCATTCATTTATATGGGATAAGTTTTTACGCTTTCCCAGACCCCTAAAATAACCTACTAAATAATACATCAAACCTGAAACACTAACATAGAGTAAAAGCAGGAATGATGTAATATACAGCTATGTAAAGCACTAATAATGTACAGTGTGATTTCACAGTGTACACTGCCTCTAACAGCTCTCTGCAAATACTGAACACAATTTCACTTTTCTGCCTTTTTCATAAAAGTGAAAGTCCTCTTTAGATTTCTTCTGATTGGCAAAAACAGGTACTAACAACATAGGTCTTTCCTAAAAATGAAGTGGCGTAAAGTAGGGAATACCTGTATATAAAAAAAATAACAACATTTTTATACGACTGGAAAAGCCTGACTGTAGCTGGTCTTAAAATTACCGATGCAGAAGATCAGCATATTCCCTTATTAGTCTCCCACAGCTCTGCCATCTATTTTCCCAGGAAATTCAATTTTACCAAGACTACATTATGTTCTAGCCACTGGCCTATAATGACTAGAACATTATAGCTGATCCTCAGCTATTAGGCACTGGAGTGTTTCTGCTTAACAGAAAATTAAAGGAAACAGTATCTTTACAATGTATGTTTACTTTTCTTCCTTTAACATGAGCAACAAATTCATCTTATTTTCTCCTCATGTCTTCCCACAGAGTTGGAAAGAAGCTGCACTGGTAGATACGCTGCTACAGAAACTCTCCAGTTTGTTAGGAATACAGTACGCCAGAGCACATGTGAGTAAACAGCAATGGGCACTGACACTAAACTGTTCAAAGATGAACTGTCTTAACCCTTTTACCGCCTAGCTAATACCTATCTTTGTACAGTGTAGCTTAGAAAACTTGGTCAGTGAGGAATCAAAGTCCCCTTCACTGACAGTTCTTATGTTACGGATCTTGGCACTGTTGGGAAAGGGTCAACGCTACAAAAGTGACAGATTAAACTGGCTCCGCTGCCAAAGAGCAAGAAACAGAACCCTCACAATCCATGTTCCAGGATGGTTGTGGGGAATATGAATGAATCAAAGGTGAACTCACTCCAGCTTATTAGAAATGTACAAGCATGGGACCTGGCTGATGGCGAGCATTTCCAGTACTGTGTGCCTTGCTCTAATTGAATTAGGTCCTGGACCCAAGCCAGAAGCCTCTGCAAAGGCCCGAGAGTAACCAGGCAAACTCACAGACGCCACCTGGGCTCACATACAGAGACTACAATGGGCCCCTTACTGCTGCAGGCATCCACATTCCCCAGGAAGCCCAAGGTAAGGTCTGACTTGTGTCTAAGCATGGACCACTTGCTTAAAATATTCTCCCAAGTGGTGGGGGAAAATGGAAACAAATGTATTTCAACAATTAAAGAAAATTCTCCACTAAAATCCACAGCTCATCATTTGATCACACCAGTAGAGAAAGCAGGGCACAGAATTTTAAATTTTATTATCAGCTGCTGAGCTATGAGATACAAACCAATCAAAAACATTAAAAGCTACTTGAAACAGGTATACATAGATACATTACATAGAAGCCAAAGTCATCACTGTGGGAAAAGACGACCTTAGCTAGGGAACAAAGGAGCACGTTAGTTACAATGTAATAGTTTCCTCCATCAAGGAAAGTAGGAAACCACTATAGCCACATGGGCACCAAAATTTGAGATGTTTTTAAAGGTTCTTAAAGTTTTCAAATGAAAACAGGAACCCCTCTTCTCCTGTAGGCCTTCCAGCTCACTATTCAAAAAGACTTGAATACTTCTATTAAGGCAACTGGAAGCCTACCTTAGCCTTGAATGGTGACTTCTGCCCATTTCGTGGCCTGTCCTGCCTTAGTAATGCGATCCAACAGAACATGCAATGGGAAAAAACAGTAATTTACAGTGCTGCCCTCTGGTAAAAGGGAAGCACAGCACTCAAAGAAAAAGGCCACAAGGGCTCCCTGTGAATCCAGTGGAAATGAGAGAGGCCTTCAACGTTGCAACTGGATTCAGGTGGAACACTGCCCTGCAGCAAGGAGTAGTGTATATGCCAATGACAGGACCCAGCTTCCTGAGTCATTTTCTCTCCCCTTCGTCTCAGCTTTCTCACTCACCACAAATGCCTCCGTACAGATGGGTTTGTTTCTCAGTCTAGAACCTCATCTCAGGGCTGAGACGTTTCCTGAAGTGTCTTCTACTCTCTTCCACAGCCCAGCCATCTTGATCAGCTTTCTCCACAATGCTTTGTGGGACCAGCAAGGAGAGAACCTGGGATCATACTGACCGGAAACAGATAAGCACGGCTTACAGGAGTCAGCTGGTCTGGCCTCATAGTGTCTCCAGTCATTAGTCTATTAGGAGCAATAAAGAACTGGCAAGCTGCACAGTTTGGTAGAACAGGAAGAGAACCCAGAGGAAGAGTGTGCTCAGTGATGGTTAAGAGATGGAACAGAATTTCATGGAGATTTCTTTGTTACAATGAGAAAGTGCTCAGTCTCAACTCCCATAACTTTGATGCTGCCTGGTTTAAGAGGCCTATGTTTTCTTTTTCAACTCTTCAAATCTCCGGGAAAGATCATCAAAGTCAATGTCCTCAGATGCTGAGGTGTTGGCACCAGCAGATGGTAGTGTATCTGGCACAGACGGCAACTCTGGTAGTACAAAGTTGTCATAGGTATCCACGGGTCTGGAAGGGGGCTTTGCAGAGGCTTCTGGCTTAGGTCCAGGACCTAGTTAAATTAGGGCAAGGAGCAGTATTAGAAATGCCAGAGAAGTGGCTCAGACCCTCAGAACCCACGGTCCCCTTTGGCAGAAACAATCAAAATACAGTAGAAAACACTAGTTTTCCTTTTAAATGGTTAATATTTAATTCTATAGGGAAGTGCACAGAGCATTCATTTAAACAAATTGTCCCCTTTCACAAAGGCCTGCTCCTGTAATTGTGTTGGGACGAAGCTACTCTTTAAGGCTTAGGGGGTCAAGAAATGTTAATGTCAATCTTATTTGATGTACAATAATAGGATCTGTATTTAAAATCAATCACCCACCCACCTCTCTACCTACTGTAATGTTCCTACTGTTAAATGTTTAAGAACAGTGCTTGCCTCTGGGGTAGAGCTGACTGAAAAGGAATATAAAGGAACTTTTCTCAGGTGACAGAAATATTCTATATCTTACTAAGGTAGTGGTTACATATTGTGTGTACAGACACATGTAGTATCAAAATGGATACTTCTGTACTTTTGTATATAAATTATATAAAAATACAACTGTTTAATCTTAAAAAATATACACCCTTGGGTTTATAGGGTGCTGGTGGTAGTTTATTTTTTGAATGGACAGCTACATGAGCCTGCCTGCTTTATGAAAAGTCACTGAGCTATTTACTTATAATTTGTGCCTATTTACACCTTTTTTAAATTTCCAGGCACAATGGAAGCTAAAGCAGCAGGAACATAAAGAACTTAAGAGTAACTGAAAACCAGACATTGTTTCTCGTGTCCTTTTTCACACACTGTCATTTTTTCAGAGAGATTCTTGGGGCCAGGGAAGATTTTTTTCTTTTTGGAGGAGAGAAATTCTGAGTTCTGTTTCTGCTATACCACACCTGGAGGGAGGACAGGGCATGTGAGCTGAATGCCATGTACAGGAAAACCATGTAATGAGAATCAGTAATGAGAAACCAGCAATGGGCTGGGCACTGAGCCTGGAGGGTTTCTAACTTACACTCACCAACAATCTGTGCAGAAGAGACATTCTTATCAGCATTACTGTCATCAACCTGAAACACAAAAATTGTTACCAGAGAAGAAAACAATGGCATCACTGGAGAAAGAACTGATATAATATATAAGCCCCTGAACTTCCCCAGAGCTAAGCTGTTTGGCAAAAGCAACAGAACCTGCTCCAAAGAAACTGCCCCTCCACTTCTTTTGATCTTCCCACACACATAGATACCACATTGAACACAACCACCAAGCAGGGAAAAAGAAAAACCTAACAACAGCGTTAACACCTCTTTAAACTGATACCTTCACCTTTTGAGCCACTGACTTCATCTCGAGGAAGTCAGTCTTCAAATACTGATGAAAATCATCTACCTCATTCCTAAGAGTTTTGGGCAATGCCTCAGTGCACGCAAGACCAAAACAAAAACTTAGGCCCAATATAAAAACGAAAGGAAAGAATACGAAGCAAGCTGGGTAACAGGAGACTCTCCCTAGATGAATCATTTCCATAACAAATTCTATACCAATTTGTTTTCTCAGTAATGCATCAACTGGAAATAGCTCTCAAAACGCACATACTAGCTGAGCAAATGGGGCTGGCAGTAAAAAAGTCATCTAATTCTAAACCAAAGCTGCTCCAACCACCTACAGTTCAAGGCAGCATTACCACAACAGCCAATTATAGCCAGTTTTAACTGTAAAACTAAAAAGTACAATTAATGCTACAAGCTGAAACTTACTACTGGACACTTCTATGTAAGATAAAAGTCTGGTCACTATTCTCTTACACAGTACTGAGAATTTATAAAACTGGTAGTTCAATTATTACACTATTCCAGCACCAAGACTGTATCAGCTTCAATTAATTCTCTACAGTCAACCAGTCTTTTTTTTCAGTGCCCTGGTAGAGCCTTCCAAGAGATCTGCGGCTCCCTCCTGATTTCTGGCTGAATTGCAGACAAAGCATTGCCACCAATGATGCTGCTGCCACCACCACACCCCACTTCCAGGGTAATGTTAAAGCAACACAAGAATCCAAAGCAAGAGCAATGCTGGTACTAGGAGTTGATCAAAACTTTGCCTTCCCTGTGGCCATTATTTTGCTCTCTTCATGGGATTCACTCTTCTGCTGCTTATAAAAGAGGCTCAGGCACTTACAGATTCATACGATGGGGGAACTGCTGGTATCTGAGGTGGATGAATATTGGGAAAGGCCTGAAAAGCCCCCATTGGCAATCCATTGAAATCCGACTGCAAGAGGAGAAAGGCAACATCAGAGACAGTGCCCCTAATTAGCGATTTTCTGAGGTTTGTGTACAAGAAGGGATAAATATATATATACACACACACTGGAGGTCTTCAAATAATATCATTTCATTAAAACATTGAATGCCCTAGGAATGGAACTCTTGTTTCTAACATTTAGCCTATGGTAAAACCTAGTTTCATAATAATCATTTCACTTAAAGTCACAGAAATATCAATGACATTAAATGAGGACGAACTATACACATGTATCAATATACATACTACTCAAGAGCCACAAAAGAAAAAAAAAAGCCTAAAATACCACATCATCAGAAGGATTCCAGATTCTTAAAGATCTGTAACCAAATTACCAAATCAATTATTTAGGGAAGATTATTAGATTTTATTAGCAATTACCTTCAACATCTTGTCTACAAAATAGGTTTTTCTACTTGGTAATAAATGATTGTGTTCCTTTTTTGAAAAAGCTACTAGTACAACTACAACAGGTCCCCAAATATGTTCAGTGAAAAAAAAAACACGAATATGAGTTTTTCTAACACTATCTCTCCAGATTCCCCCCCGCATTACCTATAGCTAAACCAAAAAGACTTTCTCTAAATCCCATTTTTTCACTATATGATTATTAAACTAATATCAAATGCTCTTACTTTTAAATCCTCTTGACAACCTAAAATTTCTGAATGTTTTCAGAGCCAACTTGTCACCTTCTGTTACATACAGCTTATACCACATGTATTTATTTACACGTATACTTACTGGTCCCTTTGGAAGAGGGTATGAGAAAGGAGTACTTGGAGAGGGCATGGGCATAGGCATTGGCACTGCTCCGTCAGGTACACCAACTGGGGCTGTGAACCCGCCCCCTCCTCCTCCTCTTCCAGAGCCCCCTTTCTTCACATCATCTGTGAATCCAACATCAATAAGATCTGTCTCTACTCCAGGGGGAGCCTCTGCCTGAGAAAAAGAGAGAAATCCACATCATTAGCCCACATCATGGGCTACAATCCCAGGGAACAAACTTGGAGATGGAGATTAGCATGATGGAAGTTTACTGGGGAGGTCTCTTGGGATAATGACCTGTGAGAAAGTGAAGGAAGTGGGGAGGGGTAAAGGAACAAGCTGGGCTGGCATGCAGTCAGAGGCTTCAGCCAGAGAGCTCTGGAGCTAGCTAGCTAGGAAGGATGAGCCTACAGCAGATGTCCCCAACTGTGTCAAAGGGAAAGTGTCTCTGAATCCCTGCACCGACCAGCTATTAAATACAAGCCACCCTTAGGAAAGATTCTGGGTAGGAAAGCTCTTTCTTCGGCAGAGAAGCACTCAGCTTTGTATGAGACACCAATCACTAATAATCTCAAGAGATGGAAATTAAGTGTTTCTATTCTGAAGCGAGTGTGTATATTTGGGGTGGGGGTTGTCTAAGTAGCACACTAAAACATCTACTATACTCACTGACCTTAACTGCTGAATAATTGTATTTGCATATTTACCCTCCTTACACTGTAAGCCTCTTCAGGACATGGACCTTGTTTTTATGTATCTCTGTACTCTCAGCTTTCTGTTTATTATGTGCCATGTCATAGGTACCCAGTGAACATTTCAGGATTTGTTCTGGGTCTTAGGGCATTTCTCAATACCCACAGGATGATTCATAATTCCTGGATCGTCATCAAAAACTAGCAATGCCTTGGCCAGGTAGCTCAGTTGGTTAGAGCACCATCCCAATATGACAAGGTCACAGGTCTTATCCCTGGTCAGGGCATATACCAGAATCAACCAATGAATGCATAAATAAGTGGAACAAAAATGTCTCTCTCCCCGCTTCTCCCCTCACTACCTTCCTATCTCAAATCAACAAATAATTACATTAAAAACAAAAACAACAATAATACTATTTTGGGGTTTGTACCTTTTCAAAATGCTTTCAGGCATTTGTTTTACCTGATCCTTAAGTATTCTGTGAGATATGTAGGCACAATTATTTTTATCCAAAAAGGCAAAGGCTTCAACTTTCACATACAAACTGTAGTGAAATAATGCTTACAAAGAAAGTGATACCTAGAGACTCACTTTTCTGTGTACTCTGAAAGACTCTAAACCTACCATGACCACAGAGTCAGGTTCATAGGGCACATTGTAGTTCTTGGCAATTTCAATCAGGTATCTTTCCACCAGGATTTTAGGCGGAGCTTCCACACTCAGTTTGTGCATTAGCTGTAATTAAAAGACCCAAGATTAAGATGCATCTATACCAACTAGCCTAAGCCTAACATATCTCACTTGTAAATTTTGTTCCTCTCATTTTATAGGTAAACTGAGGCAGGAAAAGAGAAAAAGGTTCAGACTAGTTAATTTTTTTTTCGCAGCTGCAAAGTACATTACAAGACCCTTGTCATTCTAACAATCTCTGGTTACATGACCGAGGTGTTGGTGAAAAGCTGATACTGCTGCCTTCTATATCTGAATTCACCCACCCTTCTCCCAACCTCACTTCTACCTCCACAAACTACAAGGGGCACAAAGAATAGGGGCGAATAAGAAAGGACACAGGACATTAGCCTCACAAATCAGGGTAAGGAGTTGACTGCATTGCCTACCAGAGAGCCTTCTCCCCACCCTCACTATGACATGTGCAGCCGTAGACTCACCCTTACATACAGCAGTACCCACTAGAGCACTGCAGGCAATAAATCAACCTGCTCCCACCCTGCCCACTGATTCATGTTTAACAAGTGTGTTTGTTACCCTGTCATTCACAGTTCCAATCTGGTTGGTTCTACATAACTTGCCATATTCCTTGCTATACTTGGCACAGAGCTGATCAGCAACCTACAGGGGAAAAAAAAGAACGGTAAATAAAAGTGGAAACCATTTCTAAAGACTGCTTCAAGTTCCCTCCTATCAATAGTGAACAGGCTTCTATTACAGGGCATCCAAAAAACTGGGGCCTGTAAAATCTAAAGGGGTACATACTAATTCATTCAGTTACTTGTTTATGCATCCATCCACTGAGCTGCAACTGTGCGCAAAACTGTAAGCATTGTGATGTACACTGTAAACATGATGAACAAAACCAGACAATGTTTCCACTCTTAAGAGTTTCACAGTCTAGCGAGAACAGCCATTACTCAATCACACAGGTAAAGGTACAAATGCATCTGTACTAAGTGCTACCAAGGGAAAGTACACCATACTATAAACAGCTTATGACAGAATCAGATCTAATGATTAAGAAAAAAAATAGTCCTGGCAAGTATGGCTCAGTTGGTTGGAGCATCATCCTTCAAAGTGACAAGGCGCCAACTCAATTCCCAGTCAGGGCACATGCCTTGGTTGTGGGTTCAATCCCAGGTCAGGGCATGTATGAGAGGCAACCAATGGATGTTCCTCTCTCACATCAATGTTTCTCTCCCTCTCTTCTTCCCTCCCTTCCCCTATCTCTAAAAATAAATAGTATCTTTAAAAAAAAAGGTAATGGGGTGGTACACATACAATACAATATACAGATGTACAGATTATAGACTTGTATACTTCAAACTCTTATGTTATTAACAATGTCACCCCAAGAAATTTAAAAAGTTAGGTAAGGCTTCCAGAAGAAAGCAGTGCTTCACTAAGATACAAAGGATTAGTAGTTAACTAAACAGGTGAGGTGGGGCATCCCAGGAAGAGAGCATGGTACAAAGGCCTCAAGTAGAAAAACAGGGCCAATCCTAATTCCAAAATATGGACAGTGAGCCTCTAGTGCAGAGCCTGAGGGAGGAATGTAGTAGGAAATGAAGAAGGGCAACTGGGGCCAGACAATGCAGGGCTATGCATAGTGACAGGATCCCATCAGTGTTTTGAACAGAACCTCAGTTCTGATGGAACGGTGAACAGAATAAAGAAAACCAAAGCAGATATACGAAGAGTATTCAAGAAGTTACAACAGTCTAGGCAAGAGATGACAGTAGCATTGCACCAGAGTGGTCCCAACACCTGGGAGCTCAGTGAGGGGATCCTCACTGTCCAAGATGTAGACTTTCAGGGATACTTGGTACCTTAAGTAGTTTGTCATATGTCTTTTAATAATGATTTTTGTTATGTATTATGTAGGATTTTTAAATGTTTGTATTAATTTATCACTTTTTATAGCTTTTGGGTTTTGTAGTATACTTTTTAAAAATCTGCATGGTTTTGTTCAAGTTTTTATGGTTTCATTATTTAAAAAACATGTAAATCTTTTCCAATTGGAATTAATTTTGATATAAAGAAGAAGCATAGGAGAAGCTAAAAACGACACTGAGGTTAAAACTACGTAAGCAGCAGCTGCCCTGCTCTCCCCTTCCTCTACCACGAACACTATGCCTATGCTCCCTGCCCCATTCGAACACAGATTTACTCTCTGGGGAGGTTGAACTAAAGGGACTCTGGACTCCAAGCACAGCAGAGATACTTACTGACAACAGAAGAATTAAGTGTAGGTCTTCTTCAAGAAAAGAATGAGACCTTTGGCTTCCTTCTCTCCTGGGCTCTCAGAAATGCTGACCCAGCTTATACCTTCCAGGTGTAGGATTCCTCTCTGAGGAAAACGACCAACCCAAGGAAAGAAAACTAGTTCTTGACAGTCTGGCATTCCCTCAAGAAAGGGCTCAGTCAGATTGTTCAACAATGAAGGCATCTGACAATAAGCCCCACCCAGGCACACAAAAGGTTCCAATCTGCTTTTTAGTATCTTACTTATAAACCAACAGCCAAGAATCACCAAAGCTTTGAGAAAAGTCCCTACTACAAAACAGTCTAAATCTGCCCCAGTCGGGTGGCTCAGTTGGTTGGAGCACTGTCCCGTACATCAAAAGGTCACAGGTTCAAACCCCAGTTAGGGCACATATGGGAGACAACTGATTGACATTTCTCTCTCACATCAATGTTTCCCTCCTCTCTCTCCCCCTCCCTCACTCCTTCCTCCTCTAAAATCAAATATATCCTGAGATGAGGATTAAAAAATAAATTAAAAAAATAAAATAGTCTAAATCTAAGAAATAGAAGAAAACATTACAGAAACAAAAATTAAAAAGAACAGATAATATTCTTATCAAGTTAGAAGACACTGCAGCCATGAAACAAAAACAACAAAGTATTAAAAAGTACTCAGAAAATTAAAAAGAGCTCTTAAAAATGAAAATAAATAAAAATAAAAACAGAAGAGAAGGAAATTTCAAAAGTTGGGTTGGGAGACAAGACTAAGATAATCTCCAAAAAGATAAAACAAATACACAAAGACAGAGAAAATAACTGACCTATTTTCAACTGAGTCAATACCGTACCTATGTGTGGCAGGCAATTTTTTAGCTAATGTCTATCTCTTCTGCTAGACTCTAAGCTACAAGTATCCTATTTTGCTCATCACTATATCCTCAGTGCCTACCTAGCTCTCACATCTGCTCAATAAATATTTGTGTAATGATTGAAGCAAAACCATCTAATATAAAATTGTTATTTTAACTTTATTGGTGTACAGTTGTATAAGAACTTTTCTATTTGTATATA
The DNA here is from genome assembly GCF_014824575.4 of Sturnira hondurensis. Classification (NCBI taxonomy): domain Eukaryota; kingdom Metazoa; phylum Chordata; class Mammalia; order Chiroptera; family Phyllostomidae; genus Sturnira; species Sturnira hondurensis. Next base: position 3,677,619 of record NW_028087376.1, on the reverse strand, counting down.
CTTAACATCTGTCAAAACAAAAAATAAATGGTGCCGCTTTAAAATGGAACCTAAGTTCTCAATGCCTGACGAACTGCTTTGCATGTCTTATGCCTCAAATCTCTGGAATGTTAAAACAGGGCAAACGCTCTCTGGGCTGGGCCTAGGACAACAGTGTCTCCCAAAGAACTGTTTGCCAAAGTAACAAGAAACCACTAAAATGAAAATTAAAAAACATTAGTTAGAATTAACATTACCATTATCTGCCCCAATAGAAATGCCTTTCTTTTATTGATGTAATCAGTCCCCTTTCCCTTCCCATAAATATCCATTGCCTTTGACTCTTAATGGAAACACTATTTGGGCTTCTGCCTAAAGCTGTGCATCCCCAGTAGCTGTTCTTATTGATTTGAAATAAATGCTTATTGCCTCTCACTTAGAAAGGCCCTTTGTTCCTTAAAATGATTATTTGAGATTGCAAAACACTTTTTTATTCTATGATATAAGAGGTCTGAAAAGGAACCCTGTGTCAAAGGCAGCATGAGAAGAGTACAAATACCTGGTTACATAAGCAGAAATGACTTACATTAACCAACCTTCCTAACTACATGAAAAACTACAGACATCACTGAAACTGGTCATACTCACTATTTTCAACTCAGCCACTTCTGACTGGAGTCGAGGAGCAGCCCAGATAAGTGTAGACACAGATTCAGCCAGACCAGAATCCAGCTCCCTAATTAAGGAAAATATTAATAAAATTTAACATTGTTTACAACAAACCAACAAACCCTAACAGTTTTATGATATACCAGATGGCCTCTAAAGCTATTTCACAAATCTCATTAAATATTCAATAACTCTAAACTTCTAGCCATTTTCATCACACTATTTTACTTCTGCAAAAACTCAAACTAAATGATGCACCCAAGGTCACAGTCAGAAAATGGTCCAGCCAAGACTCAATTCAGATTTAGGCCTCTTGAGTTCAGTTCTATATTTTCTTTTCAACAGTTGTCTACATTGGATTCAGGCCTTCAAGCAAATAGTAGGAAAAAGGTCCTTAGGTATGTGAAATAGTCCCTTGGTGCTAGCCTCCTACATGTAGGAAGTCCAATACTGCCCCTTTCTCAAATTCCAGAGGTGGTTTTATTCAGCATTTTGATCAAAATATCTCACTTCATTAAGGTTATATATATATATAAGATGAATAAGTTCTAAAGGTCTGCTGAACAACATTGCACCTATAATTAATAATACTGTATTGTGCACTTAAAAATTTTATTAAGAGGGTATAAATCATGTTGTGTTCTTACCAAAAAAGAAAAGGGGGAGGAGGGGATACAAGGAAACTTTTGGAGATGAGATGTTTACCTCCCTGACTGTGGTATCTGTATACACATGTATGCATGCATCCAAACTCATCAAACTCCATGCATTAATTATGTGTAGTTTTTCTCTATCAATTATACATCAATTTAAAAAGACACACACACACACACACACACACACACAGTCTTACTTCATAGACTGAATGAGGCCAAACCGGGCCAGCAGCAAGTCACAGTACAGCTCCAGGATCTCCATGGCCTCCACGAGGTAGTCTTCCCGTATAATGTGCTCCACTCGGATCCGAGCTCGCTCATCTTTCCCAGCAGCCAGATAATCAGCAATCTCTTTCCTTGCTTTCTGGGCCAGTTCCGCTAAGGTACAAATCCCACTCTAGTCACACAGTAGTAGTCACACAGTACACTGGGCCATGGCCTGAAGGTGACCTCCACCACAACAGAGACAAGGGGCTGTTCCTATCATGTTTTCCCTAACTCACTCTCCCTTAGCAAATCTAGTCTAGAACTTGCTATTTAGTCTAGGTGAGAATATTGTTTGTGTAGCCAGAAACTTCAGGAGTCCTGCTATCCATTTCATATTAACAGAGTATGTCCCTTTCCCTGCAACAGTGATTCAATCTAAACAGATGTATTATCCAATGTTTAAAAATAGGATCCCTAAGACTTCATGGCACCAGCCTGAAAGAGCCAATATTGGAGTGCTAGGATCCAGTGATGTATTCGGGGGGAGAAAAATAAAAGGCAATCATCTATTTATTACTCACTTTTTTTTTTCTCCAACAGTTTAAGACGGTTTATGACTAATCGCAAATTGACTCGTAAACGCTCAGCTTTAAATCCAGAGCCCAGCATGCTGTGCTGTTCCTCCTGGAAAAAAATAAGAAGCACAGTATTTTGACTATTTTCAAATTAAAATTAGTTCAGAAACTAACACCCATTAGAGGATGGATTATTTGACACTATAAACCAGAGTGCTTTTCCTAATACAGACAAGTGATATGATCTGATTCACATTTTTGAAAGATCTTTTTGGCCCTGGCCAGTGTGGCTCAGGTGGCTGGAGTGTCATATCCTGTAAACCAAAAAACTGCAGGTTCAATTCCAGGTCAGGGCACACGCCTGGGTTATAGGTCCAGTCCCCGGTCAGGATGCATGGGAGAGGCAACCAATCGATGTTTCTCTCTCACATTGATATTCTTCTCCCTCTCTCTCCCCGCCCCTTCTCTCTCCCTAAAAGTAATGAGAAAAATGTCCTCAGGTGAGGAAAAAACTAAAAAGTATTAAAAAATATAAAAGCTTTTTGGCTATTGTGTGGATGTTCAACTGATTGGGGGAGGATAATAATGGAAGTGAGAGGACAAGGGAGACTATTACTATATTCCAGACAACAGATGGAAGCAGCTTAGACTGGGGTAGTTGGCAGAAGTACTCAGATTTGAGATCTATTTGGAAGGCAGAGCTGAAAGAACTTGTTGACATATGAGATGAATATCCATGTATTGGTGTAGGAGTGGGGTAATAAAAAGACAAAGAAGCAGGAAGGTCTGCTTCTCCCAAAAATCTCACCTTAAAACAAAGCTTTTCTTCTAAGATCAGGAAGAAAAAAATAATACCAACTGTCACCACTGTTATTCAACACAGTACTAGCCAGAGCACTCAGGCAAGAGAAAGAAATAAAGGCATCCAAATTGGGAATGAATTAGTAAAATTGTCACTTTTTGAAGATGACATGATTATATATGCAGAAAACCCTAAAGATCACACCAAAAGACTATCAGAAATAGAGCAAAGCTGCAGGATGCAAAAATCCCTTGTGTTCCTATATACTAACAATGAAATATCAGAAAAAGAAATAAAACAATTCTGCCCTGGCTGGTGTAGCTCAGTGGATTGAGTGTGGGCCTGCAAACCAAAAGATCACGTGGTTCGATTCCCAGTCAGGACACATGCCTGGGTTGCAGGCCAGTTCCCAGCAAGGGACCCACAAAAGGCAACCATACATTGATATTTCTCTCCCTCTCCTTCCCTTCCCCTCTAAAAATAAATAGAATATTTTTTAAAAAAGAAATAAAACAATTCCATTTGTAACTGAAACAAAAAGGATAAAATTATTAGGCATAAACTTAATAAAGGAAGTGAAGAATCTATACACTGAAAACAAGCCATTACTGAAGGAAAATGATAAAGACACAAATAAATGGAAAGATATTCCTTGTCCATAGATTGGAAGAATCAACATAGTTAAAATTGCCATATTACCTAATACAATATACGGATTTAATGTTGCTCCCATCAAAATCCCAAAAGCATTAAAAAAAAAAAAAAAGACATCAACTTTGTATGGAACCACGAAAAAGCCCAAACAGCACAAAAGAACAAAACCAGAGGTATCGTACTCCCTGACTTCAAATTATACTACAAAGCTGCAATAATCAAAACAGTGTGGTACTAGCAGAAAAGCAGACTAAAAGAGTAATAGAAAAGAATTGAGAGCCCAAATAAACCCACACATATATGGGTAACAGATTTTCAACAAAGGAACCAAAACACACTCTAGAGAAAAGAAAGCTTCTTCAGTAAGTGGTGCTGGCAAAACTGGAAAACCAAATGCAAAAGAATGAAAGTAGACTGTTATCTGACACCATACTCAAAATGGATTAAAGACTTAAATATAAGCCCTGGCTGGTGTAGCTCAGTGGATTGAGCATAGGCCTGTGAACTAGAGGATCACTGTTCGATTCCCAGTCAGGGCACATGCCTGGTTGCAGGCCAGTTCCCTGCAGGCAAGTTCCCAGCAGAGAATGCACAAGAGGCAACCATACATTGATGTTTCTTTCCCTCTCTCCTTCCCCTCTAAAAGATAAATAAAATTATTTTTTAAAAAAGAAATATAAGATCTGAAACAATAAAATCCCTAGAAGAAAATATAGGCACTCAAGTTAGAGACCTTGGTCTCAGAGAGGCTTTAGTCAATTTTAACCCCAAAGGCAAAGGAAGTAAAAGCCAAAATAAACGAATGGGACTACATCAAATTAAAAAGCTTCTGCAAAGCAAAAGAAACCATCAACAAAATGAAAAGGAAACCAACCGAATGGCAGAAAATTTATAAATAATACCTCTGAAAAGAGGCTAATTCCAAAATATATAAAGAACTCATACTATTCAACAAGAAAACAAACAATCCTATTAAAAAATGGGCAGAGGAACTGATCAGACCCTGTTCCCATGAAGATATACCAGTGGTCAACAGATGTAGGAAAAGATGTTCAACTTTACTAGCTCTAAAGGAAATGAAATTCAAAACCACAAGATACTTCCATGCCACCTCACACCTGTCAGAAAGGCTATTATCAATAAGACAAAAAATAACAAGTGCTGAAGAGGACGTGGGTAAAAGGAATCCTCATACTGCTGGTGAGAATGTAAACCGGTACAGCCACTATGAAAAACAGAACACAGGTCCCTCAAAAAAAATTCAGGATAAAGCTACCATAAGACACAGCAATCCCTCTTCTGTTATCTACCCAAAGCACTGATAAGTATATATACATATATCCCTATATTCACTGCAGCATTATTCACAGCAGCCAAGACAAAGAAACCTAAGTGTCCTTTGATGCATGATGCATGATGCATGACTGGATAAAGAACATATATATTGGGTTGGCCAATTTTCTCCGTAACCGGCTCCAATAGAGCTTACTTGTCTTCAACTTCATTTGAAACAATTTTGTTACACTGTAGTGTGACAGCTGTCATATCAATGTGCATTTTTTTTAAAGATCTTATTTATTTATCTTCAGAGGGGAAGGGAAGGAGAGAGGGAGAGAAACACCAATACATGGCTGCCTCCCATGCATCCCCCGCTGGGAACGGGCCCGCAACCCAGGCATGTGCCCTGACTGGGACTCGAACCACGATTGTCTGGTTCCCAGGCCCATGCTCGATCCATTGAGCTACACCAGCCAGGGCTCAATGTGCATTTTTAAAAAATCAAAATTGGTGAACTGTGTAGCCATTTTAATATTGAAGATGGAAGAAAGTAAGCAACATTTTTGGCATATTATGTTTTATTATTTCAAGAAACATTGCCCTGGCTGGTGTAGCTCAGTGGATTGAGCGGGGGCCTGTGAACCACACAATCGCGGTTCGATTCCCAGTCAGGGCACATGCCTGGGTTGCAAGCCAGTTCCCACGTTCCCAGCAGGGGACAAATGAGAGGCAACCATACATTGATATTTTTCTCTCTCTCTCTCCTTTCCCTACCCTCTAAGATAAATAAATAAAATCTTGAAAAAAAAGAAGAAAAAAAAAGAAACATAAAAATGCAATTGACCCTGGCTTGTGTGAGTCGGTGGATTGAGTGCCAACCACCAAACCAAGGGTTGCTGGTTTGATTCCCAGTCAGGGCACATACTGGGTTGCTGGCCAGGTCCACTGTAGGGAGCATGCAAGAGGCAACCACACACTGATGTTTCTCTCCTTTTCTCCCTCCCTTCCCCTCTCTCTAAAACTAAATCTTTAAAAAAATGCAATTGAAACACAAAAACAGATCTGTGCAGTGTGTAGAGAAGGTGCTGTGACAAGGAACATATCAAAAGTGGTTTGTGAAGTTTTGTGTTGGAGATTTCCACAGACCAGTTGAAGTTGATAATAATCAAATTGACATATTAAGAACAATCAATGTTATACAACACAAGAGATACCCAACATATTCAAAATATCCAAATCAATAAAGTTATCGGTGAAAAGATAAAAATGTGTGTCTTATTTTACAGAAAAAGACCATATGGACCTTTTGGCCAAGCCAATACAATGAAATACTACTCATTCATAAACAATGCCAGGATAAAACACTGCCATCTGCAACAACACAGATGGGCCTTGAAAGTATCATGCTAAGCAAAATAAGTCGGATGGAAAAGAAAAACATGTTTTCACTCATATGTGGGATATAAAATAGAATGCAACATATGAACATACAAAACAAACTTATAGACAATACTATGGTAATTACCAGAAGAGAAAAGCAAGTAGGGAAAAGTTGACGAGGATAAATTAGGTGATAGAAGGTGACAAGACTTTGGGTGGTGAGTACACAGTGCAACATATAGATGATATCTTTTAGAACTGTATGCTTGAAACTTATATAATGCTATTATAACCAATTTGACCCCGATAAATTAAAAACTTTAAATATTTCTCATTTTAATTATTCAAATCCGCCCTCTAAGTCTCAGCTTTTTGGGGAAAAAAAACTAGTGCCAGAGATCACAGAAAAAGCACTAACACTAAGCACATGCAAAGAAATAAACAAAGGGATAAAACGCCCCAAGGGGGAAACAAAAGCTGCTCTACAAAATTGGACAACAAAAGGCTATTTTTTAAAGATTTTCTTTATTTATTTTTAGAGAGAGGAGAAGGGAGGGAGAAGTGGAAGAGAAGCGGAAGAGAAGCATCAATCTGTGGTTGCCTCTCATGTGCCCCCAACTGGGGGACCTGGCCCACAGCCTAGGCATGCGTCCTGACTGGGAATCCAACTGGTGACTCCACAGGCTGGCAATCAATCCACTGAGCCACACCAGACTGGGCAAAAAGGCTATTTTTACCAACACTTTCACTGAATAGTAGAGTTACAATCAACAAAACCACTCCCTCCTTCACCCACAAGACTTACACAGGGGTGTTCAACCCACAGCCTGACAGAGAATCATATATTTACTTAAGGCCTTTTAGGCTTTAAAACCTTTTTCTTGCTCATCGTTTTCTTCAGTGTTTGTGTATTTAATGTGTGGTCCAAGACAACTTTTCTTCCAGTGTAGCCCAGACCTCAAAAGGTTGGACACCCCTGGCTTTAGGGTATTCCACTGTGCATTCTGTATCTAGACAGCACAATTCTTATTTCTCAATTAATTCTGGATTTGAACTTCAAAACATGTAATATCTAAACAAAAGCTAAGTCTAACCAAGTAAATGAAGAGTAGACAAACCAAACAAGATATCAAATATACAGAAAACCACTGGGAATAGTGTTTGCTTGTGCATACCACTAATACTAAATATTAAATACATTTTCTTTTTACTACCTAATTAACCAAGTCCCCATATACAATGGGACTTATATGTCACAAAATATCTGGGTACCATTTACTGAATTATGTACAATCCATTCAACAAATATTTACTGAGTACCTGTATGTCAGACAATGACTAGCTGCTGGAGATGAAAAAATAAAGAAGTTTTTGCCCTCAAGGGAACATATATTCTACTGGGGGGGAAACAGCTAAGAAAATCTAGCAACTACAATACTATTTCATAAGGACTATAATTACAGTGGTTCTCAAATGCAAGTGATTTTGCCCCCAAGAGTACACCTGGCAATGACTGGGAACATTCTGGGCTGTTAGGACTGGAGGGGATTCTACTGGCATCTATTAGATAGAGGCCAGGGATGCTTAAAACAGCCTAAAATCAGGGTTCCACTGGGAACCCAGGGCATTCACAACCTGGGTAATTTGAGAATTTCATGAAGAGACTATTTACAATGGTGTAAGTAGGTTTAAAGAAACCAAAAAATAATAGTGTATTGCCCCAGAACTAGGCGTAAACAGTGCAAAATGAATAACTGGAACCTGAAGAGGATCTCCTGAGAGGAATCATGGTTACTGGTAGAGGCATCCAGGCAATTTGCAGCAACCTGGCAGGGAAGGAATAGGGTAATACACAACATAGCCCTCTTTCCTCTTGACTGTGCCTTCCAACTACCCATGGAAGTGGAAGCCAGGAAGCAACAGGCCCACAGACACAGTGCACATGTGAGTCCTGAGGGAAGTACATCAGAGGAATAAGGCTCTGGAGGAGAAAGTGTAAGAAAACCAGCACAAAGACTACAGTTAAAGAAGACCGAAGAATTCGAGACCTAGATCTACCAAAGCAACCCCAGATTTATACTGGTAAGATTTTAACTAACCGGACTAGAACATGGAAACTAACTGAAATGTCTAAGAAAATTGTGTATTTATATGTCCATTCCACAATTAAAAGTATTGTATAATGTACATAATTTAAGTTCTTATAATCTCTGAAGTGCCTTCCAACCCTAAGATTCTAAAGGACACTAGCTACCCAATTATACTGAACTAAAATAGGCAAAAATGCCTAGACAAATGAGATTAATCCTCAACACATCTCTTAGAAATCTATTTTTATTCAATTCCAAGTCAGGTTATATGCCTGGGTTGCAGGCCAAGTACCTGGTTGGAGACACACAAAAGGCAAACACAAATTGATGTTTCTTTCCTTCTCATTCTCCTTCACTTCCCCTCTCTCTAAAAATACATAAAATCTTTTAAAAAATCTATTTTTTAAAATGAGAACACCATCTTTATGAAAAAAAGCAAGTCACTTTCATTCAACTAGTATTTATAAAGTTTCAGTATATACCCAAAACTGTATTAGTTCTATACGTAAAAAGATAAAACATATCACTGTGTTCTTCCCATCACACACACAAAAAGATCCATAAAACATTCAGAATATATAAAGAACTTCTACAACTCAAAAAAAAAAAAAAACACTTAAAAATGGTTAATGGACCTGAAAACACAGTTCTCCAATGATACCCAAGTGGCCAACGAGCATATGAAAACATACTCAATATTACAAGTCATCAGAGAAAGGCAAGTCAAAACTATGAGATATCACCTCATACCCATGAGGATGCTTACTATTTAAAAAAAAAAAACAAAAACAGAAAAAATAGCTAGTGCTGACAGGCTGTGAAAAACTAGAGGTCTTGTGCATGATGGGATTATAAAGTGGTAATCACTATGAAAAAGTGATGGAGGTGCCTCAAAAACTAAAAACAAAACTATCATATGATCCAGCAATCCTATTTCTGGTTATATATCCAGAAGAACTGAAAGCAGGGTCACAAAGAAATATTTGCACATTTATGTTCACAGCAGCATTATTCACTACAGCCGAGAGGTGGAAGCAACCCAAATGTCCATTGACAAATGGTACACACACACACATGAATATTAGTATTAGTCTAGTCTTAACAGTACAATGTCATAGCATGTGACAAGATTTCTTCCTTTTAAAAGCTGAATTAGTCTAAGAGTCTAGGCTCTATTAATGTATTCTAACAGTACTAGCCTATTAGTATTTGGTAAATCTATGCCTTAATGTAAATATAAACATATACCTTAGAGCCAGCAATCCCATTCCTGGAAGACACACGCAGTCTGTGATTTTAAGGAGGTGGAGACATTCTTGCTAAGTGTCCATTACAAGAGAAAAAGTAAAATGCGACAAAAGCACATGACAGAATACTACACAGCAGTCAGAATTTCTGAATAAGCTATATACTTAAAGCCTGGTTAGTCCTTAAAAACAGAAGCAAAAAAGGAACAGGGTTCCAGGTTCAGTGTCACACACCCACGAAATGAAGCTATAAAACCTGAACAGAGTGTCTGGAGCAGCTATCTGAGCACTGTAAAAAGTAAACAATAGCAGCTAGGTGGGAAAGACCAGAATCTGAAGTACGAATAAAGTGGCAGTGAGTTTACCACTTTTTTCCCCTCTGATACTGCCTGTCCTGAGATGCAAGGCAGCCCAACACCTGAAATACGCACTGGCACTGAAAGAAAGAGCACCAAGAGAAGTTCTCTACCCCAACTTGAACAGTGGCAAAGAGGAGAGAGAGTGGGTGCAATATACCAAACAAGGAAAGTCAACCCACGGGGAAAACAACACACATCAATGCTGAGGTCACACAGATGTTGGAATTAACTGATAAAGACTTTAAAACATCACCTGTAAATCTAATCACATAAGCTTCCACCAGAAAGAACCATAAAAAAGAGGAAAACTAACCTAAAGCAAGAAGTAATAAACACAAGGCAAAACCTTACGAAACAGAAGAGTAAAAACAAAGCAAAATCAATGAAACCAAATGCTGAATCTTTGAAAAGATCAAAAATATTGTTGATAAATCTGACCAAAAAACCTCCACAAACCCATGGACATGGATGACAGTGCAGTAACCACCAGGAAAGGAAGGGGAGGCAGGGAAGGGGAGGTTGCAGAGGGGATGGGGGGATAAAACTGGTAATGGATGGAGACTTGACTTGGGGTGAACACACACTACAGCATCCAAATGATGTGTTGTATCCAAAGAATTGTGCACTTTGAAACCTGTATAATTTTATTAACCAGTGTCACCCCAATAAATTCCTTAAGAAGGAAAAAAAACAGTGCTCTAGTTAGATAACACCAGAAGCACTGGGTGGGTATTAAAAAAACCCACAAATCCACAAATTATCAGTATCAGAAATAATAAAGATCACTACAGATCCTACACATATTAAAAGGAGACATTATTACCAACTTATATCTGTAAGTTCAACAAAAACAAAAAAGGACAAATCTCTCAGAAACTCAATTTATCAAAATTCATACAAAGAAATAGAAAATGTAATTGCCCATATACATTACAAAACCTGCACCTAAAATTAAGAACAGTTCTAAAAGAAAATCCAGGCCCCAGTAGCTTCTCCATCAAACTTTTAGGGAAATTCTATCAAACATTCAAGAAAATCAGCACCAACACTACACGAACCATCACAAGTCATAAGCTGGTATGAGAACGTAAAAAAAATTAAGCGTCTAAATAATTTAGAAAGCCCTGGCTGGATAGCTCAGTTGGTTACAGCATCAACCTGATATGCCAAGGTTGTGAGTTCAATTCCCAATCAGGGTACCTACAAGAATCACTCTATGAATGTATAAATAAGTGGAAAAACAAACTGGTCTTTCTCTCTTTCTCTTCCCCTTCCTCTCTCTCTAAAAATCAATCACTTAAATAAAACAAAAATTTTTAATTTACAACAGTTCCTGGTGCATAGAAAGTGTTATATGCATACAATAAGCACTGTATAAATATCTGTCAATTAAAGTAGATTAGAATATGGAGGTATAGGTAAACATATCAAGCATTATGACTCAACAACAGCTCAAAGCCCCAGAGCCTATAATTCTAAGTGACCAAGAAATAGCCAGCCTTTCAGATGCACAGTTCAAAATACTGGTGATCAGGATGCTCACAGACTTGGTTGATTTTAGCCACAAATTAGAGGAACATATGGAGGCTAAACTGATTGAAATGAAGGGAAATGCACAGGAAACCAATAGTGATGGAAAGGAAACTGGGACTCAAATCAAGGGAGTGGACCAGAAGGAAGAAAGAAACAACCAAACAGAAAAGAAGGAAGAAACAAGAATTCAAAAAAATGAGGAGAGGCTTAGGAACCTCCAGGACATTTTTAAATGTTCCAACATCCGGATTATAGGGATACCAGAAGGGGGAAAGAAACAGCCACAAGTGGAAAACTTATTTGAACAAATAATAAAGGAGAACTTCCCCAGTCTGGCAAAGGAAATAGACTTCCAGGAAATCCAGGAAGCTCAGAGAGTCCCAAAGAAGTTGGACCCAAGAAGGAACACACCAAGGCACATCATCATTACATTAGCCAAGATTAAAATGAAGGAGAGAATCCTAGAAGCAGCAAGAGATAAGGGGACAGTCACCTACAAAGGAGTTCCCATCAGACTGTCAGCGGATTTCTCAAAAGAGACCTGACAGGCAAGAAGGGGCTGGACAGAAATATTCCAAGTCATGAAATCCAAAAACCTACAGCCAAGATTGCTCTATCCAGGAAAGCTTTCATTTAGAATGGAAGGGCAGATAAAGTGCTTCTCAGATAAGGTCAAATTCAAGGAGTTCATCATCACCAAGCCCTTATTATATGAAATGTTAAAGGGACTTATATAAGAAAAAGATGAAAAATATGAACAGTGAAAGGACAGCAAACTCAGTTATCAACAACCACACCTAAAACAAAAGCAAACCAAGAGGACAGCTAGATCAGGAGTGGAACCATAGAAATGAAGAACACATGGAGGGTTAGCAACAGGGGAGTGGGAGGAGGAATAGGGGGGAGAAGGTGCAGAGAATAAGTAGCATAGATGGTAAGTAGAAAATAGACAGGGGGGAGGGCAGGAATACTATGGGAAATGCAGAATCTAAAGAACTTGTGGCACATGGACATGAATGAAAGGGGGGAATGGTAGGGGAGGGGTGTTCAGGGTGGAGGGGAGTGAAGGGGGGAATAGGACAACTGTAATGGCATAATCAATAAAATATATTTTAAAAAATAGAATGAAAAAAGTTACTCTTAATTAAATTTCCTGCTGATTAACAATGAACGACAGCTTTGTACAAAGCACTTATGGTAGGTAGTGTGGGAATAGCGATGAAACCTATATTAATGGTATACAGGAGCTATACAGATTGTGTACAGTTGAAATCCTTCAGTATGGTTGAAACAGGTTAATAATCAAAAAGTTAAAGTGGGGAAAGGATGCAAAGCATACCTTAAATATTTTATTTTAACCTAAAGCACATAATAGTACATCTATCACCTCATCTTTTTTTAAAAAATATTTTATTTATCTTTAGAGGGGAAGGAGAGAGGGAGAGAAATATCAATGTATGGTTGTTTGCCTCTTGTGCATCCCCTGGTAGGAACTGGTGGGAACTGGCCTGCAACCCAGGCATGAGCCCTGGCTGGGAATTAAACCACGATCCTCTGGTTCCCAGGCCCCAGCTCAATCCACTGAGCTACACCAGCCAGGGCCTCGGCTCATCTTTAGATGATGAGTGAGACTTTTTGAATATGGGTCTGTTGACTGAATTTATTTTTTACTTTCTATTTTTTGGAATTCAAAAAAATTTTATTGATTATGCTGTTACAGTTCTGATTTTTTCCCCTTTGCCCACTCCCACTGCACCCCCCATTTCCTGAGGCAATCCTCATACCTTTTTTCGTGTTCATGGGTCATGCATATAAGTTCTTCGGCTATTCCATTTTCCAGACTGTACTTTACATCCTATGGCTATTCTTAACTACCTATTTGATTTTTTTTTTAAGATTTTACTTATTTTTTGGAGAGAGGGTAAGGAAAGGAGAAAGAGAGGGGGAGAAACAGCCCTGTGTGGTTGCCTCTCATGCACCCCCTACTGGTGACCTGGCCTTCAACGCAGGTATGTGCCCTGAGTGGGAATGGAACCAGTAACCTTTTGGTTCACAGGCCCCTGCTCAATCAGTCCACTGAGCCACACCAGCCAGGGCCCTATCTGATCCTCTCACCATTTCACCTCTTTACCCATTCCCCCACAACCTCTCCCATCTCAAAACCATCAAAATGCTCTCCATATCCACAATTCTGTCTCTGTTCTTGTTTGCTTAGTTTGTTTTTCAGACCCAGTTATTGATGGCTGTGTGTTTATTGCCATTTTATTGTTCATAATTTTGATCTTTTTCTTAAATAAGTCTCTTTAACATTTCATATAATAATGGTTTGGTGATGGTGAACTTCTTTAGTTTTTTTGTCTGGGAAGTTCTTTATCTGCTCTCCAATTCTAAGTGATAGCTTTACTGGGTAGTGCAATCTTGGCTATCGGTCCATGCTTTTCACGACTTTGAATATTTATTGTCAGTCCCTTGCCTGTAAAATTTCTTTTGAGAAATTAGTTGACAGTCTTATGGGAATTCCCCTGTAGGTAACTAATTGCTTTTCTGTTACTGCCTTTAAGATTTTCTCTTTAACCTTTGGCATTTTAATTATGTTGTATCCTGGTGTGGGCCTGTTTGTGTTCATCTTGTTTGGGACTCTCTGTGCTTCCTGGACTTGTTGTCTATTTCCCTCACCAAATTTGGGGAGTTTTCTTTCATTATTTTTTCAAATAGATTTCCAATTTCTTGCTCTTCCTCTTCTTCTAGCACCCCTATGATGTGAATGTTGGAATCCTTGAAGTTGTCCCAGAGGCTCCTTACACTGTCCTTGGTTTTTTGGATTCTTTTTCCTTTTTGTTGTTCTGATTGTTTTTTTTGCTTTCTTATGTTCCATGTCATTGATTTGATTCTCACGTTCATCTACTGTACTGTCGATTCCCTGTAAATTATTCTTTATTTCCATTAGTATTTCTGCCTGGATTTCTTTTCACGCAATTAAAGTACTAAGTTCCATAAACATCCTTATAACGAGTGTTTTGAATCCTGCATCTGAAAGACTGCTCTTTCAGATGCAGTTTCCATTTTGTTTAGTTCTTTTTCCTTCAATTGGGCCATGTTTCTTTGTCTCCTTGTTTTGGCAGTCTCCCTGTGTTTGTTTCTGTGAATTAGGTAGAGGGGCTCTGACTTCCTGCTTAGGTGTTAGTGTGGCCTAATGTAGTGGGTGGCACATCTGTAGGATCTGGTGGCACAGCCTCTTCTGTCACTCAAGCTGGGTACTCAAGGTGTACCCTCTGTGTGCGCTGAGTACACCCTCTTGTAGTTGAGCCTTGGTTGCTGTTGGCAGGTCAGTGGGAAGGATTTACCCAGGCCAGTCAGCTGTAAGGACTGGCTATGACCACTGATCACCAACTTCCACCCTTTGTGGAGTAGCAGGGGCAGGATGATGGTGCTTCAGCATGGTCTGTAGCTATCCACTTGTGCACAGGCTCTGGGGTTTCCCAGGTGGTGCAGGCCAGGGGTAGCCCCCATCTGTGTTATGCAGCATAAGCCAAAAAGCATGTTGCAGATGGCTGAGGGGCGGAGCCTTAGGTGTTCCTCAGGGCTGGGCAACCCAGTCACTGGATTGTGACGCTGTATGTGGGGGCGGGGTCAGAGAGGGGAAAAAAATGGTGCTGCGTTCCGCTCTGCTCCACTCTCTCTCAGATTTCTGTCCCCTCTGCAGCTTCTCACAAGCAAATTGGGCCCCTCTGGTGCTGGTTCCCAAGTGTGTGGGCCCGTGTACTCTCAAGGACCCTGTGGGTCTCTCCAACGAATTCTGTGAGCCTGGGAGCCTCTCCTGGACCCTCGACCCCAAGAAAGTCTTTCCAGTTGGTGCTTTCAGGCTCTAATTCCCGTCGCTGGGGCCGGAGCCTGAGTGGTCTGTCTCACTGTTCGCTCCTTTGCTTGGTTTATCTGTGCACGAATGTGTGACTGCAGTCAGCCAGCCGCCCTGTGCCCTCACTGGGTCCTCTTGTCACCACCCCAAGCCTGGGATCCACCAACCACCTCTGCCTCCGCTCCTGGGTCAGCTCCTGGGTTGGTCGGAGGGAATGGTCTTTCCAGCCCGACCCTGCTCCACCGCTGCCTCCGCCCCTCTTACCGGTCTGGCTGAGTGATTTGTTGTTGTTGGATTTCCATACAGTTCAATTTTCACTGTTTTGGCTGCATTTTTGTTTCTAAAACTTTGTTGTCTTTAAATTTAGTTGTGGGAGGGGGCACAGTGTTTCCACCTATGCCTCCATCTTAGCCGGAAGTCAAGAGTAACTTTTTAAAAATTCCACTAACTTAGTTTGCTTTAAATTTAAAGAAAGGAAATAGGAATTTGCCAAAGTCTTTTGTTAACTTAAGTGTTGATGATTTTCAATGTTCAGAAAATTGATTCCTATTCTAAAAAACTAATTAAAGAAAATGACACTAAACTACAGAGGTAATAAGGACATGTCCTAAATAATTATCTATAATAATTACCAATATATAAATCATTAGTCCCAAGGTGAGACTAATACAAAAGATCAATTTAATTACCATTTCAGGATTTGAATCTGTGTTTCCAAAACTAACATAAACTTTGTAGCTTACATGCTTAGGAATATTGATTTTAGGAATAACCTAAAAGTAAATGAAATATAATGGTCAACTGTTACTGCTTTATAAACAAATATCTCTACAGGGTAGGGCAAAAGCAGGTTTACAGTTCATATGGGAAATAATACAATAATAAATAATAATACAAGAATAAACCCTTTTGCATACTCCATTGTAAACCTATTTTGCCCCACCTTGTATACATAAAACAAGCACACGAATATTTGCAAAAATGAATTTATACACATCTCACATAATAATATTGTCCAATTACCTAATTTAAAAGTCCTTTTTGATTCAGGGATTATTCTAAGATCACTTTGTACCCCAGTATCTTTACCATCATTCACTCACTCCACAACACTTGAGTGCTAATCTACCAAATACTGTGCAAAGTCACCATAGAGGAGGCATTTAAATGACCGTAGCACTTCAAGGAGCTCAAAATCTAATGGGATGGCATAAAAACAACTGTAAGACATATACACACAACTTTCACATAAATGTTATAAAAGGATTATGAACTAGTGACTGCAGAACTAGTGACTGCAGAAATAGTTCTCAGCATTCTATCTCGTTTACATACTTTATTTTTATTAGTGAAACACCATTATGTTTCACATTAGTAACAGCCTGATGTGCCCTTCTTGTTTTTTTTCCAATCCCTCCCTTTACCCCAATCCTTAACATTAGAACACACTCATCTAGGCCCTCTTTTAATCACTTAGTTCCAAGAGCCTTTTAAAGCTGGATAATCTCTCCATTCTGAATACAGGAAAGTGTAAAACACATGGATTAAGTCATTCCTCATATTTGACAACTCACTGCCCCAAATACTGAAGCTGGGCAACTAGTGGAAACTCTATTTAAAATAGCAAAAAAGACCCTAAAGTACTAAGGGACCAGATTTAAAGTCTGTACCTCCAAAACTACCAAGTGGGCAAGGGGGCAACAGAGTCAACAGTGGCTAGAATTGTATTTTGTAGTTTATAGGAAAACTTTTGTATTTGCAATGTATTATTGATCCTGAACTCTCTTTCCCTTCTTTCTTTTTTATTTTCTCCTGAGGACATACTTATTGATCTTAGAGAAAGGAAGTAGGAGGGGGAGAGGGAGGGAAACGTGGATGTGAGAGAACCATCAATCAGTTGCCTTCTTGCACTCTCCCTGGCTAGGGATGGAACCCACAAGCCAGGCATGTGCTATGACCAGGAATAAAACCCGAAACCTAAAGGGCTGCCCAACCTGTGGCCTCTGGGCCCCATGTGGCTCTGGGTATGCAGCCCAGCACAAAGTCATAAATTTAATTAAAACATGAGATTTTTTTTCTGACTATATGTCACAATATATTTAATGTGTGGCCCAAGTCACCTCTTCTTCTTCCAGTGTGGCCCAGAGACACCAAAAGGTTAGACGCCCCAGGATGTGCTCCAACTGAGCCACACCAGCCAGGGTTGAACTTTTCTTTCTTGTAAAGTAAGTGATATGAACAGTTTTACGGATAACCACTGAAACTGCAGTTATGAAGTAACGACAACGAGAGTAGGAACCAGTACCCTGTCTGGTCAGGGCGCATGCGAGATCCATGTTTCTCTCTCACTAATGTTTCACTCTTTCTCCCTCCCTTCTCCTTCTAAAAATAAATAGTCTTTTTTAAAAAAGTAGGAACAAGCTAAAAAGCACTTCCAAGGTAATAGAGACCAATACTTAAAATGACTGCATGTACTATATTTTCACACTATAAAGCAGGGGTGTCAAATTCATTTTCACAGGGGGTCACATCAGCCTCGCGGTTGTCTTCAAAGGGCTGAATGTAACTTTAGGACTGTATAAATGGAACTACTCCTTAACTAGGGGCAAGGAACTCAGCACTACCACCTGGTAGAAACAAGATGCAGGGCCGGATAAAACAAGGTGGAGGGCTGGATTCAACACGAGGGCCTTGTGTTTGCCACCTGTGCTATAAACTGTAATCAGATCCTTATTAATCAAACTAATCAAGATTGAAAAATTTTTTAAATGAAAAAAAAAAAAAAACCCACAACACTGGTAGCATCATGCGTAACTCGCAAGCAAAGTACAGGCTACATAATTCAGAGACCATCAAGATTTTATGGAAAGTGCTATAAATCTGAAATGTGTAGGCATTATGAAAGTATTCTTAATTTGTTTCTCAATGAAGTGATTTAAAAACTACAGAAAATTAATTAAGCATAGTTTTTACCAAGAGTTTTTCTTAAGGCATGTATTTACAAAGTTGAAATCATGGACTCTGAGCATCACTGAATCCTTCCACTACTTAGTATTGTATAAAGATTGTTACAATCTTTATAATGCTGTAATATAATACTATTTTAATGGCTGTCTAATATTCCAGAGTAATAATTTTTATATTAATTTCCCAACCCTTTGACATTTGCCATGTCATAATGCTGAAATTAGTATTTATGTGCTTACTACTTTCCCTGTTCTTGAAGTTACTTCATAAGACTACACTCCATATTTTTTAATCCGAACAGGCTGCATGTAATTGGGACTGACTTTAAAGGAATGAGAGCTTAAATTAAGTAAATCAGAGTTGGGAATTCTGGAGTTCTGATCATTTAGAAGCCAAAGACACAGGTAAAGGGAAAAAATGAAAACAAGTAATTTGGACAAACCAGTAAGACTACTTTAAAAGTGAGAGGACTTAAACTGGGTGCATTTAAAATTAATGCTGCCCTGGCTGGTGTAGCTCAGTAGATTGAGCACAGGCCTGTGAACCAAACGATCGCGGTTCGATTCCCAGCTAGGGCACATGCCTGGGTTGCGGGCCAGTTCCCAGCAGGGGACTAATGAGAGGCAACCATACACTGATGTTTCTCTCCTTCTCTCCTTCCTTTCCTCTCTAAAGATAAATAAATAAAATCTTTAAAAAATAAAATAAAATTAATGCTAACATCCGTCCTGGCCCTGGCTGGTGTGGCTCAGTGCCTGCCGGCAAACCAAAGGGTGCACATGCCTGGGTTGCAGGCCAGGTCCCCAATGCCTGAGAGAGGCAACCACATATTGTTGTTTCTCTCCCCTTCTTTCTCCCTCCCCTCTCGTCTCTAAAAGTAAATGAGTAAAATTTTTCAAAAAATAAAATTTTCGCAATACAAAGTTAAAAATAATAAATACATAGGCATAACAGGAAAATTACAATCCTCAAGAAGAGTTACTTCCGGCTCTTAATTTTAACTTTACTACTAAAGAGAGTGAAAGTGTCTCTCTTGTGCCTTTCCTAGTACCTAGTAATTATCTCAAAATGTCCCACTTATATAAAAAGATGAAAAAGACGCTCTTGCGTCTTTCCCCCATCCCTGAGAAGGTTTGCACTGGTGGAGTTCGAGGTCCCCACCTCCAGCACCCCGGGAGAGGAACACCTAGTACACAAAGAGGAGAGGGGCAAGGACAGAGCCACGGGCTCCTCTCATGGTCTCTCGTCAGACACGCAGGATCCTGTCTGCGAAAAGGGGCTGAGGCCGCAGTTTCCTTCAGCCCAAGGTGCCCCACCTCCGAGCCGCGCAGGAACCAGTCCAGAAGGCCGCGAGACTCGGAGGCGAATAGACCCTTCCGGACACTGGAGAGACAACCTTCCCGAAGTCTTTCTGGGCCAGAGTAGAGGGGTAGCGGCTTCGCTTTTCGGAGTTCAAAATGCAGCCCGAGCCCTTTCGCCGACTGGGGCGGTAGCCGAGGCGTTTCGGCCCCAGGGAAGAGACACCTCGGGACCGAGAAGACATTAGGAAAGTTTGACAGGTTCAAGTAACTTGAACCAGTGACCTCCAAGATGCTCACGACCGAGTCACGCCCCCGGCCTTCAGCGGTCTCCGGGGCCTCAGCCCCTGCGGCCTGACCCCCCACAACCAGGATCCTCCCTTTTCTCTTCACCTGCCATGTCAGGATGGTTTGAACCCCGGGTTAGAGACTTCTACATTTGAGTCGCAGGGCGAAGATGGTAGAAAAGGCCCTTGACGCAGAGGATGCCACACTCACCTGGCCAAATCCAGGCGTGAAAACAGCACAAACTGAATCCCGAATCACGGCTAAGCATCCAAAATGGAGGCCCCCGCGGCCTCAGCACAGCGAATGCGGGCGGAGGGATCTGCGGGCCGAGCTGACGACGCTCTCCTTTCCAGGGATTGGCTGAGCGGCTGTCGCTCGTGGGACTTACGCTCCGAGAACTTCGAAGCTCCCTCTTCCTCTTCCTCCTTCCTTCCTTTTGAGGCTGCGCGGTCCGGGACTACTTTCTGCGGCTGAGACTCCGGTAGTGAGTCATGCAAGGTGAATCACCTGCTGGGGGCGTGTGCTGGGCGTGTGCCTTGGGTGGAGGGAGGCTTCGGCCAGAGTTTTCGGCCAGAGCCTGGTTCCGGAGAGTTCCACTCCCTGGTAAAACCGGTTCCAGTATTGCATGTCATACACCCGTAGTTCGCTGAGATTTGCTCTCTTCTCTCGCTTGACTCCATTTGCCCCAGGGGCTTTACCTCTGAGTCTTGAGTTCTTTCTTCGGGTGGAAAGGTCGAGCAAGTTTCGCCCGTCTCGGACAACCGCTGTTTATCCCACCTTTCACCTTCCTCCGTTAGTCGCCCACCGTCTCTCCATATGCACTGATCATTTAATTCAGTATTACGTTTCCTTAGCACTACATTCCTTGGTAATTTACTTTATCTCTGTATTCAGAAGAAAGTTTTTCATTTAGTTATTTTTTTTTTTTTTTACTTGAAAACGGTTCTCCCTGCTTAGCGTTGGAAGGGGTTTCCTGGACTCTTCTGGCAGGAGGGAATCCTGCCCCCTCCTGTAAGGGCTGCATCTACCGAGACCAAAATTGTGGTTCCCTAAGTTGCTGTCTGATCATGTGACAACAATCGACCTATACGATACCATGAGGTTTACATGAATTTAGAAATGCTGTGCCTTTAGAACACTAAAAGTATTTTTAAATAAAATCAAGCTCCAAAACCTGAAAATTTCACGCTGTTTGATTCCTTTTGAATGTGTGTATGTGTGTAGTTCGGGGGGGGGGGGCGGGTTGCAGTGAATGCGTGTGTATGTAAATTAAGTTCTGCAGAAAGATAAATGACATTTTTTAAAAAGCGAAGGCCAACTGCTAGAATTTAAAGAGATGTAGAGACGCAACAACCAAATATAGTGAGTGGAGATCTCGTTTAGATACGATTCAAAATAAAAGACGTTATAAGACAATTAGGAAAATTAGATTGTAGACAAGGTATTACCTGACAGCAACCAATCAAAGAATTGTTATTTTGTTATGCATGAAAATAAAAATAGCATTGAGATTTTATAAGAAAAGGTCCTTTTTTAAAAGATTTTTTAAAAGATTTTTATTTATTTATCTTTAGAAGGGAAGAGAAGGAAAGAGGGAGAGAGATATGGTTGCCTCTCATGTGTCCCCTGCTGGGAACTGGTCTGCAACCCAGGCATGTGCCCTGACTGGGAATCCAACTGCGATTATCTGGTTTGCAGGCTTGCGCTCAATCCACTGAGCTACACCAGCCAGGGCTAAGAAAACGTCCTTTAAAATTTTTTTCATGCATATTGTGCACAGGTAAATTTGTGGCAAAAATCTTGATAATTGTTGAATTGGATGAGAGTTACTAATATAATATTTTCCCTACCTTTAGGTATGTTTTCAAGTGTTCATGGTCAATCGAAAGGTGGAAACAAACTATCCATCAAGAATGAACAGATAAACAACATATGGTATATACATACAATGAAATATATTCAGCCTTAAAAAGGAAATTCCGACACCTGCTACAATATGTATGAACCTGGAAGACATTACAGTAATTGAAATAAACCAGTCTTGAAAAGACATATACTGGCCCTGGCCAGGGAGCTCAGTTGGTTAGAGCATCACACCCATTTGCCAAGGTTGCAGATTTCATTCCCAGTCAGGGCACATACAAGAGTCAACCGATGAATGCATGAATGGGTGGAACAACAATTCATTCATTTTCTCTCTCTCTCTCTCCCCCCTCCCCTCTCTCTCTCCCTTTTCTCCCCTCTCCCTCTCTCCCCTCTCTCCCCTCTCCCCTCTCTCCCCTCTCTCCCCTCTCTCCCCTCTCCCCCCTCTCCCCCCTCTCCCCCCTCTCTCCCCCCTCCCCTCTCCCTTCTCTCCCCTCTCTCCCCTCTCCCCTCTCTCCCCTCTGCAACTGACTTTCAAATACTTAAGAAAATAACCTGAAGGAAATTATGCTAAGTGAATTAAGCTAGTCAGTAAAAGAAAAATACTACATGATGTCACTTATATGTAGAATTTAATGAACACAATAAACTTATGAACAAAATAGTAACAGAAGCATGAATACATAAAACAGATTGACAGCTGCCAGATAGGGGGGCTGGGGACAAGATGAAAGATGGTGAGGGGATTAACCAAAGAACATTTATGTGCAACCCCGAGGCACAGACGACAATGTGCAGGTTAACTTGGGGATGGGAGAGAGTGGAGTTGGATGGAGGTGGAGAAAGAAAGAAAAAGCCAGAAAAACTATAACAGCATAAACAATAAAAATTTAAAAATACATTTTAAAAGCTAAAAAGAAAAAAAGTGTGGGTGTATGTGCATGTACTAGGCTATTATATATCTACATGGGAAATGGTAGTTTTCTCCCAGAAACCACTGGTCTAAGCCAATGTCCCAGCAATAAGTATATTTTCATTCTATTTTTCATTTAATTTAAAAGGAGAATAAAGGGGACTGAATTCAATATCTTTATTATGTTTTTTAAGAGTACAAAAAGTTTATCATCTTTACTAATTTGAAAATATATATGAAGAGTATAATAAAATGAAAGACCTGTGTAACACTTTTCCATGCCATTATTAATTTTTTAATATATTATTCCAAATTTACATATTGCTCCATTGATGGACATTTAGGTTATTTCCAATATTTTGCCTCTATAAACAATGCAGCAATGACTAGATATTTGCCTACATGGATTGTACTTATTGGGTAAATTCCCAGAAGCAGAAGAACTGGGTCAAAGGATAGGTATATTTTTAACATAAACAGATAGTGCCAAATCACCCTTGAAAGGGGAAGTATCAATTTACAACACCACCACCAATGTATGAGAGTTCCCATTTCCCCATGCCCTCAGTAGCACAGTGTGTTTAGATAACTTTTAGAATCCTTGGCATTATTGCAACTTGGTTTTAAACAATGAGAGTAAAGACAAGTGAAAGGTGTTGTTGAGACCATATCTTGCTAAAAATGACATGATTCATTTACAAAAATTTCTTTCTGCTCAGCAATGTCTTGGAGTCAACGATCATCACCTACATCCTACCCTTTGTAATTGTTTGTCCTATAATACATTGATGTGGATTGTACCACAACCAGCCACTTATTCAAAAAAGTATCTTTGTCCCTACCTAAAGAGACCAATTTTATTCAGAGACCATTTTTATGTACTGAACATAATCAAAAAACCAAACCAACTCACAGTGCTTCGCTTGAAAATCTTGTTTTGCTGTTAGAATAAAAAGTAACATAAAATATTTGTTTGGTTAACTAATCATTAACACTTTTTTGTGCAAATGAGTGTAACTAGTGTCTAAAACTAAAACTGCTTGAACCCAAAAGAATGAGTCCATAACAGGCCTACAGGCCAAAATCAGTCAGGCCTGTTTTGTACAGGCCCCCTCCAACTAAGAATGGTTTTCACATTGCTAAGGTTTGTAAAAGAAAAGGGACAGGGGGATATGTGGCAAAACCCTACGTTGTCCACAAAGTCTGAAATATTTACTACCTGGCACTTTGCAGAAAAATTTTGCTGACTCCTGCAGTAGAAGACAGTACTACACGTTGTGTGAGAGAGGAGGGAGAGAAGATGGGCAGAGAGTAATTTGCCCTGAACATCTGTCTTCCTAAGACCTAAGAAAAATTCAAGAGCACTTTTAGAATATCTATGGAGTGGTTCTTCAGAGAACTTATTGTTAGTTAGGGTTATATACAAGTATTAACTATCTCTGGCATTTTGCAGTTTACAGGGTACTTAGAAGCACATTACCTTGATTTGAGACTCACATATTACTATGATGCAGCTATAGATACAAACATGATTTTTAGTTATCACAGGAGGAAAGTGGAGTTTAGAGCTATAAAGTGACTAAGCTAAGGTCAGTAGTTTAAAAGCCAGGATGAAATCTTGTACCCAGATCTTGAGACAACTGACATATACCTTCCATGTATCTATATTTCCAAAATAATTTACCTACTAGTTTTCCCTTCAATTCATGTACATTGACTTTATCAATAAATGAAAAATACATTAAACTAGAGTTATTATTCTGATTTGGGTTCACTTATGAGATTAAAAGAAAGTACTAAAGAGCCCTGGCCAGACTGCTCCTTTGGTTAGAGCATCATCCTGATACACTAAGGTTGTGGGTTCAATCAACCAATGAATACACAGATGAGTGGAACAAGTTGGTCTTTCTCTCTCTCCACCTTCCTCTCTATGAAATTCACTAAATAAAAATTTTTTTAAAAAAGAATTCTCAACTCAACTGTTTTCATGACATTTATCATCATTGTAATCATCTTAGAAAAATTTGGTTTTTCTTTAATGAGTTCAAAGGAGTGAAAACTTACAACTCTAGATTTTAAATATAAACTCAAAAATTTAAACCATCTCCTTAAAATATGATGTTCTTATCAAGACTGTATGACAAAATTTTTTTAAAAACCTGTATTACACAATTAAAGGCAGCTGCTTCTATCCAAAAACAAAAATAAACAACAAAAAAGACTGTATTATATTGGCATAAGGACAGACATATGCATAAGTGGAATAGAACTGAGGGTCCAGAAATAAACCCCAAACATTTACGGTCAATTAATAACAACACAGTTTGATGGGGGAAGAATAGACTGTTCAACAAATAGTGTTGGTAAAACCATATGCACAAGCACGATAAAGATGTACCTTGCTGCCTCACACACAAAAATAAATTTAAAATGGATGAAAGACTTAGAAGCTAAAACTATAAAGCTCTTAGAAGAAAACAGGTGTAAATCTCCCTGACTATTTTTTTAGAAATGACACCTAAATCACAAGCAACAAAAGGAAAAAATATAAATTGGATTTCATATTTTTAAAAACTTTGGTGTTTGCAAGGACACTATCTAGAAAATGAAAAGGCCCTAGCTGGTGTGGCTCAGTGAATTGAGTGCCGTCCTGTGAACCAAAACGTCACTGGCTCGATTTGCAGTCAGGGCACAGGCCTGAACTGTGGGACGGGTCCCCAGTTAGAGGTGTGCAAGAGGCAACCAATCGATATTTCTCTCGCGCACTGACGTTTCTCTCCATCATTTTCTCCCGCCCTTCTCCTTTCTGTAAAGGTAAAGAAAGTGAAAAAACAGCCTACAGAATGGAAGAAAATTTCTGCAAACATATCCTATAAGGGTCTAGTGTCCCAAATATTAAAAAAGAACAGCTCCTACAAAACAACAATAAAAAGACATCTCCATTTTAAAATGGGCATAGCATTTGTATAGACATTCTCCAAATGGTCAATAAAAAGCTCATGAGGAGATGTTCAACATACTTAGTTATCAGGGACTTGCAAATCAAAACCAAGTGAGATATCACTTCATACCCACTGTGATCCTATAATGAAAAAGACAATAACAAGTGTAGTCAAGGATGTAGAGACATTGGACCCCTCATATATTGGTGGTGGGTATATAAAATGATGCAGGCACATTGGGAAACAGTTTGGCAATTCCTTAAGAAGTTAAACAAAGTTACCATACAGTCAAAAAATTCCATTCCTGTCCTGTCCTGCCAAGATGGAGGCGTAGATAGATACATTTTGCCTCCTTACACAACAAAAAAAAGGACAACAAGAAATTTAAAAACAAAAAATAACCAGAACTGCCAGAAAATCAAACTGTATGAAAGTCCAACAACCAAGGAATTAAAGAAGAAACATTCATCCAGACTGTAGGAGGGGTGGAGACAGGCAGCAGGGGCAGAGCGGATGTGTGGCAAGGCCATGGGTGGAGGACCAGGTGGTCCCACATTTGCTTGTGGATAACTAGGAGAAATAACTCCAGAGCAAGACAGACCACACAAAACAGAGTTCCAGCTAAGGGAAATAAAGCCTCAAAACCTCTGACTGTAAAGCCCTGTGGGGGTTGCAGCAGTGGGAGAAACTCCCAGACTCACAGGAGAATTCGTTGGAGAGACCCACAGTGTCCTAAAATGTACACAAACCCACCCACCCAGGAATTAGCACCAGAATGGCCCACTTTGCTTGTGCATAGCAGGGGAAGTGACTGAAGGCCTGGTTGAGAGCCAAACAAGTGGCAATGTTCCCTCTCTGACCCCTTCCCCACATACATGCTGCACAGTAGTGATGTGGATTGTCCCACCCTGGTAAATACCCAAGGCTCCGCCCCTTACTATGTAAAAAGCATGCTGAGACAAAAAAATATAGAGCCTAAATGAAAGAACAGATTAAAGCTCCAAAAATAGAACTAAGTGATGAAGAGATAGCCAACCTATCAGGTGCAAAGTTCAAAATACTGGTAATCAGAATACTCACAGAAATGGCTGAGTATGGTTGCAAAATAGAGGATAAAGTGAAAGCTATGCAGAATGAAATTAAGGAAAATGTACAGGGAACCAACAGTGAAGAGAAGGAACCCAAGACTCAAATCAAGGGTTTGGATCAGAAGGAAGAAGTAAACATCCAACCAGAACGGAATGAAGAAACAAGAATTCAAACAAATGAGGAGAGGCTTAGGAACCTCCAGGACTTGTTTAAATGTTCCAACATCCGAATCATAGGGGTGCCAGAAGGAGAAGAGGAAAAGTAAGAAATTGAAAACTTATTTAGAAAAATAATGAAGGAGAACTTCCCTAATCTGGTAAAGGAAATAGATTACCAGGAAGTCCAGGAAGCTCAGAGAGTACCAAAGAAGTTGGACCCAAGGAAGCACACACCAAGGCACACCATAATTACCTTAGCCAAGATTAGAGAAAATGAGAGAATCTTAAAAGCAACAAGACAAAAGGACAGAGTTACCTATAAAGGAGTTCCCATCAGACTGTCCCCTGATTTCTCAAAAGAGACCTTACAGGCAAGAAGGGACTGGAAAGAAGTATTCAAAGTCTTGAAAGGCAAGGACCTACATCCAAGATTACTTTATCCAGCAAAGCTATCATTTAAAATGGAAGGGCAGATAAAGTGCTTCCCAGATAAGGTCAAGTTAAAGGAATTCATCATTACAAGCACTTATTATATGAAATGTTAAAAGGACTTATCTGAGAAAAAGAAGATCAAAGCTATGAACAGTAAAATCACAACAAACACACAACTATCAACAAGTGAGCCTAAAAAAACAAAAACAAAAACAAACCAAACAACTAGAACAGGAATAGAATCACAGAATCACAGAAATGGAGATCACATCGAGGATTATCAGCAGGGAGAGGTAGGGGGCAGAATGGGGAAAAAGTACAGGGAATAAGAAGCATAAATGGTAGGTACATAATAGACAGGGGGAGGTTAAGAATATTATGGGAAGTGGAGAAGCCAAATAATTTATATGTATGACCCATGGACATGAACTAAGGTGGGGAATGCTGGTGGAAGGTGGGGTGCAGGGCAGAGGGGAACAAAAGGGAGGAAACTATGTGGCAACTGTAATAGCATAATCAATAAAACATTTAAAAATTAAAAAATAAAAATTGTATTCCTGGGAGAATTGAAAACATGTTCAAACAAAAATTATACACAAATGTTCACAGCAACATTATTCAGAATAGCCAAAAAGTGGAAACAACACAAATATCTATCAACTGATGATATGGAAGTAAAATGTGGTACTATAGTCCTAGACCAGTGGTTCAGTTGGTTGGAGTGTATTCCTGTACACTGAGATGTTGTGGGTTCAATTCCTAGTCAGGGCACATACCTAGGATTTGGGTTTGATCCTGGTTTAGGGCACATAAGGGAGGCAATCAGTCGATGTTCCTTTCTCTTCCTCTGTCCCCCCCCTTCCTCCCCCTCTCCCACTCTCCCCCTCCTGTCTTTCTAAAATCAATTAAAAAAACATTTCTGGTGAGGATTTCTTTTAATGTGGTACTGTATATCTATACAATGCTATTTTTTGGCCATAAAAAGGAATGAAATACTGGCACATGCTGAAACATGTATGATCATTGAAAACGCGATGCTAACTGAAAGGAGCCAGGTACAAAAAGGCACCATATTGGATGATTCCATTTAAGAGAAATGTCCAGAATAGGCAAATCTCTAGAGACAGAAAATAGATTATTTTAGTGGATGCCAGGGGTTGGGGAAAGAAAGAATTGGGGCATGATTGATAATGGATGTGGGGTTTCTTTTTGGGGTGATGAAAACATTTTAAAATTAGGTGCTGGTGATGTTGAACAACCTTGTGAATATATTAAAAGCCACTTTCAAAGGATGAATTTCTAGTGCACTGTTGGTGGGATTGCAGACTGAGGCAGCCACTGTGGAAAAATAGTATGGAATTTCCTCAAAAAAATTAAAAATGGAGCTGCCTTTTGAACCAGTGATTCCACTGCTGGGAATGTACCCTAAGAATCTCAAAACATCAATTCAAAATAACTTATACATCCCTATGTTCATAGCAGTGCCATTTATGATAGCCAAAAATTGGAAACGGCCCAAGTGCCCATCAGTAGATGAGTGGATTAAAAAACGGTGGTACATTTACACAATGGAATATCATGCAATAGAAAAAAAAGAAGGAATTCCCACCTTTTGTGACAGCATGGATGGAACCAATGACTATTATGCTGAGTGAAATAAGCCAGTCAATGAAAGACAAATAAATACCATATAACCTCACCAATGAACAATAAAAGGAATCTAATGAACAAAATAATGAGTAAAATAGAACTAGAGGCATAGAATCATGAAATAAACGGACATTGAGAAGAGGGGACAGGGAACATAGGGACTTTGAAAGAGGATGAAGGGATTAGTCAAAAAATATGTATGAAGGACCCATGGACATGGACAATGGTGTGGGGATTTACTATGGAAGTTGGGGGAGAACTGGGCAGAGGGGGTTGAAAGGGAAAATTTGGACAACTGTAGCAACATAAACAATAATTTAAAAGTGAATTTCATGGTATATGAATTATATTTCAAATATTTTTTAAGATTGCTTTTATTTATTTATTTATTTTTAGAGAAAGGAAGAGAAGGGGAAAGAGAGGGAGAGAAACATCAATGTGTGGTTGCCTCTTGTGCACCCCCTACTGAGGACCTGGCCTGCAACCAGGCATGTGCCCTGACTGGGAATTGAACCAGTGACCCTTTGGTTTGCAGGCCCATGCTCAATCCACTGAGCTACACCAGCCAGGGCTATCTTAAATAAATTTTTAAATGAAGTTCTTTAAATTATCCTACAAATACTATTATAATGTAAAGCCCTAAGAAGGTCATTGTAGGAGCCAATAAATATAAAATGGATCAGGAAAATATTTAAAGGGAAAGTTAATATAGTTGAAGTGGAAAAAATAATAGTATAACCATATGAGTGGATTGGGAATGTAGAAATAAAAAGTGAACCTGAAAAAATCCATGATTAATGAAAACAGTCAAGTTTAAATAAGAGCAGAGGAAAAAATAAATTAATTCCTTATTTTATAATTTTCCTTTATTGTATTATAATCCTGAATCACAACACCCCAGAGGCATTCTTATGGCACAGGAAGATTATAAAAATAGTATTACTATGATCCCATTTTATTTGCAACTGAAGGAAATGCCCAGCCTTATACAGTAACTTAATGATGAAGCCAAGAAATTTCATTGGAGCCTTTCTTCTAATGCTTTACCTGCTGGCTGCTTTCATGTTGAAAATATCAACTAAGTCAGCTTTAAAAGTGACATCATAAAGCCGTATTTGTATTCCTCAGTCTAAACTCACCAAGAATTACTGTTAAATATAAGAGCCAATTTTTTTTCCAGCTTGCATTCTTATACAAAGCTGTCTAAATTTTTCTGGTTGGATGAGAATATTCCATTTTTGGCTCCCTAGGAATTAAAATTTTAAATGAAATCAAAATGCTTCCTTAATCAAAGTTAAACAATCATAATATAACTCCTACCTAAATAACCAAGCCACAATGAATGAATGAATGAATGAATGAACTTTTTACGACAGAATGTGAAGGACCAAGATCCTCTAATACAGCCATTGTCTAACATTAAACACAAGACAGACAATGATATCATCTCATTGGAGATTTATGGGAAGGACATTTTGCAAGAGCACTTTATGCAGATACCAGGACTTGTTGCTTATAAGCAAGGGTCAGCATTCTCATTAGCTCTGCCTTTGTGAGGTCAAAAATCATAAGAAATATTTGCATAATGCTTTTCATATATTCATTTTACTGAACCCAACTACTCATGAGAGTAGAGACAAGTAGGAACTCTTACATTATTATCCATTTTACATCTCAGGAAGCAGACGTTCAGAATAGGGAAGTGACTTGTCCAAAGCCACCAGGCTCATCAGTGACAGAGCTGAGTGGGACTCAAGCCTGGGTCTTCTAATACCAGGTTCTAACTTCTTCCCACTGCATTCCCTACTTCTCCAAGTAAGCTATGTCGGAGGAAGGCTCAGGCATTCCACAAGAAGAAGGAATGAGAAGTAAAGGAAAGTACTTAAGAACTAGAAAGGGACGATGATAGGGACAGGAGGTGTGTTATTAGGAAGGAAATCTAACCACTCTCAATCGTCCCATATGTCCCTTAGGTGGTAACAGTGCCACAAGTTACTCTGCTGGAAATTAATCCTTTGCCCGTAGTACAGCTACTGTTACAGAGAATCACATTGGAGACTTAAAAGTCTAAAAGAAAAATTTAAAGATTTTTCTCATCCGAGGTGCTGACAGCTGAACCTAGCCCATCCCACAAAGGCCCTTGGGAGCGGAAGAAACAGTGAAATGTGGGGGAATCAAGGGAAGACGGCTTCGGTTGAGGGGGTGAATAAGGTTGGGCTAAGGAGATGGGGAGCCTGTGGTGGAGCTGTGGTTGGGGGATGTGGGTTTTGTGGCTAAACTTGAAGGTGGGGTAGGAAACCAGGATCTGGGCTGACTGTCACGGTGGAGTTTACAGGTCCAGGAGGGGTTAGGGGAGCAGAGGAGTTTGTAAGGCTAGAGAAAGACCGAGGAGGGTGCGAGGCTGGGTGGTCTGTGGGGCTGGAGGATGCAGCAGAGGCCCCTCTCGAACGTCTGGGATTGGATGCTCCGTTAAGTCCTGCCTCCCGAGACCCCCCCTCAAGCCCCGCCCACAACACCGGGCGTGCGCTGGGGAGCGGGGAGAGGGACGGGGTTGGAGAAGGAGGGAGGGGGAGAGGAGAGGCTCATGCACGCGCCTCACTCGCTGCGGTGCGCGAGCAGCGCGTTCCCGCCGCCCGCGTCGCCATCTTTTCCCCCTCCGTCTGTCTGTCTGCTGTGGGCTTTGTCCGACTGCAGTGCCGCCCCTCAGCTCACCGCCATCGGCTCGGCCCGCAGCTTTACTTCGTCTGTTGGGGCCCAGTACCGGAGAGCCCCGGCCTGGCCGGCCCAAGCTGCAGCCTGGGGCCCATTGTCCCGCAGTCAGTCTGTCCGGAGGCGGGGCCCAGGGACCCGGAGCGCCGCGGAGCGCGGAGGCGCCCGGTAAAAACACCCCCGACTGCCCTATGGGGCCAGGCCGAGGATGCAGGGGCTCTTCAAGCCCCACCCTGGGTTACTGGCTGTGGGTCTTTTGTCTGTCCGTGTCTGGGGAGGGGGCTGGTGACTCGCTCTGGCCTGGGGGGCAGCCCAGGCTCTGACCCACCCCTGCCCGGTTTCTGAGATGGGGTTGGACCCAGCTTGCTCTCCGCCAGCCCTCCTCTTTCTCCCCTTTGGCTCGGGAGGGGTGTCCCGCAGCCGCCCTCCCCGCATGGGCCCAGGTCCGGCTTGGCGGAGAACAGCCGGGCCGCCCCGGCGTCTGACAGGCTGGGGAGGAGGGGGGAGGGGGAGGATGGGCGTGGGAGTGCAAACCCGGGAGTGCAGACCCGAGAGTGCAGACCCGGGTATCAGCCCCGTGCAGCCGCCTTTCAGTGAGGCTTCTAAATATAGATTTTGGAGGAGGCTGTGCTGTCTGAGGGTATATTTGAGCCGCCTCGTAAGATCACTGGCTTACTGGCTTTCGCCTGATAATTCCTGGGCATCTACCTGGCTTGTGCTTGAAGAAGCCAAAGGGACCATCTTGACTGATTATACCCATGCTCCAGACGAAACAGAAGTAGGGACGGGGAGAACAGTGAGGCGACTACTTGACCAGCTTTCTTGTCCGCTCCTTTTTGGCAGATACCGATCACTGGGATTCAGGCGAGTTTACTTTCCTCCGTGGGAATCGCACCAGAGCTGGAGGTGGGAGTGCACTCTCTTTTCTTAAGGCTTAGATTTCACTCGTTTTTTCTTTGCTGAAGTCTGTGGTGTGTCCTGGAAGCTGCAACCTAACACTTGTGGGAGAGCAGGAGCAGTGTGAAGGGGAAAGTTGCCCCCCTCCACCAAGGACTCCACCTCTTTCTAAAGACAGACAAAGCTGCCTTCCTTTTCAAAGAGTTGAATCTCACCGTTTACCTGTCCTCCTGTCCTGGTTTTCTTCGAGATGGTGATGTTCAGGCAGCTATCCATTTACATTTTTGTGTTGGTTTTAGGTTCGGGCTTGGGAACTGAGGCAGTGTTAAAATGTATGAGTGACATTTAGGGCAGCGTGTCTATGAATTTTATTAGCTTTTAATAAAAAGCAGTTGTCTAACCCCTGAGATCTTGTGTGTGGTCAAGAATGTGCTTTCAATGCTATTTATTTATTTTCAAGAATCCTCTGCCCTACAGGCTTTCTCCCTCAGGGAGGGAGAGAGTATTTGCAGAATTTTCCCTTAATCCCTCAGGTGTAAGGTTCCAGTGGGTACCATCTGGCCAGTTCCCCATTTGGCCACTAGGAGGATTGTGAGATGCAGTGGACATTGCCAATTTAAATATGCAGATGCCCATCTGTTTCTGACTTGTAGCTTTAATAATGAACTGTTGTCTTACCGAGATGATCTGAATAGAGCCTGCCTCAAATTATTCTGCCTTCCTTCAGAAGAATCTCTATTACCTTTATCTCACAGTTCCTCTAATCCTCATGGAGAGGAAATTTAAAGATTAGTTAAGATTTCATATTTTCTTTATGCAATGGAGAGATGTAGCTCTGCAAATTCTAGAAAAATGAAAGATAACCTGCATTTTATTCAGTTTTCCGCTTTGCAATTCCACAGACTTACAGGAAAAGTGTATGTTACTCAAAGTGTAATAGGCATTCACTACTTCCATTAATAAAGTAACAACATGGTTAGAAAAAATGATCTACACAAAACTCAAAATAGAGAACACATATCATTAGCATGAGCACTAAGCCTTCTAAAAAGTTAAAATTGATTTTTATGTGTGTTTGGAGTTTATTTTAATTAAAGGTCTGAAAAAGAACTGTGTTTGATATGCAGATATGATAGAAGACTGCCTGAAAGCTGCTTCCTTTGCCACTTCCTGTGGAGGCCTGTCTTTGCCATTTGCGGTTTCTTTCTTCTTTTGGTAAGGGGAGGCAGGATCTGATTACAGGTCTGAGGTCCTTTCTAGCTACATAGAGGAATTAGTTGGCATAACAGGAGGTGAGTCTTCACTAAATGGATGGAGTGCAAAGTATAGCTAGTAGTAGCCTCCCATAATGCTTCTTCAAGGCATAAGGCAATGAATTACAATTTTATATTTGCTCATTCAGCATAAATAGAATTTGAGAAGGCAGGAACTGAAAGAAAAGGGGTGACCAGATCCATATTCTTGTCTTTGGTAGGAAAAACAATCTATCTCTCTTTAATCTGTGTCTGTTTATTAATTTTATCTTTCGAAGAAAATTTCACAGCTTCCAATACTAATTCATTTCAGACTCGCTAACAACACTTACTGCTGGGAAAGTCATAACTAACCAGACACTTTAGACTTACGTATCTGCTCACTCCTATTTCAGGGGAGCAGGTGCATGTCTCCGCAGCACTTCTCATCTGGGGAGCTTTTCTGTTTCTCCCACTGATCTCTTTGCTACACAGAGGCTGGACTGAGAGGGAGCACTGAAGTTACTAACTTTGACCACTGCTCTAGAGCATGCGAGCAGGGCCAGGTTGGTGTTCCCCACTGGGGTGCAGAATTAGTGCTCAGGAATGTGGGTGGCACCTGGCTCTTCCTGTGAGGGATCCTCTTCAACATTGGAAGTCTGATTTGCTTTAGTGCCCTGTCATCCATGGTGCCCAGCACTGTGCCTGCCTCACTAGGGAGGGGCTCTCTTTCCTGTGGTGTTTGTCTCAGTGATGTGATGCCATTGTTACCTCCTGGCGAGATAACTTTGTGAAAAACACCGGGAGTCTCCCA
Source organism: Sturnira hondurensis (assembly GCF_014824575.4). Classification (NCBI taxonomy): domain Eukaryota; kingdom Metazoa; phylum Chordata; class Mammalia; order Chiroptera; family Phyllostomidae; genus Sturnira; species Sturnira hondurensis. The sequence goes on along the minus strand of NW_028087376.1, from coordinate 3,643,082 downwards.
TTGGTGTGTATTGCAGGGCTTGACTTCCAGTGGGCATGTGAGCTGCTCCCTCTTTAGCCTTTTTTTGCTTCCGTTTACAATCAGGGGGCTTATTCCTTTGAGCTCGCAGTACTACTAATGTTTGCCTGAGTTTTTTCTTCCTTTTCTATCCTGTGATCACAATCACTGAGCAATATTCTGGATTCCACAGACAGATTTAGAGTGGAATTCTGTAAATCCTTTGAAGGAGTCCCCTCTTAAACTTCTTGGGACCTTGATGTTGTACTATAGATGTATTCATTTGTTTCTTTCTTTAATTAGTTCAATTATTAAAGACTGGTGAGTTTTATATTGTTAAGAACTATTTTTTTTAATATTTTAAAGTAATTTTGTATACTATCTGGGCAAAATGACATGTGCTAACAATATCCTTTTTGTTATAGGTCAGCACCCTGCAAGGAGATAGTAAGATATCCAGTTGTGAAACTGGGAAAGGCCAGAGCTCTTGGATTAGGGAAACATGTCCCGTCGGAAACAGACAAATCCAAATAAAGTTCACTGTGAGTATTGGGACTTTTCTTCTGGAATCTGGGAACATTGAGGGTTGGAATGGAAGAGTAATCCGAATTTTAGGTTAGAGGCTCGCACTAATTTGTGAAGAAAAAAGTGTTAGGTATTGAACATGATAGATTTAAAGTGTGTTTGGTTGCTGGAGAAGGTGTTAGAAACTGTCTTGGGAGTAGATGCATTTGATTCATCCTTAGTATTTGTATTAACAAACATTTATAGGATATCTGCTCTGTGAAAAGACTTGTGCTAGTTGCCTGGGCTGTAAAATAACATAAGGATGTATAAGACTATAAATGTAGTAACAGATGAAGTGTGTATCTGTGTGATATATATTCACACACACAATATAACATATATATCACAGCGTGTGCTAAGTGCCAAACAGTGATGCTGCAGACTGTTTGTGCTACAGAAGTTGAGAGGAGGGGGAGAACTTCGTAGACTGAGGTAGTAAGGGAATGCTTGATGGCAAGAGACCCTGGACCATGAACTTGAACTGGGTCTTAAAAGGTAGAAAGTGAATTTTTGAAAAAAGAAGGCAGAGGTAAAATCAGATAAGGAAAAAGATATGAGTAAAGATACAAGTGGGGAGACATGTGATATGTTTAGGGGACAAGGAGACTTTGGATGAAGCATTTGTCCAGAAGTTGAAGGATATGAGGTTGGAGATATTTAACCTATATTGTAGAGGCCTAAAGGCCAGGCCAAGCTCAAACTTCCTCTGTAGACTGTAAGGAGCTCCTGACAGTTTTTAAGCAGGGAGAGTGGAATGACTTTAGAAGGCAGTATTTGGGGATGGATCACGTTAGGGAGAGACTGGTAACAGAAAGACCAGGTAGGCACTATTGCCTTGCATTATTTCTCAATGGTTTTGGATGTATGTCTTATTTTGGTAATTGGATTATAAACTTCCAGGAGGGCAGAAACCATGTCTCATGTATATTTCCTGCTATCCCTCTCAACCTCTAGTACTGTTCATAGTGGGTATTTCAGTATCTTAAAGTACCCTGTAAAATTAATATTAATATATCTATGTAGATTTGAGATAATGAGTTTCCTGTGACCTGGGGAGATGAGCTTCCTCCCCCAAGTGTTTATAAAAGAGCTATTTATGAATAGCTCCTTATGATGAAGGATTGACCAAATAAAGTATAGCAACATTTAAAGAGAATTCAGTGGTATAACATTTGAAAGATTTTTTAAAAGGGAAAAAAAACCCCTACATTTGAGATTAGACAGAGTTAAGAGAAGAGGATCAAAATTTCTTTAAAAACATACGTGTGCCAGACCTTGTGTGCCTTATCTTATTAGGTGATTTCAAGAGTAGGAGAGAAAACAGTAGAAGCTGAAGAATTAAGAGGACTTCAACATCTTACAGATATAATGAAATTATGGTAGCAAATCTCTGTATGTCCTGAAAAAATTTATAAGACAGGACAAGTTGAATGCTCCTAGGAATGTATTCTAGGTGGGTATGGAAGGCTGCTTAATACAAAGGTGCGTGGTTTAAGAAGGCTTTAGAAATTGCTGCTAAACAGTAAAACTTAGTGGGGCTGAATATGAGGGTTGATAAGAAAGAAAATGAAGTGTTCTAGCATAGGTAGTCCGACACAGTGGCTTATGAGGATTGTCTTCTCTCTGGTTGAAAGTGTGTATTGATTGATAAAAGACACAGATATGACCCCTAAGAAGGCAGGGCAGGAAAGGTGCTCTTCATAGAGGTATGTTGGGTTCATGAATAAGGCAGTCATAGGAGTTGAGCATTTACCTATACAGACCTTCTGTCCAGAGAGACTGGTTAGATTTGAGGAAAGGAGGTAGGTGGGTGATGGGATTGTGGTCAGGCCAGGGGGTTGTGTGGTCTGTGCCTGTGTCCACATAGCATATATCATGTTTTGCTGTGTATAACATGCACCCACATTTTAGTACTAATTTCCATGTATAATGCACATCCTTGTTTTTCCCTCAAAAATTTAGGCAAAAAAGTGCGCATTATACACAGCATAATACAGGTATCCACCAGCTGCATCTCCTCCCACTATATTCAGTCAAACCAGGTTGAGCTGGTGTTAGAGTCAGACAAACAGTTGGACAACCAGGCTATGGAGGAGAGAATGTCACACATCCACAGCTGCAGAAAAGCAGTTTCCAGAGCGAGGGAACATTATATTGTAGTGGAGTGGGTGGGACTTTGTGGCCTCTGTGGGAGTGACATGAAGAGGGCTGTGAACAGAAATGTTCAGCCACAGCTAGAAAGCAGGCCCAAGGGAGGGGCTGTTTTCATCACCACATCTGGGCAGAGAACTGTGAGGGCTTCTTAGGTGCTATAGTGGGCTTGACAAAGAACAGGCAGTGGGATTTGCTGATCTCTGAGGACCTTCTGTTTATTTACTATTTGGGGACTGAAGCTGATCCTATCTTTTAAAAAAAAAGTATTTATTTATTTTTAAAGATTTTATTTATTTATTTTTAGAGGGGAAGGAGAGAGGGAGAGAAACATCAATGTATGGTTGCCTTTTGTGCATCCCCTGCTGGTAGTTAGCCTGCAAGGAACCGGCTTGCAACCCAGGCATGTGCCCTGACTGGGAATCGAACCGAGATCGTCTGGTTCGCAGGCCCGTGCTCAATCCACTGAGCTACGCCAGCCAGGGCTTAAAAAAAAAGTATTTATTTTTAGAGAGATGGGAAGGGAGGGAGAAAGAAGAGAAAAATCTTAGTGTGTGAGATGCATTCATCCGTTGACTCTTGCAAGCCCCCAACTGGGGACCTGGTCCGCAACCCAGGCATGTGCCCTGGCTGGGAATGGAACCGGGGACCTTTCGGTTCACAGGCTAGTGCTCAATTCACTGAGCCACACCAGTCAGGGTCCTACCTGTTTTGAAAGTACATCTTCTCATTGCCCATGACAATAATGGTAAGTAGAAATTGGTAATTTCAGTCTTCTGACCACTTGCATATCCTATCCCCTTGCAGTGAAAATGAACCAATCAAATATATTGAATTTAATGCTCCTCATCTATTTAAAGTAAATAGAATGGACTCAAGGTCTGGGAGGCAGGAAAGTCTACAGAAGCTCTGCTTCAATATCAAAGCCAGTCAGCACTGGAGCCGAGTAATGGCTGAGCTCCATTTGATCTGCCTTCTGGGAAGAAGAAGATTATGTGGCCTAAAGCTCAAAGCCCATCTAAAAGAATATATTAAGATCCCACTGCTGTAGGGAGGTAGCATTCATCCGATCCACTTCAGAGGTCAGAGGGCAGGTGGCTCCGACATTTACTTGGCCTTCATCAGGACTGACTCTGTATCTCAGAAATATCCAGGCAGATTCTTGTGTTTTACCCAGTTCATTGATAGACTTGTTGAGAGTTTTTGCAAGAAAATCCTAGAATTGTTAGTCACAGATGGGATAATGGGCTGAAATCTGTTAGACCCTCCCTCCATTCTTTCTCATCTCACCCTTCTGAGTGTAAGTGCTTATCAGCTGTTTCTAGAGAGCCTTGAAAATGAGAGCCTTGAACACTCTCATTTGGTGTGTTTATACCAAGCAAACCACTAAGGAAAGGAAAACTTTTTCTTAAGAGTTTCTGTTTCCAGATAGCATGTACATATTAAAAACTTTCAATTAAAATTAAAAGCTTTTTGGCTTTTACAGAGAAGGGAAAAAAGCCTTTGTAGTCCCTTCTCTTCTAAAAAGTACAACTTGTTTTATCTTCATCCATTCTGTGAGCTTCCCTGTGAGGTAAATGGTTATGTTCCCAACATGTGATGGCACTGGGGGTCCAGAGATTGTCAGCTCGAAATGGAATCCTCTCTCCCAATACTAGTTTATTTTTTCTGAGTTTCACATCTGCTCTGTTGGAATATGTTTCGCTGCTATACTTAATTTCATTCAGCTGAAATTGCATTTTTGAGGCAGGCAAAATAGGCTTACAGTTGTGAGTATGTGAAATAGTTTATTCTTGTGTTATTATTTATTAAGTACTGTATTATTTTCAATACAGATAACTGTAAACCTACTTTTGGCCACCCCTATATTTAACTGTACCAAGGACTCAGGAAAGAGAATTTTAAAATCTTTGTCTTTCCGGTAACTTTCATTTCAGGCTTCTCTTCTGTTCTGCAAACTCGCTTGCATGGCCTTGTTTTCATCTGGTCTGAAAAGCCTTAGCCAATCAAACCATATCTTGATTTCATACTAAAGAAAGGAGAGATGACACCTTGCTTTTTTACTGTGGGAGCTTAGATGACTCCTTTTCAACTATTAATAGACAAATACCTGTGTTAGAGAAGATGGTTGCCCTACATCAATATCTAGAGTTAGAGGATTTTTTTTAACCTACTCCAACAGTCTCAAGATAGAAGAAAATAATAATTCTATGTTGCACAAACACGCAATTGTATAACACTTCTTTAATCTCTAGTATCTCTATGAATCATATTATACTTAATTATGACATACTTTTAGCAAGTATCACCATCTGCTTGTGAAAGGATAATTCTGGACAGCCAGATTTTAGGGATTAGGTAAATAATGACTACCAGGAAATCACATCTTTTCCTGTGAGTTCTGCCAAAATCATGTGGGTTTTTTTTCTTGATTTTTATATAGTTTGCTCTAGTTGATGTTTAAAATAGGAGTGGCCCCAAGGAATAAAGTTTACCTTAGCCTTTTTTCTCAAGTCAGGAACAGAATAAAATATATAATCACAGTTGTTCTCCCCGAACTGCCAACAAGGAATGATATAATCAATTTATCCCAGCTGTCCTAGATGAGATTGCCTGGGTGGGCAAAAAGTCCTGGATAGGGAAGTCACATGGAACAGACTCATCTCTGTTCTGTGAAGGCCTAAATATTTAAACAAAACATTTAGACAAAAATAAAATTTAAGTTCCATTTGATAGAGACCAAACTGAATTACTAGCTGATATTGAAAGGTACATATACTTTTAGATACCCTTTTACTAATCCAGTGGGTGATTCCTTAATAAGAAGGAATGGGAAAGTATACAAGGTCTGTCTGGAAAAATATCCAACCATTGTTAATATAACGATAACGATTTACGTGGAATTGATGTAACCTAGAGAGTGGACTGGAATGTGCGTGTGTGAACAATGACAACCGCATTGCACTAGTCAGTGGGGGCCATTGAGTGAGCATGTGCACTGTGTGGCCATTGCATTCAAAATGACTGAGCGAGTAGAGCAACTAATCTGCATCAAATTTTGTTTTAAGCTTGAACATTCCTCTGTGAAAACTATTCAGATGATTCAGGAAACCGCAGTTATAGGCAGTTGGTGATTGGCAGCTTCATCACAACAACATGCCCACTCATGCCTCATGTCTCATGCAGAGTTTTTTGGTGAAACATCAAACCACCCAGGTCATTCAGCCCCTACAGTCCAGATTTGGTGCCCTGTGACTTCTGGCTTTTCCCAAAACTAAAATTGCCTTTGAAAGGGAAGAGATTTCAGACCCATCAGTGGGATTCAGGAAAATATGATGGGGCAGGTGATGGTAGTTGGGAGAACTGTGTGAGGTCCCAACGTGCCTACTTTGAAGGGAACTAAGGCATCATTGTCCTGTGTACAATGTTTCATGTATCTTGCATCTTCAGTATATATCTATATTTCATATATTATAGGTGGGTACTTTCTGGGCAGACCTCATATATTCTAAATATGCTATAAACCTAGCTGGTTTCTGGCCAGGTTTCTTTAGAGTTGAGCAGCATCAGTGATGAGAATGATCTTCCCCTTGATTATTATTTACAAGCTAATACGTAACTTGTTCCATAGTGCCTTGTATGCCTATAGTCACCAGGTCTGAAAACACACATCTACCCAGAAGAATTCAGTAACCATTCCGTTGGCATGGCCATGTGGTTACAGTGGGACCAAAATGGAGAAGTTAAATATTTTACTTCTGCAAAAAAAGAAGAGAAGACACAGTAACACAGAATTCATATTTTGCTTTCTCTAGCAGTAATTCGTATCAAGCATGTCATCTTGGATATTATGAAAATGAACTTTAAGCAGCTTATTTTTCCATTCCTTCCGGGCTGTGTGGTTGCAGTACATTTGGACTCTAACCCAGGCATGGTACTACCACATGGTATCAGAACCATCAAAGTGATGGCTCCTTCTGTCATATATGGGCCCTAAGAACGTTATTTTGGCACTTGAGTTGTGTTTATCAGTTTCTCGTGACCCGAAGGGAGCAGTAACACTAAGACTGGAGTCGCTCTTGCACAGAGACAGCATAACCACTGATAATCTGCCTGGCCACCTGCTTACATCTCTACTAGAAAGCAGTTCAAGAATATGGGTATTAGAGTTGGGTAGACCTCTGGGTTTGAAGACTTACTTCCACCATAGACCTTAGTTTCCCCCTAAGTAAAATGAGGCTAGTAATACCTACCAAATACAATTTTACAGGGAGTTAAGGTAAGGTAACAAGTATAAAGCACTTAACATAGTGTCTGGAGCTAGGAAGTGCCAAATACTATTATTAGTGTTCAACACTTTGCATATAGTTAACATTCAGTGAATACTTGCTGAATGAGTGCCTAAGCAATCACTTGAAGCCTAATTCACTTCAGTTCTTTCAGTGCCTAAGGACTAGTAGTACAGACCAACTGGCCTGTTCATTTCTCCTACATCATTGTCTCCTGCCTTGGAACCTGAGCCTGTTTACTTCCCTTTCTCTCCTCAGTAAGAAAGTGCTGTTGGTCTGTTGCCAAACATTTCACTAGGGCTTTTTATTATTCTCTCATAGCGGCTGGAGAATGGGGACTGTAGTTTCCACTCTGACTGAGATAATGGAAACCTCAAGAAACCCAATTCTCTTTTCTCCTTATGCCTGGCCTCTTGGAAATAAAAGAGCACTTAAATGTTAACTCTTTAGTAACCACACAGATCCCAGGCAGAGTTCATTTTAAAAAAACACACATTGGGTCATTGGATTGAGGACACTAATGGCATGTTTCAGGAAGTTTGTCCCTCATCAGAAATTGGTTCATAGAATACCTGTCCTCCTTTTAATCCATTCTTCAACTAGTTGTAGATTTGTTTATGGCTAATTCTGATAGACTTTAGAAAGGGAGTCAAGGAAGAACTTGCAGAACATGCCTTAGAAGGAGAGCGGATGAAAGATGGGATTAGATACTGCTGTCTAGATGGATTACTTGAAGCACTTCTTTAATAATCCGAGGTAGACACTGACTCGGGGCATAATGGAAGTAGGATAAGATGCACAGATTGTGCCCAGATTTGTTGTCCTGCCTTTATCTCTCCCTTTGCTTCTTGCTACTGTCTCCCCAATTCTGAAGGAAGGTTGTAAATGGAATTGAGATTCTGAAGCTAAATTTGTAAAGTAGCAATTGATCACCTTTTGAAAGTGAGTCAAGATTAGGAGGATTTAAGGGAAGCAAATGATGCTTTCTGGAGCATCTGGCTTACTGCCTGGGAAGAGTAGCTGCACCCAGAAACAGTTCTAGGCAACAAGCACCTTGGAGATGAATGACTCCACCACAGGGTACCTGCCTGTCTCCTGCCTTTGAATGGTCTGACTTTCCAACCAGCTTGCCTGGGGATGTGCTGCCCAGCTGGTGGCCTGACTATTTTTCCTTGTGACCACCAGGGGAACAAGTATTTGCTGGGCTAGAAGAGCAAGCCCGCCAGGCGATGATGAAAACTGATTTTCCTGGAGACCTTGGCAGTCAGCGACAAGCTATCCAACAACTAAGAGATCAGGACTCCAGTAGCAGTGAGTTCTGCACCTTCTGGTAATGACTCAGGGCAATGGGAGAAGAATTATCACAGTGTGTGTGCTCTGGGGATTGTGCATGGGGTTGGGAGGAAGACATGAAGAAGGAAACTTGTGGATCCTCAGTGTTCCCAAAGGTGTGCTAAGGTGAATTGGCATACGCTTACCCAGGGAGAGAACAGGCTTGGTGTGTGGTGTTGCTTTTCACTCCTGGACTGCTGTACTTGGCGCAGTGCCATACACAGGTAGGCTTGTGACGATGGTGATAGACAGGGGCACAGGAGAGATCTGTGCCCAAGCAGCCCCTGGGTTAGGTCAAATGAAAAGTTTTAAAAATCTCTGTCTCCTTGGATAGATTTATTCATAATTAATAAAATATAAGAATGGCATTAGTGAAACTTTTGCTTGAGGGCCTAGTTTTAATGTTATTCAAGAGACATTGCATACTAATGAGATCATGCATCATATAAAATGTTAACGCCAAGTCTTCTCTTCCCACACCGAGTCCTAAGGAGATCCCTGTGGTTAAGAGATGGAAAAGACAGTGGCTGGTAGCTGGTTGAGCCTTGTGGACTGCCTGTTCCATGACCTGCCTGAATAAATACACTTTGGGATATGTTCGTTTCTGTGATGATTTCTATATTTTCCTAATCTCATCCAATGCTGGTTATTATGCGTGTCAAATCAGAGACATTTCAAATTTTTCTTCACATTTGGGGCTGTGGAAGAACGAAGAGGGGGAGAGTTCTGCAACCTTCTAGGAGCTGCAGTTTCCACTCAAACCAATAATTTAGAAAAAAAAAAGCCCCACAACTTAGCAATTAATTACTCAGGTAGAGAAAAATGAACCCAGATATTTTTGCAAAACCTGTGAGAGCCACCAGTTTGAGTAACAGGTGGGAATGGCAATGTGTATAAAAGTCTAACTGGTTTCCATTCTGGAGCAGATGCACGACTCCTCTGGATAGAATACTTATTCTTTTTTAAATCTTTCTTGTAGAGACATGTATTTGGATTTTTGATAAATTACAAAAATATGTTGGATACAATGTTGTCTTAGACTAAGTTTACAAGTATTCCAGATAAGCTGGTGAGAAAATATGGTATGATTTAACCTGTGCCAATCCTTCATTACTGAGGAGGATTCACACTGAGGTGGGCTGGGGGATGAGGCTCACATACCATACCAAATCCAGCCCACCAGCCACGTGGGGGATCGAACAGAGATATGCTACTGACAGATGATTTAGTTAGCCTTCCTTAGGAAGAACAGGAATATAACCAGTTTTGCCCAGATACGGATGCATTTAGAAATTGTGCAAGGGAGAGAAGAGAGAAGGCAAGAAACACTGCTAGGTAGGAAAGCCGAGTCCTACTTCTGATGCAGGAGCTGGTGAAACTTTAGCCTGTGTTTCTCTCTTGCTCACAGTCAGACCCAGGCTCCAGGATGCAGGTGGGGTTGGGAAGGGGCTGGAGTCTGGCGGCTTCCCTAGGCCTGGCTTCCTCTTGTGGTCTTCAAGGTACTAGCACATCTTTTTTTCCTTTCAGACAGCACTCCCTTTGTTATTGTTATTATTCTTTTTTTTAGAAAATTTTTCCCTTTTTATAAGAAATTGTGTAGAAAACCAGCTCCCAATAAACCTTGAAGTTCCCCTAGCCACAGACATCCCCTAGCAGACATCAGACATCTCCTGTCCCCTAAACAAAAACACTCAATTCTTACTTTAGCCACAATCAATTATATTTCATTCTAAAGTAAAGAATAACCTGTTCCCTCTACTTAATGCAGCCAGTCATCCATCAGATAATCCAAAGAACCAACAGAAACAATAGATTTATTTGGCCTAGAATGCTGAGTTACCAGCAGAGTAATAAGAACACAGTGAGTTGAATACTGCTACAAACTGCCTGAGGTTGTTTGCTACACTAATTTTTCCACCAGCCCTTTCCCTATAAAGTGACATCACTTTAACCTAATTTACTACTGTCTCCCATATTGATTAGAAGAAAGAAAAACTTGTTGGCGTTTCTTTAAGTGTGCCTTGGAGTTTGTTGGGAGAGGATAGACCAGTGGGACTCAGAATAGAACAGTTTATGTGCTATCATGGAGAAATTGTGCAGGGGGGTTTGGAGTAAAATAAGTTAAATCAGTGAGAAGTGTTGGTAGATCGGAGGTGGTGTGTCGTGGGAATGAGCATGGTGTGAGGTCCATGGGAGGTGTGATTTGAAGTATGAGATATTTGGGGACCATGTGTAAGAAGTTACTATTTTTATGATGATGCACAGGGCCCAATAACCATTTTCCAGTGCAATTTGCCTCAGATTTTCTCTGTAGTGTGTGTGTGACATTATAAAAAACACCTGTAGCTGGCTTCCGATTAACATGATTTGAACCCAACTAGACACTGATTCAAACTATGTTATGGAAGATCTGAAAATGTTTTTTATTATAGCTGCAAACTCCAGGGTGGGAAGCAACCTAAGCTGTATTCGTGCAAAAATCAGAACAAGTGACCAGTTTGTGTGTTCCAGGTGACAGTGAAGGTGATGAAGAGGAGACCACACAAGATGAAGTCTCTTCCCACACATCGGAGGAAGATGGAGGGGTGGTCAAAGTGGAAAAAGAGTTAGAAAATGCAGAGCAGCCTCTTGGTGGGAACGAAGTGGTAGAGCATGAGGCAAGTGACCCCCTTACTCGTCTACTCGGCCCAGACGCCTCCCAGCCATGTAGAACATTCTCGCCTCTGACAGTCTCCTGGGCCTTCACTGTGGAGCCTCTCGTCCTTCAAAGCGCCAGTTATGCAAACCTCAGACACACAATTCTTAACGCGCCCAGGTTTCCTTTTCCACCTACATGTCACTACATCCATGTATAGCTCTCCTTTCTAAAGCTCCCCACTTCTTTCCAGACAGAATATCCACCTTTGCAAAACCATTAGCTGACTTTCTGAGGCGTGCGCTCGGGTATGCTTGCCAATTGAAGTCGAAGTGTTACCTCACTAAATTGCTTCCTGAAGATTCCTGCAAGAAGCATGGCAGGAGGGAACCTAATCCTCTCTCTACAGAGTTTAGTTTGTGTGGGAAATAGCGAATCTCTCTCTGGGGCAGTCCTATGCCCTCATGGCAGGAAGCCATGGATAAAATGAAGATGGGTGCAAATTTAATTCCCTTCCCTCCATTAGTTTTTACTTTGGTCCACGTGGAAACCTAAGAATACTGCGTGATAACAGGTTGTGTTTTTTATAGCAGGGTACCCTGTAAAAAGAAGGAGAGGCAAGGGAAGAGACTGGTCAACAGTCTTCATGAATTTCCTACTTACTGAATTGCAGGTCACAGAGAATTTGAATTCGGACCCTTTACTTGGACTCTGCCAGTGTCCCCTCTGCCAGCTAGACTGTGGGAGTCGGGAGCAGCTGATTGCTCATGTATACCAGGTATGACGTGGAGAGCCACGTGCTCTGGAACTCAAGTGGCAGCAGCTGGTTTAGCTCCCAAAGGAACTTTGGTGGTTGCTGTCATCATTAAAACTCCAGTCCAGTCCTTAGAGCATTTTGGAGAATAAGTGGAATATTTGGGTAAATATTTTCTGGGATTCCTAGACAGACATACTATGAAAATTAGCTACTATTTTTTAAAAATTACTTAATGCATATTTTAAATAGTGGAATAGAAACTGACATCTATGAATAATGAGAGCTTTGTTTTAAAATTTTTATTTATTTATTTTTTTAGACAGAGGGGAAGGAAAGAAGAAAGAGAGGAAGAGAAACATCAATGTGTGGTTGCCTCTTGTGTGTCCGTCTCCTACTGGGGACCTGGCCTGTAACCCAGGCATTTGCCCAGACTGGGAACTGAACCTACAACCCTTTGGTTCTCAGGCCGGCACTCAGTCCACTGAGTCACACCAGCCAGGGCAAAGGCTTTGTTTTAAAGAAGAAAAAATGAGTTAACGTAAATGCTTCTGAAATACTGGAGAAAGTTAGTGTAAATTAGGGGATCAGGATAAGATAGACTTTTGTGTTCTTTTTCCCCTGATCCAGTCACAGAACCTCTGTGCCTTGTGAAGCTGTATTGAGAAGACATCAGCACTCATAGCAGCCTGAGTTATAGCGAAAAGATAGATAGCTTATGAGGAGCTGCATTTCTTCAAAAGACTGTTTTTAAAAGATTGAAGGAAAGGCGGGCACTTAAATACCTTTTGGATACCAGTCTCCCCAGTTAGCTTCTAGACTGGCCCTCCTTGCTCACTTCCCATGGACTGGTCGCTGCACAGTGTGAGGCAGGCAGTCAGAGAGAAATTATCCCGAGCATGTACGTCTTACGGGCCTGAAGATGGCTCTGGAGCTCCATTGTTCATCAGTTTGGCCACATGGCCCAGAATGTATCAGAAGTCAGACTAGTGAAATGTGAGCAATGGTCTGAATGGCCGGGCCCTTCAGAAAGCCCATTAACACGAGAGACTTTTATTTTCCCAGGTGCTAAACAGGGAAAATAGTTGCAAGTCCCTTGTTTTCTGAGACTGAGGAAAGGGGTTATGTCCCAGAAAGTAGTTCCTGCATGGGTGTAGATTGTCTTGGGGATGGCGTGAGGTGACAGATTAAAGCTCTGTTTTACAGCATACTGCAGCAGTTGTGAGCGCCAAGAGCTATATGTGTCCTGTCTGTGGCCGGGCCCTGAGCTCCCCCGGGTCATTGGGTCGCCACCTCTTAATCCACTCGGAGGACCAGCGGTCTAACTGTGCTGTGTGTGGAGCCCGTTTCACCAGCCATGCCACGTTTAACAGGTTAGCCGGGTGCCTGACCCTCTGGTGTCGGGAACAAATTACTGGGGGTGGGTCTGCTTTCCCAAGTCAAAGTAAAGGCTAGAGATTGGTAATGCAAAGGCAACTGATTCTTGACTCTTTGGAAATACAAATAATGAGGCAAATAAAGCCCATTCCATTAGCTATCCCCAGAGGAAAACTAATTCCCGTTTCTTTTCCCCATCAGAATAATATTTTCATCTAGAAAGAGATGTAGGGAAGTCCAAGAATATTCATGATAAGCATGGAGAAAGAAGTTACAGGGCTGAGAGGGCCCTAATGTTGAGGACGTAGCCTCTGCTGTCTCAGGAAGACTGGAACGCTGTGATTGTGGCCTAGTCTGGTTTGCTAGTGTACGGTGCAGAGTTGCCCAGGGCAGGAGGCATCTGGGCCAGTAAATTGCACATCCTGAAGGCAGGACTACCCCCTTCCATAGCGTGACTGCCCTGCACAGCTCTGACCAAACACCACCATTCTGGCTTGAATGAAAAGGGCTCCTTGTAAGAGCTCGTCTGGTTTCTAGTGGCTTGCTGTGGCAGTTGGTTCGGTCTCTAACTCCAGGTGGGCTTTCAAACTTGCCGCACACCCTAGCTCAAAGAAGAGCAGGGGTAGAGAAAAAGAAGAGGTCTCCTAAGCACTCAAACTGACCACTAGTGGTGAACTTGGAGCAACTGGCCTAGTAGAACAAGAGTAAGTCAGAACACTGAGCCTTGCTAGAAGGTGACACTAACCATCTGAAATTTTTGCTTTCTAGCGAGAAACTTCCTGAAGTACTTAATATGGAATCCCTACCCCCAGCCCACAGTGAGGGCCCCTCCAGTGCTGAAGGGAAGGACATTGCCTTTAGTCCTCCAGTGTATCCTGCTGGAATTCTGCTTGTGTGCAACAACTGCGCTGCCTACCGTAAGCTACTGGAAGCCCAGACCCCCAGCGTGCGCAAGTGGGCTCTTCGTCGACAAAATGAGCCTTTGGAAGTACGCCTGCAGCGGCTGGAACGAGAGCGCACAGCCAAGAAGAGCCGGCGCGACAATGAGACCCCCGAGGAGCGGGAGGTAAGGCGCATGAGGGACCGTGAGGCCAAGCGCCTACAGCGCATGCAGGAGACAGATGAGCAGCGGGCACGCCGGCTGCAGCGGGATCGGGAGGCCATGAGGCTGAAGCGGGCCAATGAAACCCCGGAGAAGCGGCAGGCCCGGCTCATCCGGGAGCGCGAGGCCAAGAGGCTCAAGAGGCGGCTGGAGAAAATGGACATGATGTTGCGAGCTCAGTTCGGCCAGGACCCTTCTGCCATGGCAGCCTTAGCAGCTGAAATGAACTTCTTCCAGCTACCTGTGAGTGGGGTGGAATTGGACAGCCAGCTCCTGGGCAAGATGGCCTTTGAGGAGCAGAACAGCAGCTCTCTGCACTGAGTCACAAACACCCTCCTGTCTGCCCTCCCGCTCACTCAAGCCGGATCAGTGCTGCAGCCACCCACAGGGCCGTGTCTTTCCTGCCAGAGGAAGGCCCAGGTTTGTTGCAGGTGGACCTGTGCACCCCCTTGCATGTCGGAGCAGGATGATGGGGTCAGGAGGGACCCAGCTCAAGGCTGGACCAGGGTGCAGGCACTCCAGAGAACTGGACTCCTCAGCCCACTGCTGCAGGGCATGTTGTAGGACTGTGGGGCCCCAAGGTGGCCCACGCAAATAAATTAATTTTATCATTAGTGACCCTTTCCTGCTTTTCTCTCAATTTCATTCTAGCAAACGAAGGGATCTGGGAGAGACCCGGGTGGAAGTTTTCAGGCAGTGACTTCTAGTGGTTGTCTTTTTCAGAGGGAGGGCGCCCTCAACTTAAACTCTCCAAGCAAAGATTCCTAGGTGTCTGGGTTTTTACAAGTTGATGAGACCCAAGGGCTATTAAAACCTAGCTTACATTTTCCAAACTCAGTAGATGCCTTTCCTCAGAACTGGCATTTAAAAAAATATATATGTTATTGATTATGCTATTACAGTTATCCCATTTCCCCCCCCTTCACTCCCCTTCACCCTGCACACCCCCTCCCACCCGCATTCCCCCGATTTAGTTCATGTTCATGGGTCAAACATTTAAGTTCTTTAGCTTCTATATTTCCAATACTATTCTTACCCTCCCCCTATTTTGTACCTACCATCTATGCTACTTACTCTCTGTACCTTTTCTTCCTCTCTCCCCCTTCCATTCCCCTGTTGCTAACCCTCCATGTGATCTCCATTTCTGTGGTTCTCTTCCTGTTCTAGTTTGCTTAGTTTTTGTTTTAGGTGTGGTTGTTAATAATTGTGAGTTTGCTGTCCTTTCACTGTTCATATTTTCATCTTCTTTTTCTTATATAAGTCCCTTTAACATTTCATATAATTAGGGCTTGGTGATGATGAACTCCTTGAACTTGCCTTTATCTGAGAAGCACTTTATCTGCCCTTCCATTCTAAATGAAAGCTTTGCTGGATAGAGCAATCTTGGCTGTAGGTCCTTGCCTTTCATGACTCTGAATACTACTTTCCAGCCCCTTCTTGCCTGCAAGGTCTTTTTTGAGGAATCAGCTGACAGTCTGATGGGAACTCCTTTGTAGGTAATTCTCTCCTTTTGTCTTGCTGCTTTTAAGATTCTCTCCTTCTCTCTAATCTTGGCTAAGGTAATTATGATGCGCTTTGGTGTGTGCTTCCTTGGGTCCAACTTCTTTGGGACTCTCTGAGCTTCCTGGATTTCCTGGAAGTCTATTTACTTTGCCGGATTGGGGAAGTTCTCCTTTATTATTTGTTCAAATGAGTTTTCCACTTGTTGCTGTTCCTCTTCCCCTTCTGGTACCCCTATAATTTGGATGTTGGAATGTTTAAAGATGTCCTGGAGGTTCCTAAGCCTCTCCTCATTTTTTTTGAATTCTTGCTTCTTCATTCTTTTCTGATTGGATGTTTCTTTCTTCCTTCTGGTCCATTCCATTGATTTGAGACACAGTTTCTTTCCCATCAGTATTTTTTTTCTTTATTTCCCTGTACATTTTCCTTTATTTCACTTAGCATAGCCTTCATTTTTTCATCTAATTTGCAAGCAAATTCAACCAGTTCTGTGAGCATCCTGATTACCAGTGTTTTGAATTCTACATCTGATAGGTTAGCTATCTCTTCATCACTTAGTTGTATTTTTCTGGAGCTTTGATTTATTGTTTGGGCCATTTTTTTTGTCTTGATGCACCTGTGAGGGGCGGAGCCTTAGGTGTTCACCAGGGCAGGGCAACCTAGTTGTGTTGTGATGCTGTACGTAGGGGAGGGGTCAGAGAGGGAACAATGGCTTTTGCTGCGCTCCCTGCCAGATTTCAGTCACTTCCTCGCTTCCCCCAAGCAAACCAGGCCCTTCTGGTGCTGATTCCTGTGTGGGTGAGTTTGTGTATGTTCTAGGACCCTGTGGATCTCTCCAATGAATTCTCCTGTGAGGCTGGGAGTCTCTCCTGGCACCTCAACCCCCACAGGTATATATATGTCCTAACGTAGTCAATTTTATTCTCCTTAAACCACAAAATAGTGTCTGGTTGTACAAACATCCCTAGTTACAGTCTTGCCAAGAGGTCCCAGCTGGGATGCGGTGAGGGAGGCAGTTAGTCAGTAGCCAGAACTCCTGAGGGGTCACTTTAAAACGCTAACACTCAGGTTAAAAGACTTGGTGCTGGAGCCCCACAGGTATTTTCCATCGGTGTTTTGAGGCTTTATTCCCCAAGCTGGGACCCTGGGTTGCATGGTCTGTCCCGCTCCCCGGTTTCACCTGGTTTATCTGCACACCAATGTGGGACCACCTGGTCTGCCAGCCGCCTTGTGCACTGCGTGCCTCCACAATCTGCTGCCTCGCTGGGTCTGTGTGCTGCCACCTTGCGCCTCTGGGACCTGCCAGCCGCCACTTTGCCTTGACCCCTCTCTGCTCAGCTGCCCAACTTCACCCCTCCTACAGGTTTGGATGAATGTGTGTACTTTAACTCCTTGGTTGTTGGACTTCCATACAGTTCAATTTTCTGTCACTACTGGTTGTTTTTTTGTTTCTAAATTGTTGTTGTCCTTATTTTGGTTGTGCAAGGAGGTACAGTGTGTCTACCTACGCCTCCATCTTGGCTGGAAGTCTAACTGGCATCTTTTTTTAAGTTGTTTCATACTACTTTATTTAGGAGGGGACTCCATTTTCACTCAGTAGACTTTATGCATTTCTCATGTTGTTTCACTCATTAACTCATCTAATTGTGCAGGGTTACTCAATGTCATCTTGACCAGCCTACCATCTTCATAACAAGACTTGTTGACAAGTTCTGGATTTTCTGCAAGGGCTTCATTAATTTCAGTACTTCTCCTGATAAGAGAACTGAGTTCACTAGCAGCTTTCTTTCACACTTTTCAAAGCAACTTCTTTAATTTTGTTCCAATTTTGGGCAGACTACAGTAAACATCTAAAACTCCCTGTGCAAAATTACTGATTCCTAGTGGTCCAATATCACTTGCTGTTGTTATCCATTCATGTTTCTCTGTGAATTTACATACAGAGAAAGCAGACTGGGCCTGGTGCACAGCACTGGCCTCATGCCCCATGGCCTGGGCAGGCAGGACACAGAGTGCAGACAGGAGTGGGTATCATGGTAAAACTCTGTGGCCATGATGCAAACTGGCATCTTATAAAGAGGCTATGCTATTTAGACTAGGTGCTATTTTTCTGGGCAGGATTCAGTTTGTCAAACTTTTAAAAATTCTATCCCAGAGAGCAGACAGCTGCACTTAGGAATATGTTCATAGGAATAGTTGAAATATTTAGGTCCACGGCATCAAGGAACTCATGTTTGAGAGAAGAAATTCATTTTTTTACTTACTCCCCAGAGCCAAGGTAGGATAATCCAGAGTTAAGGTGATATGAGAGCTCGAGTCAGTAGTGGGGAAGGTAGCACAAAGCGACTGTATGGTTGCCAAACTGTGGAGGAGACTAGGGCTGAGGTCATTTCTAAAAAGCTTCTGTGATGGTACAGAACAAGCACAGAACTTTCCTTAGCCTGCACCAAAGGTTGTGTACAGTTTAGATAATTATAGATCTTCAGGTCCAGAAGGAAGTGCCCTACTTAAGTTGTAGCCAGAAAAATAACTATGCCAGAAACGTGGACCTCTTCCAACATCATGACAAAAAACTTGGACTTTTCTCTGACCTCCATTGGTTCAAGGTTACTTAATAGCATTATCGGATCCCCACCCTCAACTACCAAACTAGGGTTAATTCTTTCTGGGTAGGCTGGAATATTTCTGTTGTGAAAAATACACACATTTCAATCAGCTTATTTTGAAGTTCTGCACATTTAAAAGAAAGTAGTTAAGTCGGATGCCTCTCTCTTACATACTTCCTTCCTGAAGGCCTCCGTGGGGTCCTTCAAAGTGGTGGTGCACTCACTACACGTCAAAGATTATTCTGAGCACTTTACATGGGTTATTTCATGTAGCTTTCCGAATTATTAACAGACTCAGGAGTTAGATGCCTGGATTTAACATTCTGCACTGCTATTTAATAGCTGTGTTACTTCAGGCAAGTTATTTGACCCTATTTTATGGCTGGTTTCCCCACCCATAAAATATAAATATTACTACTAGCAACAAATGATTGTTAATATATAATGCACTTAGGACAGTTTGGGGCACACAGTAAATGCTCAGTAAGTCCATCTTGTACCTGAGTGGCAAGCTTTCTGAATTAGAAGCAGTAACTATCATTGGAACTGACTTATTTCAGCAATTTCTGACAGTATTCTTGAGGAAAGAAAAATGGGAGACAAGGCCACCAATGAAGACATCTTCAGGTCCTTTTCATCAACTACGCTAGTATCTACAGGTGGCCTACAGGTAGACTTCTGGGTCTCTGAAATACACAGCAACAAAATGTGCAGACCATGCTCCAGGTCTAGCTCACATAACCTGCCCAGAGTTCATCACACAAAGATGGGTACCATGTGGTCTCTGTTATAAGCTTGCCCACAGAAGGCTTCTTCTCACCCCCACCCATTGGCTATCTAAGGCTGGGATAGGAAAAAGGCGCAAACACCAAAAGGAAAAGCTAGTAGTTTATATAGATAGATATATAGATATATAGATATTGATATATAGTTTACATAGTCCACAAGTTAAATGCAGGTATCCATAAGAAGAGCATTAACAATAAAAATACAATCTGTGTGTAGCCAAGTACAGAGACTTAAAATGGTAAAACAGCAAAAGGATCTCACAAAAATACAAATATACAGTACAAATTGATTTATTTAAAACAGTTACAAAAAAGCACAACAAAATAGAGATTATCCTTAGAATTATTAATGCTTTGTTAAAGATCAGGTAGGATTAGAGGGTAAGAAATGGTATGGGTGGGGGGAGCACCTGACTAGTTCTAAGGCTTTAGATACAATGCAGTTGATTACATATTAATTCAGCCATTACATACTGGGGATGGTAGTTGGGGGTCAGTAATTTATCTACAGGGAACTCCTACACCAATCAGATCCATCCAGACCTCCCCAGTGATCCTTCTCTATTCCTCGGGACCCTAAAGCCAACTGGATGACATTCCCATCCTTCTTTCTCCACCCCATTCCCTATCCATGTTTCCCTCCCCTAAGGTGCTGTGCAAGCTGAGAGCAGTCTGCTCTCTGCAGCTGGAACATACACTGTTTTGGCTACAGGGATCCTATACGGGACTGGGAAGGTTGTAGGGGACAGCCTTATTTTTAATACTTCAAGTTTGTCAAGAGAACAGTCAGTCTCTCCCCCAACACAAGATTCTCTCAAATGTGAGTATCAAGCAAATGAGGGATGAACCCTGCCTTTAGCAATACCAGCACTGCGCTAACCACTCACAGCTCACAACTACGTGCAAACTCCCTGTCCAGGGAGTGGGTGTAAAACTACCACGTCATCAGCTCACGCTCTCTGATGAACCTCAGTCCCCATGACAGTCATAAAGACAGAAATCAATGCTCGTGAGTTTGACACTAGGTAAAGGCACATGGGCTGCTGCCACGCACACTGCAGACAGGAGCCCAGTTTGGGGCGCCACCTTCACTGCTGGGCATTTGCAGTTAAAATGGGACCACACAGACTGTTGAGTCTGCAATCTACTGAGGGAGAATCTAGGCTTAACAGAAATAATAAAGAAACCTTAGTGTGAAAAGTGCATTTATTACTACTGTTCCTGCTGGGGAGGTTCAGCAGGGCAAACCACACCACCGCTCCTCCTTCTGCCCCAGGCACTGTGCATAGTCTGCAGGTAAGGAGAGTGCAGTCAACTCTAGCATCTCAAGGGCCAGTGTCATCCTAGGCCCAGACCAGGCTTCTGGTCCAAAGAATGGTCCTAGAGTTGAAAGAGCAACTGACAACTGCAAAGACTCAGATGCTTATTTTATTATTGCATAATGTAGGAGGCCTTCCCTACTCCAGGGAAGCCTGGAAGGTGAAGGTGTCCCAGCAAAGGGGTAATAGGTTCCTGGTCAACATCCAACCCAGCACAGTTCAGCTCTTCAACTGTAGTGTACACTTTTTCCCATCTGGAAAGTATTGTAGCTTCAGTGTGGTTCAGTAAACTTAGCCCTAGGAAGCCAACAAGTCTCCCTAAAACTTGGCCTCTGCCCTATTTACTTTGCTTTTAAGACTGTGACCTAATCTCCAATGGCCAATTAATCAGGTTTTAAGACTGTGACCTAATCTCCCATGGCCAATTAATGGGGTTATCTTTCCTTTAATGGACCCAGGCCCTTTCTCAGTCAACCCACGTCCACACTTCATCTCCAGTGTGATCACTCAGCTCTTCGATACGCCCACCTGTTGCAAGTTTAAATGATACCACCAACCTGTGCATCTCCTATGATGCCCACTGGTAAAAATAAAACTAAACCCCACGGAGGGGCTGTTTCAATCCAACTTTAGACCCTTCCTCAACCCCAGACCAGAATCCACATAACTGGAGCCAATGAACTTCTCCAGGATACTGACACAGACCCTAACCTGGTTCCCCGCCATTTATTTTAAAAAGAGGATACAAGATACCACAAAGGAAATACATTAATACAAAACACCCACTTGTAGGACCTGCTGGTTTCTCCCTCAAGACACTCAGATATTTGGAGCCAAAGGGCTCCCAGTGAGCACTAAAACCACATCCCTTTGGTATCACCCACCCACCAGCAGCAAGCCATACAATTCCGAGTCCCCTTGACTCTGCTATAAATACTTGCACAGGTGAGAATGCAAAGGGTGCCTGGATTCCATCTATATGGCCAGGGACATGAAAGGACAGGGAGCTCTGAAGGGCAGCAGGCAGGACAGTGAGCAGACAGCAGCGGTGGCAAAGCAGCACGAACCAAACGCCTTGGCGTTCTGACCAGCTGGGACCAAGAGTGTAGAAGGGTCAGTCCAGATCCACTGGGGCGCCCCCTCATAGGTGTGAGTGCTCAGCTCTGAACTCCCAAGCCCCCCTCCCCACCCTCCTGCATACTAACCTTGACAGGACTGATGATCCAAGTCTTGGATGTATTACCCATCCTTTACCTGTTTCCCCTACTCTTAAAGTGGTATAGTCATTTCTGTTTAGTGCTGAAGTTAGCAGTCCTTTTTATCCTCAGGCTCTGGGATTGGCCTCTACCGTTGACAAGGGACTGGCTCTGGCCTTCTTCAATGGCCCATTCCCCAGAAAGCTGACAGCTTCCCACTCAAATGCTCACTCTCTCAAAACCACTCGCAGGTCTCTTGCAAACTTATAAAATTCCTATAAGGAAGAATGGACACACCATAGGTTACTCTTACTTTTCATGCCTGGAAGAAAGACTGAACCAGAGGGAAAAGGCAAGGGGAATGCCACTGCTCTGATCAAGATTTAGAGCACAGAGCTTCTTTTTCTGGGAGACCACACTTTACAACAGACACTTCTGCAACTCAGCAAAATCAAGTATTAATCCATTACATATGCATGGCACAGTATCAGGGGAGCTGCTGGTACTGCTTTCCCAGCAAGAGACAGAAGAGGAACAGCAGCAGAAAGGCCGGGGCCCAATTTACCAAGGTGCACAAGATTTTCTCTTTCCTAGGTTAAGTGGAAGTTACAAGACTGAGTAGTAGAGGGTTATGTGACTTAAACTACTTGGCCTATATCTGGTTAGAGATTTGCTCCCACAAGGAAGAAGCTCAGTCGGTGCCCCTGGTGGACATTTCTTGTCTACTGTGTGCACATCACTATCCAGCTGATAAGCCTTCCTATGAGGATGTTTTTAAGAAAACCAAATGAATAGCCCCTAGGAGTGAGTTGTTCATAGAACAGTCAGAGAGGAGGCCTTCTCTAAGGGCCAACATATCCGTGAGGAGTCCTCAAGACTCAGCCCCCCAGACCCCTATGGTAGCAAAGAAGCCAAAGAAAGCAGCATTCAGAGAATGTAGGGGACAGAGAGGGAAGGGCATGATCCCAAATGAGTACAAGGTTGAGTGTTCACCAGACAGGGTTGGTGTTTGGTTCTGAGGTGAACCAGAGACTTAAGTACTTGCAGTAGGTCAGCAGCTTCCTTTGGATGAGGCTCCAAAAGCTGGCCAACCAGGTAACTGCCCTCAAGGAATGAAACAGCGGAGTGTAGGACTTGTAACAAACAAGCCAGTTTCAGCCACTTTGTTCTGCTAGAACAACCTTTAGCACCTGAACACTAAGAATGACTCCATTCTCAGAACTCCCCCTCCCTCACCAGGAGGTAGGTAAGATTATTTATCCCCATTTGGCAGCTGGGGAGGAAGTGAAAGAGTGAGAGGTCACAAGACTTGCCTCAAGCCTTTGACAGAGCAGAGATCAGACCTCAGAGGCATGAGACTCCTGATGGTAGGCCAGGCATTGGCATCCGAGCATGTTTCTCAAGGACATGCCAGGATCGTACCCTGGGAGAAGCCTTTCCAGAGCTGGGTGGACAATACCCTGAGTTACTTCAAGAGTCTAAAGACCCCCGAAAAACAAACAAAAAACCCACCCATCCACCTGAAAGCTGGTGGGGGAGCCTAGTTCTCAATACCCAGTAGAATACCACAGTCTGAGCTGATGCTAAAAGTTGTGGGGGAAAAAATGTGGGCTTAAGACACAGGGAGGCAAATGCAACCAAGATTGAAAATACTCTTTGCAGAGGAATACTCCACCACAAAATCTAGGCAACTTAAGGTATTGACGCATTATCAAGACTACCCAGAACCTTAGAGTCAACTGTGGAAGGGGACAGCGAGGAGACGAAGGGGAATTAAGATGGGAGGAGCTGTATAAAAATGCCAGGATGAGCACTGCCCAGTCAGGTGTATGTGCCCTGACCCAGGGCACAGTTCCCTTCTTACTTCTCCACAAATAAGCTGCAGAGGAGGGGACATGATTCTTTCTCAGTTCATAAAAACAGAGACTATAACTGAAGGGGAAACCAGAGAGACCCTGCACACCAAACACTGGAGGTCTTGGTCAGAGTGGACAAAACCAATTCTGCAGAAGGAGAAAGACAGAGCAGTTACGAATTAGGCCCAGGTCAAGAAACCATGCAGAGGGGTTAGGGCAACAGAAGGATGGGAGCCGCGCAGGCACTTCGGCACAACACAGACAGAGGAATGCAGGGCCTGGGGAAAGGGGCCACCAGTTCTTTTAAAAGTCACCATTACCAGCTAGAGATTTAGTATCGCAGGTCTGGCATGCTGGGTAGGTGGAGCTTTGTTACATCAACTACCCTTCCAGAAGCCATGCAGAGAGCCTGGTCAGACGGGCCAAAACGTCTTACCCAAAGTCCCCCGACCCAGTCCCCACCAAAACAGTACTTCACTCTGAACCCTGGAGGGGTTTCTCTCTCTCCTGGTGCTAGAAACTTGCGGGAGGAATGGTGAGAAATAGAAAAGGGCTGAAGCAGGATCCACCAGAGTCCTGTAGATGAACGCTCCTCCCCCATAAACCAGCCACGGACATCTGTGTAACAACATTACCCTTTAAAGTGCACAGCTCTCAAAAGAAGAGTTCTGGGTGGGAACCCTCTTATTCCAACCATGGGGCTCCTGCCCTTCCACCACAAAAAATAAAGGAAAAAAAAACTTCAGACAGTTGAACTGCTACTATAAGCTGTGTATCATCATATTTGGCTCTTTCGTTGCTCCTTCCCTCTGCAACCTGCTCCCAAAGACTGACTTTCCCCTTGCAGGAGCTAGGGATGGGGAGGAAAGAACAGGGAGGCCCTGATATTTGGAATGTCTCTTATCCTGCGTGTACCCCCTTCCTTCCTTAGCCCAGGCCTGCTGCCCCCCATTACAGCATCCTCTGGGGCCATCCTGAAAGAATGCCACAGGGTAATGAGCAACAGACCCTGCCTTGGGAGGCTGCCTTCATGCCTCCTCTTCTCCCCCACCCCTCCAATCTCACTGCCAAGAGAGCCATTCCTTGCTCGGCATGTGCAAATCCTCTGCCTGCTCACGGTGAGGCCCAGCTCTGGGGTAACCCCAGTCTTGTCTGGGAGAGAGGTTCATTTTCCCGCATTGGAACGCCCTTCGATGGACAGCTTTACCTCCTGTGGAATGAAAGAGGGACGGAGCAGTGCAGCCCGTGCCTCCTCCCCTTGCATGCTGTATCTTTGGAAGCTCGGCGCTGGCCAGCAGGCCTGAGCACCAGGCTCTGGCTGCGAGGGCTCTACCATTTGGGAGCCCTCGCCTGATGGCTGGCTCTTCCCCTCACTGTCACATTGCTCTCTGGGTCCCAAGACTGTCCTCTCAGGCCTTTCTCGGGAGGTGCCCAGCTGGCCTGGGGGAGCACAGCTGGCCTGAGAAACTGAGTTACTGTTCAAGCTCTGTAAACTGATAGAGATGCAGACATCTCCCACCTGTAGTCGATGGCAGGGCAAAGAGAAGAGCTGTGCAGTCCGCCCAGGGCTGCAAGAGGACCAACCCTGACCATATACAAAAAAGGGGTGCTCGGGGGGCACCTCAATGCTCACTTTGCTCTGCTGCTCACCAACCACGAAATGCAGCATGACAAATCCAGGCCACTGGCTCTCCTGAATGTCCACAACTGTGCTAGAGTCGATCTTCAGCCCCCCGCTCACTTCGGCACTGCGCACAAAATCCTGGGTCTGCAGGTCCTCCACCCTCTTCAGCTCCCCTGTAGCCAGCTGGATGATGGCGCCTTTCATGAAATGGGAGGGCAAGTGGGAGGAGGTAACAGGGGGTGGCGTCGGCTCTTTGTCTGGGAAGATGGCTCTGGCCTGAGTGTCCAAACTTGATGCCACCAGGATCTCCGAGCCCATGGGCAGCAGGCCTGGGTCACTTCCAGTGGGCACCAGGTTGCCATTGGCTACAACCACTGCTTTGGGTAAAGGTCTGTGTTTCACCGGTTCCTGATGGGATTGAGGGTACAACCCTCGGGCCTGGTTTTTCTCAGCCATCTCTGCTGGGTTCCTGGCTGACCCTAGCCCCTCACCCTGATGGTCCGGGGTATGATGGGACAGGTTGAGGGGGCTGGGCTCATCTTTCCTCTGCGCTGCCACCACACGATAGTCCTGAGAAGCTAAAGTGCCAACCACCTGCTGGACCTCGAGGTCGGTGTCTGGGGTCCCTCGGTGTGCCGGCACTGCCACCTCCACCCGTGCAGTCTGAGAACCTGAAAACAACGGTCCATCCGCCACACATTCGACCACTGGCACCAGTCCCTGGCCATCGCCCTTGCTGGTGGGAGAGTCAAGGGCTTCACTTTCCCGTCTTACTAAATTTCGCTCTTGTCTCTGTCCATTGGCAGGGGCTGCTTCCAGAGCAGGCTGGCCCTCCTGAGGGTTAAGAACTGGGCTGGCACCTGTTGGAGGGGTTTCATGCAAGGTGTACCCAGCAGGTAGCCTGGACATCTGATAATAAATGGGCATCCGGCCTGGAGCAAGGTCCAGTGGCTGAGTACTGGAATGATGTGGCAACTGCCCAGGTGGGGAGGTGGCAGAGGGGGTTTTGTTGAACGAGTGAGCCGGAGACGAAGCCTGCGGGGGAGGAGTAGCTCCTTCTGCCAGGAGCGAGGCATATGGCACAAAGTGTGGAAGGTGGGAAGTGGCAAGGTTGGCAGAAGGGGAAAGGAGGGGACTCGGCAGGAAGTTGGGTGGCACAGCATAGGGAAGGCTATAAGGAGACCCAATGAACTGCAGGGAGGTGGATGGGAGCTGAGCATAGTGGATTGGGGGATAGTGGATTCCTGGATGTTGAATCAATGAAGACGCTACATTAAATGTGGGGGGCAAGGGGCTCATGTTCACCACAGATGGGAGGCCAGTTGGAGAGAAGGTGGCAGGTGGCATAGCCACCTTATACAGCATGCCATACTGGTCCACAGTCAGACCAGTGATGGCCTCAGCTCCATCACCCCCCAGGCTGACTCTGGCTCCTGCCTGGCTCTGCCCTGCCACCACAAGCCCCCGGGACCACTCAGAGACATCACTGGAGGGTGTGTGGTTAGTTGAGCAGCTGGTAGTTCTCCCCATATCCTCGCTGGTCACGGGGAGGTCTCGTTTCTTTGGTGGAAGGCATTCCTGACTCCTCTCATGAACAGGTTTCATATTGCTTTGTGGTGTTCCTGGAGCCTGGAAGGGGTTGGCTTGCTCCTTGGGGCATCAGAAGGGGCTTCTCTGTGGCTCCCCTGAACCCTCTCTGCTGCTGGCTGAGGCGCCCACATCTGCTAGGGAACAAATCAGAGGCAAAGTAAAGTAACCTAAGGGACAACCAAATCAAAGGAAATAGAAGGAACTGTGGCCACATAGGGAGATGTAACAAAGGAGACTGTTGAAAAAAAGAAAGAGGTATGAGAGAGGGGCAGACAAGGATGCTACCCTCCTTACTCATTCAGCCTAGGATATATACGAAAAAATAGTCACAAAACCACAGAGCTACGAGGACAAGCATTCAACAAAGCGTAAATAAACCGAGACACCAGCAGCTTCGTGATTAGTTGTGCCTATGATTATTCTCAGCCTTCTCCCTGAAGTATCTGAATACATGGTCAGTGCTGCTGGGTCTTTCTTCCTTTCTCCTTTTGCCGCCAAAGACTACGGTGCCGTCTTCTTTCCTAAACATACGACCTCATCCTCACTTCCTTTCCCCAGCCTACTTTGGGTTATGAACTCACCTATCTCTAGTCCCCTCAGCTCAGGCTCATCCTCCTCTGCCTCAAATCACCACTACCTCGAGGACCCAGGTGCCAGTAAGTCCTCAGATTTTCTTGTGTCCTATTTTTATACACCTTGCTCCCTACACGTTTAGGAACATTAGTACTGTCTTTGCCCTGTGAAATACTACATTCAAATCTGGGCTCTGGGGGGAGGGGATGGCCCTAGTGTCCTGCAATTTATTTGTTTCTCCTCCTCCCCAAGGAACAACAAAACTCTTCTGACCTCGCATAGACTTCTTTCCCTCACGTTAACCACCTTCAGTTTGCCTTCTTCTTTTTTTTCCCTTTTGTTTTGTCAGTGGCTCACTCCCTTTCTTTTTTTTTTTTCGTTTTGTCAGTGGCTCCTTTTCCACTGTAGGTCTGCACTAGGCAACACTTCCTAAAATTCCAATTCCATTCCTTTGAACATGCGTATTTGTTACTATCTTAGGTCTGAAGGATCAGTAAGAAAGATCTCCCCTTTCTCTTGTTGTCACCTTCCATACATGCTTTTGTCCATTGTCATAAAGTATCTTTTTGGTCTGAACACTTCAGTGCATATGAACTTTGTCACCTATATCTTCCAATCAGGCTCCAGTTCTCTGGATCTGAAAAGAGATTTCTATATTACACTCTGTTCTGTTTTTCCACTGTTGAATTCCAGATTTTTTTTGTTTTTATTTTTGCAACAAGTTATCCAAAGCGCCTATATTACCTGAGCTTTCAGTGGTGCTTCTGAGCAGCTGTAGTGAGCAGTGTCTTTCCAGCTGGCGTGGACGCCTGGAAGTCGGACATAGAGATAAAGTAAGCAGGAGCCTTGCCTTGACCCCTCTCCAGGGTCATCAAGAAAAGTAACTCTGAAGTTACAAAGACATCAAACTCCTGAGTCCCTGCTTTGTCCTCTTCTCTAGAGGTAACAGCACATGTATCCTCAGTGCCCAAGCAGTTAAACAGAGAAAAAGCCAGATCTTAAACTCTAATTTGTAGAAAGACATCCCTTGAAAAAATTTTCCAGGTCAAATCTCATTGTTTTCTCTAACATCGTACTCTTCATTCTCTAGCTGTACCTATTTCCCAAAGGTCAACTTTACTTCCAATCCCAATTTCAGGTAAATGTACAAATAAAATGGAAGACTCAACATTGTTTCCATGTGAAACACGGGAAGCAGGAAAAATGAACTTCATAGATCTCATTTTTATTCAGGGCTGATGAAAACACGGTTGTGTGGGTTACTTAAATGAGAAAAGCAGCACTAGAGGAAAAAGAGCAATTATTTATGTTTCTGGGGCAGAAAAAGAGGTCAAGGGGGAGTCACTCAAGGGGAAGCCTTATTAACAGATTTTCGGAGTTAAAATAAAGGTCTCCTCTGTGTGTGTAAAATTTTGTGACTGACAACTTTGTATCGAGTGCCAAATCAGGAAAGACATTCCCTTGAGGGAATGTCAATTAAAAACATTCCCTTGGTCCTCAGGTAGCTAACAATGGGCAACAAAACTTGTGCTAAACTATCAACATCTGAATCCACACATGCCAGAAACATCAAGCACTGAAGAGAGTTTTAATCTCTGAAAACAGAAAAAGCAGGACTGACCAGTACTCTGAGAAGCTACCCACTCTCCTGTTCAAATCCTACAGAACACTGCAAACCTCAAACCAAACTAAAGGCAACATTTATCTCTTGAGATTGGCAAGGTGCAGACGTACCCAAAAAGGTGACGAGAGAGAAAAACAAGGTGGAAAGATATGGCCCTCGTTCCACAAACACAAATTACACAGCAGGCACACGTCATGTATTCCTTCGCTGGCGCTTCCAGCAACTGAAAAGCAGTTAGCTTTCTCCTTCATTCTCACCAAAAAGGGGCGCGGGGTCCCATCTTCAGCCCTAGAATGATTCTTGCTTCCTGCAACTAAAACATTAAAGAAAACCTGCCTCTAGGTCACTGAGGGGTTAGCCAAACACAAGCTAATAAAAGGACTGAAAGAGGCAAAAGGTCTGCAGAATGACAACAAAGAGCCAAGCCTGTGTACCAGGTTCCCACACTCAAAACACATTTCGGAACCTGAAACCTCAGCCTCTGGAGGGGCTCAATGAGGATTTCAAAAGAAGACGTAGCCTGCTACCCTAACCGAGCTAACGGGGAAGAGGAATGTTCCAAAGAGTTGTCAGCGCTGCCAGCAGAACCAAGGAATCAAAAAGCTGAACCCTGCCAGAGTTCAGCCTTCATTCGGTGAAGGCGAGAGGTGCGCCCGCCAGAGAAGAGGTCGGAAGACACCAGGGATTCTGGTTTCTTGTGCTCTCGCAATCTTTGCTCCAAAAGGATAGGGCTCGAAATTGGGTATTCAACGTTTAGAGAGTGGGGGCGGGGAGGGGAGTCGACTCTCCAAGCAAAGGAGCAGGGGCTAGGGTCCGCAGGTGATGCTTCCTTGTTTGGGGGCCCCTTCCCGCCCCAAGAACTAGGACACACCGGCCAGTGGGAACACAGCCGCGGGGTCGCCGGAGCCCGAGGCCGCCCTCTGGACTGGGTCAGCGAGAAGTGCGCGGGGGTCTAGGCGCGGCCTCTCGCTCGGTCCGCGGTTCGAGGGGGCAACGGGGTCCGGGGGGGCCACTTCCTCCGGAGCTCTGAGCCCAGGCCTGCTTGGCCTCAGTGAGGCCGGCCAGGGGGCCCCCACTCCCGGCGACACTCACCGGCCCATCTCACGGCGCTCTTCGGGCTCCTCCCGCTCGTCCCGGAGCCGCCGCTATAGCGGCCGCCGCCATCCCCAGCCCCGGAGCCGCCCCACACCCAGCACCCCCACCCCCGAGTCGGGCGCCCGGAGATGGCGTACGCGCGCCCTGCCCCCGGCGCGAGGCGATGGCGTCACTCCTGGGCCGGAGAGTGACGCCCTGGAGGAGCCGCCGGGAAGTTGGGCTGGCCACCTGCGAGTCGCCGCCGGTGCCTGCTCCGAAAGAAAAGTGAAATCTTCCCACTGGGGCTGGGTCACGTGAATAGGGCTGGGCCGGGACCCTTCACCTTGATCCCTCAATGACCCCGCGGTCTTTCTACCCCAGGAAATTCTGGGGGTTCTTAAGCAGAACCCTGGGGCATGGCGTTCAGCGACCCTCATTGCCTGCTCTTCCTGGGTCTGCTTTATGAAGCCTCCATTTGGGAACCTCAAGGAATCCCGAGGCGACCCGATCCCGGGAGAGTAAGGAGATCCCTCTGGAGCCCAGGGGTGAAGATGGGAGCTCTATGTGAATTGAGACAAGCCTCTGAGGGAGAGGAGGAGGGACCAGACCCAGGATCTAGGGGAAGGTGAAAGAAGTAGTGGGAAACTCAGAGTCTGAGAAGTTAGAGGAAGAGGTTTAGTGCAGTGGGGAGCAGCTTAGTTGGTGGAAAGAGGGCTTGCCTACTTGATGGAGTATTAGGTCACAGTTCATTGCCCGTTAACTAGTCAACTTAATAGTAACATGAACTTCTGTTAGCTGAAAAAAATTACCATCTGAATTTGTACTTCCATTACACCTATGTAAGAAAAAAAAAAGTCTGCAAACTAAACAACAAACTAAACTGAGAAAAAATGAGTTTAACTGTTGAAGAGGTTGTATTCTGAGTGTAGTTCTTTCAGTTTCAGCAAACTCTGTTTAATAAATAATTTTTGTTTGATTTTAAAAGTACTGGCTGTGCTCTGGTCCCTATTCTGTAGCTATCTAGCCTTAGGAAAGTCATTTTACTACTTTAGATTTGGGTTTGCAGTTCTGCAAAATGAGAAGCTTAAACTAAATGAAGGTGTGAGAGTAAAATGTAGATTGAAGAGCTCTCTAAACATTTTGAGTGATAAAATAAGCAAAAATGTACATACATCATAGTTGCATATATTTTTGTATCTACAGAAAAGAAGTGGAAGGATGTGAAACTAGTTAACATTGGTTATCTTGGGAGAGAAAAGTGGAATTGGGTGGTAGCCAAAGGGAACAAAAGGGACTTATTGTTTGGATTTTTTGAGACTATTATCTTAGAAATATTAAAATGAGTGAGTTAAAATACAAATAAGGTATATGACCTCTAAGATTCTTTTAAGGCAATTCTTAGATCTCGATTTTGATATTTTTTCACCTTGATGGGCACAAAGAATCATCAAAATTATTAAACTCCAAACACACACACACCTTGCACCAGTGGGTGAAACACAGTGAAGCTTCTGATCTGTAGCCTTCTGGATCAAAGGGCCTTGCTTCATGAATATTAATATTATTCATGATAGTCACCTTCCTTCTCAGTTTGGCCAAACGGGAAGTCCTGTGGCCTTTCTTCTCGGCGATTCTGTTTTAGCACTAACTGGCATTCTGGATTCTAGTTCATTGCTTAGCTTGCTCAACTGGCATTAAAACTACAAAACTGACAGACACCCTTGAACCATCCAGGTGTACTCAAGGATAGCCAATTTCTCCCAGATCAAGATACACAGTCATAGATCTGCTTTTCAGGCAAAGTTGAAAGAACAAACACAGGTAGATGCAAGCAAAAAAGGGTTTTTGACTACCAGCCATCAACACAATTACGTGGTGCAAAGGCGTGTCTGATTAAAAAAATAAAACAAAAACAGGACGTTCTGATTGGTGAAACAGGTGATTTCCTGGTTTGGTGCTGCAGTCCCAAGAGGGTGGGTCGTATCTCCGCTGTGTCCTGTTTTTAGAAATCTTTGCTCCAAGCCATCCTGATTTCTTTGGTCGTACATACTGATGGTAGGAAGAGCCAGAGTGTCAGTTTGACAGGAACATTAGTGATAAGTAAACTATTATGGTTTCTAGATTTAACACACTAAAATAAGTTACCTTATTTTTCTAAAAATCTATTATTCTCTGGTATCTGGATAATTCTCTATTTAAGTTATTTATATTAAGTAAACCTGGGTCTTAAACACTGTGACTGGCTCAGTAAATAGTTGTTGAATGAAATGTCACAAAGATATCTCTCGTGGGGAGACTGCCCTTTATAATCTTTTGCCCCCATTTCCTCACTTCTCTCGTCTGGTTAACCTGTTTGCTCTCTGTTTTCAGTCTCATCTGAAAGTCCTTCATTTTATGTCATCGAGTTTTATTGTTTTTTCCACAGAGTTTCAAGAACTGATGAACCAAAGGGAGATTTTTAAAGGTATTTGGGATATTTGGGGAATAAGGGGCTAAACTTCAACGTTTTTCCCATCTCTTTTCTTTCCCTGGATTCCTATTGAGTTCCTTTGATGCATGTAGATTGAATTGGTGCAATGGGAGAGCTTGAGCTGCCCTGTTGGTAGGAAAACAACCACCCAACCCTGCCTTGCTAGTTATTCTCCTTGAGCAGGCAGGAGTTTCAACCAGCCCTCTGTGTCACCTGTTTCCTCTTCGTGGTTTTTCTTGACCTTAGAGGTATATGACAGGCAGGGAAAGCTCACACAGCAGTCCAACTGTCCCAGCTTCCTATTTGACGTTAAGGCATCAAACCAGAGAGAATTTACTGGTAACTTGGGAAAGCATGTGTGTCGTAACAACGGGAGGAGGTGGTGTTTTTCATACTGTCGCATGTTCCTGCTTGTATGTTTCAGTGTGTAAAGGTATCATTTTAGGAAAGGAATTTCATCTTTGAATGCCAAAGGCAGAAAACAACTAACCTCAAGCATACACTGAAAGTATTGAAATACTTAGTAGATTTAGCTTCCTCTGGGAACATAACACATTCACATCTGGCATTAGATTATTTTTCAAAAGCTTTTCTAGACATCCAAATGTAGAAATGTGTCATTTTTAAGTTTGTGTTTTATCTACTTTTCTGAACAATTCTATGTCCTCATTTCCACACACTTTTAATGTTGTGTGATCTCTCCTGATGGGGATTTTCCTTTCAAATGCATTAATATTTTATTTAGAAGGAGGTCTTATAATTTCTCCATGTATGACTAGTATGTCCTTTGAGGAGGGGAATCTCCCTTTGTTCTCTGCTTCCTCAGACGCTTGCTAAAGACTTTCATGTCTGTCAGAAACTTCCTGCAGAATTCTCAAAAATGTCAGTAAAACCACTGACTATTGAAATAACCTGGAGGAAACCAAACCCCTACTTGAATTGCAAGACTCACATCTGGGGGGCGTCTGCTCCACAGAGAAGCAAGTGCACCCGGGCCATTACTAAGCAGTTGAGGGTTCATTGCATGGGGCTTGTTGAATGAATAAAATGGATGTTGAGAAACTGGAGCTTCCTCAACACTGACAGCTATTTCTTTCTCTGGGAAACTTCCTCAGAGTTGCTGTGCCTTGTGATAAAATCATGTTCAGTTCTGCCTTCAAAGCTGATCGCCTTCGGGCCAACTTGCAACTGGTTGTCAGTCGCCTAAAACTCCTGGAGAGAAAGAAAAGTGAGTAGTGATACTCCAGGCAGCCCAGCCAGCTGCCTCTCGGATCTCTGCGCAATCTTCTCACTACTCCCCCCCAGCCCAGGGACATAATCTCCTAAGACTTTCCTCACTGGCTTTGGAATTTTAAATAATATTTCCGACTGGTGGGAATTTGGGAATGAATATTATAGTGATCAAACCATTTATAAATGTCCAAAGACACTTCTGTATCTTGACTGAATTGATATCGACATCTTGGTTTCGCAAGATGTTACGATTGGGGAACACTCAGTAAAGTGTACTCTGGGTCTCTCTGTGTTACTTCTTATAAGCGTCATGCGACTCTACAGTGATCTCAAAATTAGAAGTTGAATTTGTAAAAGATATTTCCAAAGGTTTAAAATGCCAAACAATGTCCCAATTCCTGGACTTCTCTCCACTAAGGCAGAGAACTTGATCTAGTCAAACTGTATTCAAGTGTGCAGTAGCTATTAAGTTTGAGGTTCCAGGCAAATTTTTCTGGAAGGGCTTCCTTACCCTTTTCAAACTGCCAACCCTCCCCCCGCCCCAGTGCTGTTTCTTCTATCAGGTGGCAGCTCAAGTGGTATGACATTCATACAGAGAGGAAATAGGTGTCGTCTTCCTTAAGTCCAACTTATTTTCTGTTGCCTTTTGCTTTCTCCTCATTCCAGTGGGTCACATGCATGATAAACTTCTCAATAAACTGAAAAACTGATGATTTCTGATTATGAGGGGCATTTAGGTGAAACAACTATTGCCTGTAAATGTATTTTCTGAGTGCTCTGTAAATAGTATTGTTTACTATTGAATTACTAAAATCTATTGGTAGAGAGGGTGGTTACTCAAACTTCCAAATTGATTCTGGAGCATTGATTAGCCAAATGTTGGCAGAGGATCTCTGGGCATTACTTAGATAATAGGGTCTTAAGGAAAGTACCCAAAATAAATAAAATTTAGGCAAACCCTGTGTTTCCCACTTTGTTACCATGAACAATGAGGATGACACTGATGATGTAAAGGGAACTTGTGAACTTTAAAACGTATGCCTACATGTTCTTTTTAAAAAAATTTTTTTGGCCCTGGCTGGTGTAGCTCAGTGGATTGAGCACGGGCTGCGAACCAAAGGGTTGCCAGTTCGATTCCTAGTCAGGGCACATGCCTGGGTTGCAGGGCAGGTCCCCAGTAGGGGACCAAGTGAGAGGCAACCACACACTGATGTTTTTCTCTTTCTCCCTCTCTTCCCCTCTGTCTAAAAATAAATAAGTAAAATCTTAAAATTTTTTTAAAATAAATTTTTTGTTTATTTATTTTTAGAGAGAGGAGAGGAGAAAGAGAGGGAGAGAAGCACCAATGCATGAAAGGTGTTTCCCGAATTTCCTGATCAGTTGCATCTCACATGCCCCCAACCAGGACCCGGCCTACAACCCAGGCAGGTGCCCTGACCCGGAATCAAACTGGAAACCTTTTGGTCCATAGGCCAGTGCTCAGTCCACTGAGCCACACCAGTCAGTGCCCTACATGTTCTTTTATTTGATCCTGATAATCTAGTGATACACCTTATTGACCAGACAAATTTTTACAAATGGAGAAATTTAAACATGAAGTACCTGAGTGATCTGAGATAAATAAAGCTAATTGGTTCTGTTTTACCTAAATTGATTGCTTTTGAAAAGGAGGTAATAATCATGACCTTCCAGGGTTCTATTTGCAACACAGACTATAAGTTGGACACACAACAAATGTTTGTTGTTATTGGTATTGATGTAACAGCAGTTTAGCATTTATCTGAAGTAAGTCCAGCTTTCCTGTACTTTCTTTTCCCCTCAATGTCTAGGGCAAAGAACATTGCCCTATCCTGGACTTGGCTAAGCAACTTTCCAAGCACTGAGGTTTATGTGTATATTTCAGATTCAAATATAGTTTCATATAAAGATTTCTTTGCAATGACAGAGTAACTCTGTCTATTCATGATGACATGGCGAGCATCACTTTTAGGGTATGGCAGACAGACAGAGTATATAATTAGGAGGTTCAGGTTTTCCCGACTTGTGAAAAGCCTATTTTCCCAGGCTTGGTCATCAGTTGATAATTCAAAGGAATAAGACATTACTTATGGCAGTGGATGACAAATGGGACAGGTTATAGTTGTTACCTTTCCAGCATGACTCTACTTGTTCATTTAACAACATAACATAGTGGAAAAGCATAGTTATGTGCAAGTCTGAAGATTTAGCCTTAATTTTCAATTCAACCAGCTACTTGAAATCATGTGATCATGGGAAAGCCACTTTACCTCTCAGAGTCTCAATTTTCTCAGCTGTAAAATGCACGTAACATATAAACTTCACACAGGTGGTGTGGGGATCAAACAGAATTGTGTGTATGGAAACATTTAAAAAATGCAAAGCATGACATCATTCTCCTTTTTCAAATAACTAATCTTTTTATTAGAAAAACAATGAATGTTCACTAGGGAACATTTTAGAAAACAAAGGTGAGCGGAAAGGATACGATAAAGATCACCAGTCCAAGCACCCCCTGCAGCAGCGGTTCTCAGCCTGTAAAAGGGGTCAGAATCCAGAGGGCTGGTTCAGACAACGAGTGCTGGGCTCTACTTCCAGAGCTTCTGATTCAGTATTGCTGGGGTTGGCTCCAAGAATCTGCAGTTCTAACTAGTTCCCAGGCGATGCAGCCCTTGCTGATCTGGGGATGATGCTTTGGGAACCGCTGAACTAGTGTGAAACACTGAGCACTTTATGCATCAATGGTATACCTTAAGCGTGTATTTATGTTTGGTTATTGGTTTTTATAAAAACATTGTTTCACACTACTGTGCAACCTGACTTTTTATTGAACAAACTGCTCTTTGCACATTCAGTTTTCTATATGTATGTTTTGTACTGCAGCCGAGCAGGCCCAGAAAGCAAGGAAAGAGATTGCTGATTATCTGGCTGCTGGGAAAGATGAGCGAGCTCGGATCCGAGTGGAGCACATTATACGGGAAGACTACCTCGTGGAGGCCATGGAGATCCTGGAGCTGTACTGTGACCTGCTGCTGGCCCGGTTTGGCCTGATCCAGGCCACAAAGTGAGACCTATTGAACTTGATTGTTTTTCAGGCTCAAAGGAGTGACGCACATCGCTACCACCTGGTGAGGGAGAGGGTGGGCTCTAACTTGTCGGGACTGTGTCAGAGTAGTTTGTGTCTGCCTGAACAGAGTATGTCAGTGCAAAGATCCATTTTTAAAAGCCAAACATGGCTTTTTTCTTGCTGTAGATAAATTGAAAAATGCAAAGTATTTTTTGTCTGCTGGAGGAAATATGGCAGTTTAAAAAAACATTTTTATAAAAACCAAATAGATGTCTTTTTTCTTACAATACAAATATTGGACAGGAGGAGAGTTACGGAGGGGAAATGGGGACAACTGTAATGAACAATTGAAAAAGGAAAAAAGTTGGAAAATACAGACAAAAAGAATCCATAATCACCAAATCTGGTGATAAGAATTTTTGGTGTATTCCTTTCAGTTTATACATGTATATTTATATGTATTTCTGTGTGTGTAAACATGTATATGTGTATATATACTTTTATCTACCTATATGTACATAGAAGTTTATATTCTAATTTCAGTTTAAAATTTTTTATTTTGACATTATTTTTTTCATATTGTCCATGGGCTATACCTTTGAAATGGGGAAGAGAGAGGAACAGAAAGCCCTGATTTTCATAACTGTGTGCTTTCCTTAGGGAGCTGGATTCTGGTCTGGCTGAATCTGTGTCTACACTTATCTGGGCTGCTCCTCGACTCCAGTCAGAAGTGGCTGAGTTGAAAATAGTGAGTTTGATGTGTTTTAACCGCCTGTGCCATGATTGTAAATGAGGGGGTGCTAATGTTACCCATGTAGACTTGCAGGGTTACTTGGGGCTCTTTCTTTTCATAAAGGATAACCAAAAAAGTGTTTGCTTCTGTTGGTCTTTGAGTTAAAAATAAATACTGTTTTTAAGGACAATGGTGGTGGTGGGGGAACATTACCTAAAAAAAACCCAAAACTTGAAACTGTGTTTCTTTTGTGGGAGAAGGGGTGTCATAATTTACAAGGTGTTTAGAATGAGAGGTTTTAAGTTTTATATTAGATACTTAAAAATTAAAGTGCTTATTTTATTTTTAATGCTGTTTGATGCTAAAAGAATGTCATTCCATTGAGGAAACATGAAAGTGATTTTTGCTCTTTCAATGATTCTTTATCTAAAGCAAATCTACCATAACGCAATCAATTTTGCCTGTATTTCTTTCCTGGTGATGGTTTACTGCAGGTATCTAATCAGCTGTGTGCAAAGTACAGCCAAGAATATGGTCAACTGTGTCGAACCAGTGAGATTGGAACTGTCAGCCCTCGGGTAGTACCATTTCCAGAGACACATATTCTTTGAAACCAAGAAGTCTGGGAAAAGCTGAGCAAACTCAAAACATATAATTCTGTGCAGAGCGAAAGATATGTGGAAGTAATTTTTTCATTGGAGGTAGAGAGAGACGGATAAAGATCTTAAATTAGGGAACTCGTTTCTTTCAAAGGGAGTCACATATATGGTGACAGATGGAAACTAGACTTTTTGGTGGTCAGCGTGCTATAATGTATACAGGTATCGAATTATCATGTTCTACACCCGAAACTTGTCTGCTATTAACTGATTTTACCTCAATTGAAAAAAAAACTAGAGTCAAGAAAACTGAGCTGATTCTTAAGAAAACATACATTTTCTTAACTGGCCTACTAATAGAAAAGATGTTAATGAAACTTTGAAGTTTCAACTTTTGAACATCTTACATAATTCAGAACTGACATTCAGCTGGCCACAGAATTCTGGCCGAAATAGCTGTTTCAGGCTGGTGGACATGCTCCTCATTCAGGGCATCCATTCTAATTGGATAGTGCCTCGCTGCACTGGTTGTTGTGTATGTTGAATATCACCTCTGACATAATTCAAATACTTATCATGAAGTCAGAAAATACTTTCCTTATGTTTCTTTTCTTCCTCTTATTCTATTTGGTTTGAGGGGTCTTCACCCAGGAAAGGGCTGTCTTGTGATACAAGGAGGATTCCCTCCTTGTTGTTGCCAAGTTAATGATCCTTCTACAATCGTACATCTTAAATAACAGTGACTAGAAAGATGAAGAACACTGATACAGAAGTGAAAGACTAGCTAAATTCTTTTTGCTTCTTATTTTGTAGGTGTGAATGTGACCAACTTGGTTATGTTCTTTATTTTTCAGCTCATGTGTAAACTAAATGTGGACACTCTACCCAAGGTTCTAGTGGAACAGTACCTGATAGAAATTGCTAAGAACTATAATGTGCCATATAAATCCAAGGCAGCAATTATGGTGAGTACTTTCAAAAAAGGAGAATTGATTTAAAGCTGAGGTTTCTATTGTGCACTAGGAGATTTTTTTTTTCTACTTAGGAATGTGGCTCTCAGGATAGCTATGTCAGGATTGTAAATCAGGTAGTTTGTACCTTTTGTCTGCCCACATACTTTTCCTAACAGACTCTGACTTCTGATAACGATCAGGTGACCCTTCTGAGTTGTTAACAGTGAAATGGAAAAGAAAGGTGAAGGTACCTAAAGTGTTACACACAGAAGTGTGAAAATAGTTTTAGTGCCTAAGAGCTCAACTTTGTCCTGTGGATATGTCATATTTTAATAAAGAGATCTTTATTAAAGATCTAGAACAAAGGTTACAAGAGCCAAAGGCACAAGGCACTGTCATTTAGTCTTGCTTAAGGGTGTTAAGTTCAGTAGTGAAATGACCCATATTCAGATCCTAGCTCCACCTTTTATTAATTGTGAGATCTCAGGCAAGTTGACTTACTCTCTCAAAGACTCAGTTCTCTGGACTGTAAGAAGGTGGATAAGGCCCTGGCTGGGTAGCTCATTTGGTTGGAACATTGTCACAATATGCCAAGGTTGTGGGTTCCACCTCTGATCAGGGCACATACGAGAAGCAACCAATAAATGCATAAACAAGCAGAACAACAATTTGATGTTTCTCCCTCTCCTTTCCTCTCTCTAAAATCAATAAATAAAAGAAGGGGGATAATAATAATTAATGCTTATTAACAGATCTAAGTTTCTTGAGATGATTAAATGAGCTAATTAATATGCACAAGGGATTTAAATGCAATGCTGGCCCATCACAAATGTAATCAAGTTTTGCTCTTTATCATCATCATTGCCCCAGAGGATGCATTAAGCTTCCAAAAGGTGGTCAGTGACTATTTTAGGGCCAGAGGGATATATATCTCCCTAACGTCTCTCAAATCATCTCATATGGGGAGTGACTTATTTTAGCAATTGGTAAAGTTGTCTCTGTTAACTTCTTTTTTTAATTTATTCATTTTAGAGAGAGAGAGAGAGAACATTGATTTCTTGTTCCACTTATTTATGCATTCATTGGTTGCTCCTCATATGTGCCCTGACTAGGGATTGAACCTACAACCTTAGTATATTGGATAACACTCTAACCAGCTGAGCTGCCTGGTCAGGGCTCTGGTAACCTCTTTATAAAAGATGTCCCTGCACTCACATGCCAAACTTGGGCTTAGTGCAGGCATGGAGCTATAAGGGAACTCTGTTCCATCCTGTGTTCCCACACTGCTGCCTGCCAATAGATGGGACAGCACGTAACACATTGGGGTGGATTAAGGGTCACACTTGTCTTTTCTGATGCTTTGCTCCTGATGGTTTCCTGATAGGGACTCTTACCCATTTTTTCTTCTTTCAAACAGTTATATGGTTTGTTGAAAAATAAGATATTGTGAATATCTAGATAACACCAAAAGGGACTGTCAAGAAGTAAAAGCCACCTGAAATACCAATAGAGATGTGTGCAAGGGCTGAGCCTTGGACCTCTTCTCTTTCTTCTCTACTCTCTAAGTGATTTTATCCAACATCATGGTTTTCAACACCATTTTTATGGTGAGGACTTCTACACATATATCACTAGCTAAGACTTCTAGGCTGATAAGGACTCCAGGCTGATATATACACCCATCTTCTTGAAATCTTTGCTTGGATATTTCAGAGGCACCTCAAATTTAACATGTCTAACAGTGCTCTTACCCTTTGCAAGAGTCCACTCCTTCTACAGTTAACGGCAAATCTAGGTGAGGGCAAGAATCTTAATGTCTTCCTTGACTCTCCCTTTTCTCACAACTGCTAGCCCCCAGCCAATCTTCGGCAAGTCCTACCTTCAAAATATATCCACAATTCTGCCACTTCTCACCATCTTTGCTGACAGTAGCCTGGGCCTAACCTGTAATAATCTCTTCCCTGGATGGTTCAAGGGCCTCTTAACTGGCTTTTCTGCTTCTCTACTCTTCTTCCTCGTTTATTGATGTTTCATACTGCCTTCAGAGATCTGGTTAGTATCACCTAAGTCAGATCTTTTCACACATATGCTTTTAAATCCCCCAGTGGCTTTTTATTTCACTTAGAATAATAGGCAACGGCTTCACCATAACTGAAGAGGCTGCCCATACCTACTCTCACCTCTTGTCTCTGGCCTCATTCCTTCCACTTTCCCACAATTTACTCTGCCTCAGCTACACTGTCCGCTGACCTCCTCACGCTTCTTCGTAGACACACAGCTGACTCCCACCTCAGGGCCTTTGTACCTCCTGTACTCTGTGTTCTCTTCTATCTGCCTGGCCCCTCCCTCACTTTCTTCAGTATGAGGCCCTTACTGGCTATCGTTTCTAAACTGTCCACCTCTTCCCTTTTCTCTGCTTTATAATTTTTCGCTATCACTCCTATCTTTATCTAGCACACTATGCAGTTCACTTAGTGATCTTGTTTATTATCTGTATCCCCTACTGGAATATCGTTGGCTCCAGGAGCACAGGGACTTTGTTCTGTTTTGTTTACTGTGCTATCCCCTGTACTGTGCCTGATTTATATTAGGTAGTCAATACAGTTTGCAAATGAGTGAGTAAATCCAGTGTTTACCACTGTTAAGATCTGCTAAACTTTCTTGGAGACATCTCTATGCATATTTACATCTAGCTCTTAATCATTGGTGCACCAGTGCCTGACCTGAGACACTCAGAACACAGTCATTGAAACAGAGACAATGAAGTGTGAGGGCCAGAAAGCCCGAAGGTTACTTTTAACTGTCATTGACTTACACTAGACTCACCGCTTCATAAGGGCAGGAGACACGTCTCCTTTACACAGTTTTTTCCCCAGTGCTTTCTAATAGTGTTTGGCATGTAGGAGGTATGCAATAAACAAATACATAATAAATTGAGAACCCAGTATTATTCTTACCCTCTTGCTTCAGGCTGAAGACCTGGCAGACCTGGTTAGTGTTGGTTTTACCGATGATGTCAAGCAAGGTGCCCGTGGCAGTGGAGGTGGAACTGTAGCTGGACCTGGTGATCCACTTCAGGCATTGCCAGTATCTGCATCAGGGGCCTTACCTGTGCCATCCTCAGTTCCTGGTCCCTCATCCCTTCCTCATGAAAGACAGGTCTGTATGGCTAAGGATACTGAATCTGAAATGATGCTCTAAGTAGTGCTAGGAAGTACTTCTACATGGGTCTTTTGGATGGTAAAATGTTCTTTGTGAAGTTTTCAAGGCCAGGGGCATATTTGTAATAATATAGCTTAAAAACACATTTGATATGTTTTTATGCTGAATTCATGAGAAAATAGGGCTACACACAGCTTTTCATCAACTGCTTGACAATACCACACTGTAGACTACGAAGAACACTTGTATGAGCTGGACACATCTAGAAGTCTTGAATGCACAGAGATTTAGACTCAAGTTTCAGATTAGATATATTCAATTTATATGGAGCGAGAACAGTTTATTCTCATGTTGAAAATAGGGTAAAAATCTCATAACTGCGTACATACACAAATCTAGAGAAGTCAGGTAAGTAAAAACTAAAGAGCCGCAGACATTAATCTTCTTTACTCTTTGTTCCTTCAGTATGAAGCAAAAATAAATTGTGTCATTCTTTTCATTTCTGACCCCATGAAATTCTTTTTTTAAAATGTTATATTTCAGGTATAACTTAATTCTAATTTTCCTTGTTGAAATTATTTGTCTGAATAACACCTTGTGTATTACTCAGCTTCTGCTTTTGGAATGCAAGTTCTCTAATTTAGAAAGAAAACTATGGAAAATTTAAACATTCAAAATTAGAGAGAATAATACAATAAACTTTCACATACACATCACTCATTTTTGACAATTATCAGTATTATGCTGTTCTTATTTCATCTGTCTTGTTCTTTCTAATTTTTTGAGAGAAAGGGTTTAAAGCAAATTTCAGACATTATATAATTTCACCTGTAAATATTTCTCTATATATTTCTAACATATACCCTTTGTTTTTATTGATTATTTTTTATTAAATATTTTATTTATTTACTTTTAGAGAGAGAGGAAGGGAGGGAGACAGAGGGAGAGAAACATCATGTGTGCGAGATATATTGATCAGTTGCCTCTCACACGCCCCCCACTGGGGACCTGGCCCACAACCCAGGCATGTGCCCTGATTGGTAATTGAACCAGCAACATTCTGATTTGCAGACTGACACTCAGTCCACTGAGCCACTCCAGCCAGGCCCCCTTTGTTTTTATAATATAAAATAATGTCTTTATGATAGCCAACACAATGAAAAATAATTTCTTAATATTGTATAATACTCAATCCAAATTAAATTTCTCTAATTGTCTCAAAAATGTGTTTTTACAGTTATTCTGTTGAACTCAAGATCCCAAAAGATCCACACATTGTATATGGTTGATATATCTCTTAAATCTTTTCATCTCTAATCCTTCCTTCTTCCTACTTCTTTGTTTTTTCTTGCCACTTATTTGTTGGAGAAAGAGTCCTTTGATTTTATTAAAGTGAAGCATTTTTTCACAAGTAGTCTCTAGGTTCAAATACAAAGGATTCCTTGAT
Source organism: Sturnira hondurensis (assembly GCF_014824575.4). Classification (NCBI taxonomy): domain Eukaryota; kingdom Metazoa; phylum Chordata; class Mammalia; order Chiroptera; family Phyllostomidae; genus Sturnira; species Sturnira hondurensis. The sequence goes on along the minus strand of NW_028087376.1, from coordinate 3,599,446 downwards.
TCTTGTATGAGGCTGTATGTGACAGAAGAAGCAAAACCCATAGTCATTCCTGAGGCTGATTTCCAAAAGGCAGAAAAACCCTTCATTTCAAACAAGCAGAAAGCTTGACTGTGACAAAGTTCACTTACGTTAATTTTAAGAAATATTTATTCAAGGCTTACTCTGAAAAAATATGTTGGAAACTCAAACCAGTTGCTTCCCAGTGATTTTTTTCTTTCAGAATGACTCCTATCAGAACAATTTGCTTCCTGTACTGGTTCCTGGTAAGTATAGGGAATGCTGGAAATAGTTGGTAATATTGCTTGATATTCATTAAAGATATTTCTGTTGTTATAAGATGAGTCATTCCTCCATTGGTGGGAGGAGTTTATTAGTGATTTATTGGGATGACAGTATGTTTACTTGTAGTAGCTAAGTAGTAGTTTGCAAAGTTGATAAGGATCTGAAACAGATCTTTAATTCAAAAACAGTTTTAAAACCACTACTATACTAGATCACCTTATTACATGTTTTGAAAAATTGTGCCTTTAAAAAAATTCAGACCGTCCTTGTAGGAGATTATCATCACAGTGTAACTATTACCACCATTTCCATGTTGGGGGAATGGTCTAGTTTTCCAGCCATACTATGTACTGTTCTTTCAATAGCAATAATAGCCTATTGTTTTTAAGGCAGGAATTTCATTCTGGAGTACATATTAGTGTGACTTTTTAAATCACATTTTTTGAAATGAATAGGTTCTGGACCTACCCCCGAAACTTCTCCAAAGGCAGCATCAAGAACCAAGATTGGTTTCGATAACTTGATGCCTGATTTGCCTGATGTCAAACCTCAAGCAAGCGTTTCCATTGACCCTTATGATTCGGAGGAAGTTGATTTTGAAGATCTTGACCGGAGACTTGAAATGCTGAAGAAAGCCACATAATTCCTTAGTCCTAGATTGAGTATTTGCCTGGGACTTAGGGCTCTTGTGCACAAATTTTAATATGGCCATTGATGTGTCCGTCTGAAGTTTTCTCATTTAGAATTCCTTTCATCTCTTAAAATGTGTGGTTCTCTGTCTGTAATAATGTGCATATGTCTCTGTTTGTGTGCATATACATCTGATCATATAATTATTCCTGTTTCTTAAAATTCTGTAATTCTTAGATGAACATTCTTGACCTACAGAGTTTTATTAATTTTAGTCGATAAACTTTCATTTTCTCTGAGATTCTTATTTCTCTCATAATTATCACTTTTTCCAAGGAGGCAGAATGGTGTGTATTCAAATCTCATCCCTATACTTACTAGTTGTAAATAAGACTTTTGGCAAATGGTACCTCCTGTCAGATGTGCATGAGAGAGCTAAGGAACTAGAGGAATGCGCGTCTTCTTAAAAATGAGTATTTTAAGGAATGTGCAAACACTAAAAGTGAATAAAAGAAGTGTTTTCCAAAAATCTGGAATCTTCTATGCCTGGGTTCAAATTTAGATTCTGCCACTTATTAGTTTTAAGCTTCCTTTTCCTCACCTGTAAGATGGGGAAAATAATGAGGATTAAAAGAAATAATGTATGTAAAGATTTTTACCACTTAGTAGGTGCTCAATAAATAGTAATTTCCGTTCTGGTTGCTTGCCAAGTTCTACTGGACCAAATATTAGTGATTCTGTGAGACTAGGTAAAGGAGAAGCTGAGAAAACAAGTTGGCCAAATTAATGATATTTTTGTTTGTTTCTTGTGTAACTGGTATTTTTGTTTTTCTTTTTTTAAGATTTTATTAATTTATTTTTAGAGGAGAAGGGAAGGAGAGAGGGACAGAAATATCAATGTATGGTTGCCTCTCATGTGTCCCCTGCTGGGAACTGGCCTGCAACCCAGGCATGTGCCCTGACTGGGAATCGAACCGCGATCGTCTGGTTCGCAGGCCCGCGCTCAATCCACTGAGGTACACCAGCCAGAAATGTTTTTCTTTTTAAGAAACTATTTTTTAGAGCAACTTTAGGTTCATAGAAAATTACCAAATGCTCTCTCTCTCCTTTTTGGGGGGTGGCTCAGAGGCGATCAGCTGCTTCAAGATGAAGCTAAACATCTCTTTCCCAACCACTGGCTGCCAGAAATTCATTGAAGTAGATAATGAACTCAAACTTCATACCTTTTATGAGAAGTGTATGGCCACAGTTACTGCAGAAATTCTGGGAGAAGAATGGGAGGTTCATGTGGTTTGAATTAGTGGTAGAAACGAACAAGGTCTTTCCATGAAATAGGATATCTTGATGCATAGCCATGTCCGCCTGCTGCTGAGCAAGGGGCATTCCTGTACAGATCACAGAGGACTGGAGAGAGAAGGGACAAATGTGTTCAGGGTTGCCCTGTGGATGCCAGTCTTTGTGTTCTCAACTTGGTCATCATAAAAAAGGGGGTGGGGAGGGCAGATATTCCTGGTCTCACTGATATTACTGTGCCTTGTTTCTTGGGTCCCAAAAGAGCTAGTAGAATCCATATTTTAAAACAAATTTTTTATTTATATATTTTTAGAGATAGGGAAAGGGAAAGAAACACCAATGTGCAAAAGATAGATCAATTGGTTGCCTCTTGCACGCCCCCAACCAGGGACCTGGCCTGCAACCCAGGCATGTGCCCTGACTGGGAATTGAATGGATACCCGCTCCCTGCCCCAGTTTATAGGCTGGCACTCGATACACTGAGCCACACCAGTCAGGGCAGAATCCACAAATTTTTCATTCTCTCTAAAGAAGATGATGTCCGCCAATATGTTGTGAGAAAGCCCCTAAACAAAGAAGGTAAGAAACCTAAGACCAAAGCACCCAAGATTCAGCATATTGCTACTCCATATGTCCCGCAACATAAATGGTGTATTGCTGTGAAGAAACAATGTACAAAGAAAAATAAGGGAGAGGCTGCACAATATGCTACACTTTTGGCTAAAAGAATGAAGGAGGCCAAAGAAAAACATCAGGAACAGATTGCGGAGAGACATAGGCTGTCCTCTCTGAGAGCTTCTACCTTAAAGTCTGAGCCCAGTCAAAAATGAGGTCTTCTAAGAGGAATAGTAAATAAGAACAAACACCAAATCTCAAAGAAAAAAAAGCCAAATTAATTTTTAAATGCAATTACTAGTTACGCAGAATCTCTATTTCAAATTCCTATTTTGAGTCTGAGAGAGTTTACATTGCCCCCTTTGCATGTGAAAAAGTGATGCCTGTATACCAACTTCTCTCTTTTAAAAAAATCAGTTTGTCTTGAGTGTTTCATTCTAAGGTTTTCCTTACAAAACACAAGTTCATTCAAAGAATATGGGTTAGAGGAAGGATCCTTGAAATCCAAGGGCAGGGCCTGACCTGCGCTGCAATCTGGCTGCCTCTCCTCAAGAGTGTACACCTCACCCCGGCATCTGCTGGGACCCTATCATTGTCAGGCATGTGTGAGGGGCTTGGTGGAGGAGCCGTCTGGTGTTCCCTGAACCAGATACTAGGAACTGGTGGCCCTAGTTACAAAGGTGTCTCAACACTTTTTGGACTTCCCAGGCTGATTTTAAAGCAGCATGAAAGGCTGACTGATTTTAAAGAAACAAGGATGGGGCTCTTCACTTGAAGGAGAACAAAACCAATTTACTATGGATCCTTCTAGGCAAATGATAATGCCCATATTAAAGAAACAAAATTACAATGAGTCTGAAGCCCTGCTCTTTTTCTGGGCAATGCACGCTCCCCGGCGGCCTCAGTTTCCTCTTCCCTACATGGGAGAATGGCACCGTTTCCTCAAGTTGGAGTTTGACTTGGTTGCAGTCTCGTATCTGGTGTAATTTTTCATTCCAAAAGTGCCAACATAATACAGACGCATTTGAAAATCAAGCATAACTACTCTTCAAAAAATATAAATATGACATAAAACATCTCAGGTATAGGCACTTTGAACTGCCTCTTTTAAAATATCTCTAAAGCAAAGAAGGTGCTTGGCTGCGCCTGATATCTTCTGGGCTTTAGCCTTCGCTTTGCAGGGACATGTAGTACATTTTCCGATATTCTTGGTTGGAGGTCAAAGAGTATGTGGAGTGTATGGAATTGTAATTTTTACTTCCCTTCTGGTTTTTGTCATAACCGAAGTGTTAATTCCTAAACCATTTCCTAGCCAGGATAAACTACGAGTAGTCACCTTGCTTAAAAGAATTATAAAAATCCTTTTTGCAAGAGCATTACATAAACAACAGATGGACTGATTTCTGTCTGACTTTCTGGCTTATTTATAAATTCAGATGACTCAAACCATAACAAAACAGGCCAGTGGAACTGCCTCTTTGACTCAGGTCCCTGTATTTCCTACAGGGCTGTATCCCCTCTGCACTGTCCTTTCTCTGCTGAGGTCTCTAGTAGATGGAGAGTAGGAAGAGTTCCTTGTGAAAGACACTGACAATTCTGCAGAGAGGGCTTTCCTTATCTGCTGTAAAGGTCATATGGTTTTAGCTGATGATACTGAGCCATTTGAGATCCCTACTAAAGAGAGAGGGTACCCCCTTCGCCTCCAGAACCACAGATTCCAACTTCATGTCATGTCTTCTGAAAGCCCTCTTTCACTGATCTAGTGATCTCTCACCTTTCTGCTTTTTTTGTTGTTGTTGTTTGGAACCAGGATTTATGTACTGAGTAATAATATCACTAATTTTCTTTTGTATTTGAGAATTTTTAAAAAATCTAGTTTTCCTCAGATTATCCTCTATCCCTACTCCCCAGAGATTATTACTATCTGGGGAGTAGGGACAGTCTCTTTTGAAATGTCTATTACAGATCCTGTATGCCCGGAACTGTGCGGTACAGTGGAAAGAGTCAGGCAGCATGTTCACTGAACAATTACTAAATGGACCAAAAGATACACTCCAAGTTGAAAGGTCCAGATTGGATTCTGGTCTCTGCTGTATGTAGGTGTAACAAATCATTTAATTTCTCTAGGCTTCTGTTTCCTCGTGTCTAAAGTGGGGGTGATATTTATCCTAAAGAAAGCTAATATTTTTTTAAAGATTTTATTTATTTTTAAAATTTATTTATTTATCTTTAGAGGGGAAGGAGAGAGGGAGAGAAACATCAATATATGGTTGCCTTTTGTACGTCCCCTGCTGGTAGTTAGCCTGCAAGGAACTGACCTGCAACCCAGGCATGTGCCCTGACTGGGAATCGAACTGCAATCGTCTGGTTCGCAGGAGAGCTAATATTTATTGAGCCCTTACATATGCCAACTGCTGTTCTAAGTACTTTAAGTGTATCAGCTCATTTAATGACCACACCAGCCTTAAGATACCGATGTTACTATTAACTCCATTTTATTTTTTAAATTTTTATTTTAATTGTTGTTCAAGTACAGTTTTCTGTCTTTTACTCCCATTTCAGCCCACCCACCCATCCCTCCCCACCTCCCTCCCATTTCCACCTCCTCGTCGTTTTTGTCCATGTGTCCTTTATACTTGTTCCTGTAAACTGTACTTCTTTTCCTCTGAAATTCCCTCCCCTCTAGTGGTCACTGTCAGCCTATTCTCAATTTCAGTGTCTTTGGTTATATTTTGCTTGTTTGTTTGTTTTGTTGTTTAGGTTCCTATTAAAGGTGAGATCATATGGTGTTTGTCTTTTACCGCCTGGCTTATTTCACTCGGCATAATGCTTTCCAGTTCCATCCATGCTGTTGCAAAGGGTAGGAGCTCCTTCTTTCTTTTCTTTTAAATATTTTTATTGATTTATCTTTAGAGGGGAAGGGAAGGAGAGAGGGAGAGAAATATCAATGTATGGTTGCCACTGCCAAGGACACACAATGTATCATGTGTCCGCTGCCGGGAATTGGCCTGCAACCCAGGTATGGGCCCTGACTGGGAATCGAACCTTGATCCTCTGGTTCGCAGGCCCGTGCTCAATCCATTGAGCTACACCAGCCAGGGCAGAGCTCCTTCTTTCTTTCTGCTGCATAGAATTCCGTTGTATAAATTTACCATAGTTTTTTGATTCATTCATTCACTGATGGGCACCCAGGTTGCTTCCAGCCCCTGGCTATTGTAAGTTGTGGTGCTATGAACATTGGGGTGCATAGATTCTTTTGGATTTCAGGATTCTTAGGATATAATCCTAGGAGTGGGATTGCTGGGTCAAAAGGCAGATCCATTTTTAGTGTTCTGAGAAAATTCCATACTGTTTTCTATAGTGGTTTTACCAGTTTGGAACCCCACCAACAGTGCACTAGGATTCCCTTTTCTCCACATCCTCTCCAACACTTGTTTGTTGTTTTATGATGGCTATTCTGACTGGTGTGAAGTGGTATCTCATTGTGATTTTAATTTGCATCTCTCTATTAACTCCATTTTAAAGATGGGTACAATGAAGTTCAGGAATGCTCAGCAATTTCAAGTAACTTGCTGCAGTCACAAAATAAAGAGGGGAAGAGCTGAGTTTTAAATCCAAAAAACCTAGCACCAGAAACCAACACTTTTAACTACTATGCTACAATGCTTGCGTGGTTTACAAGATATGGTGGATGAGAAGCAAATGAATCAATGTAGATGCAAATGCTTTTGTAAATTCTAAGACGAAATGCACTACTGTTACTTTTAGTGGGTAATCTGTAAGTGCCTTAGATGAATTGTGAGGTGGCACAAAAATTTTATACTTATATTCTCACAACACTTGATATTTTTCAGAGTGCTTTCACACATTTGATTCCTCTGCATAAGAAGACACTTTGAATACACTTTGGAACAGGGCCAGTCATAAGTAAATATTGGCTGGCTGAGGAAATGAGCCAGAGATGGTAAGCACCTTGTGAGCCCTTTCAGGGCACAAGGTGAATTAAACCCAGCCAGGACTGGCGTCTGAGTTCTGGCCCAAAACTAAAGTTTTGTTTTTGTCGTCTGTGGTTATTGTTTGTTAAATCTGCAAGCTGTCACTAAAAAATAAATCATAAAAGTAATTATTTATTTCTCCCAGCCATTATCTCTTCCTAAAAATTTGTTTAATCCTTTCAGGCTGCTGTTATTTATATATTTAATTACTTATCTGCTTATTTTTGTTTCTTTAGGCTGCTGCTATTTACAGTTGATTTTAGTCAAAAGGCCAAGAAGCGATAGGCTGTTACTGTTTAAAAAACAAAAATATCCATTAGCATATGGATCTGTAAAACTACATTATCTTAAAAGAACTTTTTCAAAATATAAGTATTTTTAAAATAAAAATACAGTATGATCCTTGCAAAAACAAAGCTTAATACAGTAAAAAAATCCTCTAAACCCCACTATCCAAGGTAACTTTTTATATTTGTTTTATTTTCTTTTAAAAAATTAAAGATTTGTTTTTTGTTATTTTTCTCTTACATTTTAATTTTATTCTTCAACATTTTCTATGTATACAGTATACACTTTTTACGAGCTCATTTTACGATACCATTTTGTAATATTTTTAAAAATCTGTCAGACTATGATAAAGATAGAGCTATAAGTTCATTTTTATTGGCTGCATAGTATTCTGTTTCATTGATGTGTTATAATTTATTTATCTGAAATTAGGGATTATGTTTGAATAGATGGGGAGTAAGTCTTTCTAAACTCGAATCACTAGCAGCCAAAAGCAATAAAAATAATGAGGACCATGCTATATATTGGGTCCATTGCTTTCAGTTTCAGTTGCAAGTTGCATTGGAAGAGGGCTTGGTAATTATAAAGATAAATATATGTCAAAAATACATGAAGAGGGTTTACACTTTACAATGTTTGTCACTTTCTCTTTAATGATCTACCATTTAGCATGGTAGAAAAAAGTTCCTTTCTTTCTTAATAAGATAGTTTAACTTTTTTGTGTGTGGTTCTCAATGATAAACATTTAAATTCGACCTCTAAGCAAATTTTTGTGATGTTGCAAATTAAATACTTCAGCTAACAGCTTTGCAAACTGCAAACTCCTTCTTTTTATGGGGGCCCCACACTGTAGTACTTTAACATGTGTTCATGCATGTCTATACTTCAGAGGAATCCATGCTTAGATGTAATTATGGGCTTCTAGTTTTACACTACTACAATCAGCCCTCTGTACTTGTGGGGGATTGGTTCCAGGCCCCCTGTGGATACCAAATTCCCTTATATAAAATAGCATAGTAATTTCCTATACTATGAACATCCTTCCATAATCTTTAAATCATCTCTAGATTACTTATGATACCTAATACAACGTGAACGCTGTATTGTCTGGAAAATAATGACAAAAAATTCAGTACATATTCAATCCTTGTAGGGCTGACAACATAGTACATATCAGCAACAATATAAAATTTTTATTCCCAACTATTTTCCAGGCATGGTTGGTTGAATTCTCCTATGTGGAAGTGGAAAATACTGAGAGCCAACTGTACAACTGTACACATTTATTAGCTTTGTGATCCAGGGCTGCACTGTATATAGTAGTACAGGGAGCAGGTATGAGGTGACTGAATTCCATAAGTATTCTGCTCCCCAAACCATTGCCCTTGGTTGATTCCACCCTTTGGGGGCGGGTAGTTGGGTACCCTTTTCTAGTTTGCAAGGTGGCACACTATAGCAGAATCCCAGGGAGGAGGGGAGAGGGAGGGCCTTTTAATATAAGTTTCTCTGAGCTTCAGTCTTTATTTGTAAAACCAAATTATATATGCTCATCTAGTCTGACTCGGATTGTTGGGAGGTCAAATTAGATTATACATACGAAAATACTTTTATAAACTGTGTGATATCATACTTAATAATAAAAAATAATTACTATTATGCTCTTGACCTCCTTTTTCTCCCAGCTACTTGGCATGCCTCAGTAAGTTTAAGAACAAAATTGTACAGGTGGGCCTACTCAGTTCAATTTCTGTAAAATCTTTTGACATCCCTGCATGAGAGTGGCTAAGGAAAAAGGTATAACCTACTATCTATGGCAAGTCCTATCTATGACAACTCAAGATTTGTGGTTAGTTCTGTTTGGCATCTAACCTGGTACTATGCTTTATTCACTTTGAGGGGTACTTTATTGCCAGTATACCTGAAGGCTTTTAGTTTAGACAGGTCATCTTTCCTTTAAATGGGCCAAGATATCATCGTTCTCTTTAAGTTCGCATGGAAAATATTCGTTATCAGGTGTAATTATCAAGCCAGGAACTGTCTGGTTAGACTGTCTTTGACTCAGGTCATTAGTTCATGGAGTCCGTCAGAAAGCCCACTCTGGAAGGATTTTGGCTCTCACTAGTCCAAATCCTATTTTTATATATAAGGAAGCTGAGGCCCTAAGGGATTAAATGACTTGTCCAATGCAGGTAATTGAGTGATGATACTAGGCTTGGTTGGAGTCGTCTTCTGTGTCAACCCCTTTTTATAAAATATGTTGCAGATAGCACAAAACCACAGAATCCAAGACCACCTGGGGCATGTTCCTGACCCTAAGCTAAAGAAAAAGCTAAGGTCTCAAAGGTAATAGGAAAGAGTTTGGAATTCTCGCGGGTTAGGGAGCGACTCACAAAAAATCAATGTTCTGGGTTCCCACCTGCTTCGCCCCTTCCACTTCCTTCTTTTCCTTGCTAGCCCCGCCCTCCTCAGGTGGCCGGGTCGCTTCCTGGTAGCCTGGGATCCCCGCCCCCAAGCGGAACCAATGTCCGTTGGCTCCAGAGTCAGCCGGATCTTTCTCGCTCAGACTCTTCGCAGCGGTGACTCGACAGCAGCGTCTCGCGTCATCAGTGACAGCCCCGATACTTGCTACGCTTTGCGTCGCTCTGGCCAGGAGCAGTCACCTCCTCCTTGGCAAATAGTCCTCGGCAGGGTCCGAGTTTTGTTGGATAATAGGAGAGGGGTGGCACGCGAAGTTGCAGAGGACGCGGAATCGACAAGGAGAGGAAGCTAGGGACCGAAGTTTTTGCGATAGTGTGTGAACTTAGTTAAAAACTTCCTTTCTCCTAAGGATCCCTCCGCCTGCAGTAGCGGTGGTGTGGCCGAGGGAGCCGCCATTTTGGATGTTCGGTTCCTGCTGCCAGTGCTGCCGCCGCCCCCGGAGCTGCTGGTTTCATTCGAGGTTTCGGGCCGGTGAGTGTCACTCGCAGCGCTAGCAGCATATTGCTCCTTTTGCCCCACGCCTGCCGGGAGCGTTCGGCCGGAAGCTTCGCAGGGGTCCGGTCTCAGACTGTGAAGGGTGAGAAGATAGGCTAGGGGCTGGGCCAGGAGGGGCCCGGAGCCCCTGGGGCTGCTCCGACTTCTTGCTGGCCGACCCTGAGGGCTCGGACCGGGAGGCACCGCGCACGACTGCGTCCGTGCTCTGGCGTTCCCCGGCAGGTGCCGGCCTCCTTGGACCCATTGACTTCCTCAGGCAGTGATCCTTCTTTGAGGGCTCACTCAGGGAGCCACGTACCAACATTTGTGTGTCTTCTACCCGGGTCAGATCTTTTCGTAGAACTCTTCAGCTTTACCAAATGCTAAGTTCATCGCTGTTGTGCACCTGCAATGCCGTCCTCTCAGAAGCGGGTATTGGCCTTGCCTCCTTCTAATCTTCCGACCAACTTCTTTCCCAATTTTCCGTTTTGCTTTTTTTTTAAACTCACCTTCGAGTGCACTGCTTACCTTTCTCTCAAACTCCTGAGTCTGCGCACGTCAGTCTCTAATAATTCTCCTGATCTTCCAGACTGACTGAAAGAGTGGGGACGGTTGATAACGTTTCCCAGTTCGGGTTTGGTGTAGGGGATCCGCGGAAACACTCGCTCAGAGTGTACTTCAGCAGTAACTATTTATAAAGCTGATTAAATGGCTTTTGGGGATAGGGAGGGAGGAAGCTGTCGGATATTTTCTAATTTGTGCATTCCGTTTCTGTGCTGAACACTTGGCTTTTTGGTACTTACTGACACGTATTCTTCTTGGAGTTAAATATCCCTGGGCATGGAAATGTAAAGAAGAATCTTCATCTGATGTAGGTAGAAAGGAAAGTAACTTTTTGGCTGCTGTCGGGATTAGTTGACAGGAGGGACGAATGAATGAAGGTTTCTTAGCGATCTGAACTTTCAGGTGTTTTGTGTGGTAATGATCTTTATAACTGATTTTTAAAAATACTTGTATTGACTTTTTGTATTCGATTTTTCTGGGGAGAGTTGGATTTTAAATATTCACTCACTCTGTTCCTAGTAGTGTTTGTCAGACTATATACACCTTGACTTAAGGTTTAAAAACATAGAATCTGCTTCTATAAAGAAAACGTTTCACAGTAATTCACTGATGATGTCCTACTTTTCACGTTAGGTAGGTGTGATTCAGTCACCTTCATTTTACCTTAGCCTGGGTTTTTTTTTACATTTGGGAAAGAGAGGTAACTTACTTGAGATTACAGCCTAGTGTCTGCTGAAACTAAAATTTATAACTTGAACTGGATGAAGTTTTTTAATACTTCCAATTCTTGTACAGAAGCCCTTTTCTTATCATGGAGTTACCAGGTAGGTACATTTCCGTACTGGTCATGTGATGTTTCAGTAGAAGACTGAGTGTTTTCGTTGTAAATAGTCAGTGTTCTTGTTACTTATTCTAAGGAGACTTTTCAAAAATATATTGGTTGCTATTTGTGTATTTACTCAGAAGCTGCGGAGGGTTTTTTTGCTTTAAAGGAATTGTCAAACACCAAATATCAGTGGAATGCTCACTCATTTACTAAATATACCCTTGTAGCTGCTACTGAAATGTTATATGAGTTACACGTTTAAAGCAAGATTTTGCAAGAGCTATTACATAGGTGTTATTTAACTCGGTTCATTTTGTGGCACAGTGTGCTGGTATTTAAATGCCATTCAAAACTGTTTACTGATGGTTTGCATGCAATTGGAGAAATTGTGTTTTTGCCTTACAAATTATTAAGCGAAGTGCTGTATATTTGTTGATTGTTAAGAATAGACAGACTTGAATATTTGCTTTGTCTAAAGTTGTACCTGAAGTTATTGTTTAGGAAACCTTAATTCATTTTCTTTTTGGAGCTGCTGCTTCTGTGGTCTGTTTTTTTTGACAGCAGTCCTATATTTGAGGATGAATTTTAGAGTGAAACTTCAGTACAAAAATTGTCAGTAAGGCCTTGATGATAGTTGATCCCTTTATTTTTTAAAGTAGTCTTGAAAGCAGTGGTATACAGAGACAAGATCCCAGGTTTTTTGATTTACAAAAACATTTTCAGTAGATTGAAAAAGTCGAACAAGTAGTTTCCAGAAGATTATTTTTAATTAAAGAAGTTGATTTGGGCCCTGGCTGGTGTAGCTCAGTGGAGTGAGCACGGGCCTGTGCAGCAAAGGGTCGCTGGTTTGATTCCCAGTCAGGGCACATGCCTGGGTTGATTCCCAGTGGGGGACACATGAGAGACAACCACACATTGATGTTTCTCTCCCACTCTTTCTCCTTCCCTTCCCCTCTCTCTAAAAATAAATAAATAAAATACATCATTTTTTAAAAAGTTGACTTGGGAAACTACGTACCAAAACAGATTTTTGAAGTGATTAATTTGCATTTAATGAGGATTTAGAAGTTTTGTGAATACAGAGGGATTAATGGATATCAAAATTTTAAAATTATTTGGATTTAGCTTCAAAAACTCCAACTCTAACTCCATCTTGTTTAGCTGTTTTGGGTGTCTGTGATTCAGTCTTTTATTTGCTTTAGGAATTGTTTTCAGTTGATTTTGGCTCTTTCTCATCCCTTTGCTACTTTTATTCAGTTTCTTTCATGTAGGATGATATTTAAGGTGGCAAGCAATTTTAAAGTTAAGAGAATTTATAGATTTATTTATCTAAGCTCTTACATTTCTTAACTTACGGGTTTTGAAAATCATCTTTGTTAAAAAGTATTAGGGTATTTTCATTTGCTTTTTGCCTAGAAAATTTTATTTTAGTAAAGGCAATTATTTCTACCTTGAAAATGTGTAAGTTTTTTTTTCTGCACTGAAAGAGTAGCACAGAACATTTAATTTGGCATGAATTCTCATTGCTAGAGTAGTCTCGTTAACTTTGGAAGGGCCCAGAAGTAAAGATAAAAATAAATAAATACTTGTCAAACTTACTGACTCCACATCAACTAACACTTGTGTAAAAGGGTGAGATTTAGGATAATATGTTTGAACCGAGAAGTGCTTTTTTCACTGCTAGATACTTAGGAGTTTAGCTGCCTGCCCCCAAACCACTGGAGAGAGAAAAGTATTAATAAGTTATAAATGTTGTCAGTGAAAAATAAGCTTAGGAGGAAAGCAAATTTTTAAAAGGTGAAGAAAATATATGTCTTCTGTACTGTATGAATATTTAAAGGCATCTTGAAGGCAAGTAGTTTTTTACTCCCCTTTCTCTGTTCTAGTGCCACAGTCACTGTGTAACCCGATATGCAGTCGCTTTGCTCTCTCCAGCTTGCTTCTTGGAGCCGACTGTATTTGTGTTGTACCAAGCATCCTAGGTTTTTCAGCTTGCCTGGCTTTGAGGTCAATATTACAGATTCTTGGGAGGAGTCGATTTGAGAAAGACATGAACTTAAATCTCTGGAACTGTAAACCCCTTTTTATAAGCTTTTGGGTTAAAATTAAGACAATAGAATAGATAATATACAGGATTTGATTATAAGATGTAACTTTTGTAGATGATCACACAATTGTACACCTCAAAGTAAAAGGAGTTCCATTAGTGTTTTTACAGCTTCATTTGGTAAAACTATGTACTAAACTTTAGTATTGAGAAATTGTTCAGTTTCAAGCTGAAGAAAAGGAAGTTAATTTTTCTCATTTTTTAAAAAAGTCTGCACAAAAGATTTGATTCCTTTTCCACTTTATGAAAATTTTGAAAACATGATACTTTTAAAATATGGTCAAAATATTGGTTTGAGATGAATGGGGAAATAACTGAAAATAATTAGGTACGCTGTATAGAGTAATTGAATCGTTGTTGGTATTAGGTTTTTTGTATGATCATTGAAGGAGAAAGCCTTCTGTTGGTAAGAAGAAAGCCTTTTTTTCTTGATAGTACCCAGTATATATGGTGTTTTATAAATGTATTTGTCTACTAGTGAATGCTTGGCCTCTGTGTTTTTTTAAGAAACTTCCATGATGAGAGCTTAATAAATGGTGTTATTTTAGAAGGAATGAGGAAGTAGCTTACAATTTGATTTTATTAGCATTTGGTTGTATTATTTTATTTACACACACTGAGCTTTTTGCTGTTCCTTGAATACTCCTTGTTCTTTCATTCTCCTCTGACCTGTTCTTCCTATACCTGGAATCCTTTCTTTCTCCCTCCACCAGCGAACCCATTCTTCCTTCTCTACCCTCAGGCAAAGAGGTGTAGCCCTTTTTAGTACTTGTTTCATTGCCTACTTTCCTTGGTTTTCTAGAGGACAGGGGCTATCTAATTTGTGGCATTCTGGTACATAACACAGTGCCTAGCATTTAGCTACTTTGTGGAATAGATAATAGGAATGAAAATAATATTGAAAAACTGTTCAGGTACTCAGATATATGGTAATTGGTTGATGCTAGAGCCAAAAGCAATTGGGTCCTAAGCGAAGTACATGTATCTACTGAAGGTCACTTACTTGTGACTGGTAGAGTTGATGTCATTTTCAGGTCACTTCAAGGTTATTTTCAGGTTTAGAAAACATATACAAAATCTTATCTTCAGGTCTTTGAAGAATTATTTAGATGTTTAATTCTGAAATTGACATTATTTATTATTCTTTGTGTTTTACTCAGACTTTTTCTTATGCTAAAACTTCAAGGGGGCAGCAAAGAAATCTACTCTTCCCGCCACTTTCTTTCTTTTGAATACCTATTATGTAATTTATTATGCTAAGGAAACTAACAGTGAATTGAAAACTTCAGCCTTTTCCCCATAGGTAGAAATATGTTGATTGTTCAATGATTTATTACTGACTCTTGCCTTGTGTTTGAGTAATCTGCTTTTATAGTGCTGAGTTTTTTTAATTTATCTTTTTAGCTTACAAAATAATATATATCCGTTGTAATAAGTGAAAAAAATTTAAAGACTTCCAAGGAAGCCATTTCTCTTAACCCCTTTATTACTTCCTAGCCATTTTATGAGTTTATAGGTATACTGCATTATTTCTGTCCATGCTTGAGTCAGTTACTGTGTATACTAACATAAGTGTACATTCGTGGTGGTTCTTTGTTTTTATATTACTGTGTAACAGGCTTTTCTTAACACATCATGGTCAGTAAATATAATTCTATTTTGTTCTTTTAAATATCCCTATTATGTCTCATAGTATAGATGTACCATGTATAATTTATTCAGCTATTTTTATGTGGACATTTAGGTTGTTTCTAGATTTTGTCCCCACAAACAGTGTTAGAGTGAATATCCTTGTACACATCACTTTTTTTGCTGATGCTTTTATTTCTACAGACTAGAGTCTCCAAGGTGGGATTTCTGGGTTAAAGGGAGTATATTTTACATGTTATTGGTAGATTTCTCTCTAAATAGGTTGTCATACTTTCAGCCTTCACAAGAAGTAGGTTTTCCATATTGTCACATAATTAGATATAATTACTTAATTTTTACTGGCCTGCCATGTGATAAATGCTTTCTCAGTTTTGTCTAAAATTTAATTTCCCTGACTGTTACAGGAGCTAGCATTTGATGTGTTTTTTTGCCATTTGGAATTCCTTTTTGAAAATTGTCTGTTCATGTCCTTGGTTCATTTTTAAGTTTTTCCTTGTTATCTTAAAGGAGCACCTGTGGTGTAGTAATTGTTGTCATAGGACACGTGTATTTATTCATCTGGAATTAACTTTATATGGTGTGAAGTGGGGGTGGGGGAGTCTTCATGGCTTCCCTCTCTAGAGAGCCAAGCATGGAGAGAAATAATGCCAGGACTGAATAACCCATTCTTTTCTCAATGCCCATATATGTTTACTCTATTTTTGGATGTTCTGTTTTTCACTTCCTGTACTATTATTTTACTGTTTTGAGTATACACTTTTTAGAAAGTTACACTCTGTTAAGAAAAGCTCTTATCACTATCACTGTACTTTTTAAATTTCTCAACTATTTTTTTTTTAACATCAGTGTGTGGTTACCTCTCACTTGGTGCCCACTGGGGACCTGGCCCACAACTCAGGCATGTGCCCTAACTGGGAATCGAACTGGCGATCCTTCGGTTTGCAACCCATTCTCAATTCACTGAGCTACACCAGCCAGGACTTTCTCAACTATTCTTAAACATCTATTTTTATATTTATGTTGATTGAGAATCTATTACATTCAGAAAAGCTCAAAAGGCCCACTGTTTGAAATTGCACTATATTCATATTGATTTTGGGAGGTCTGACATTTTTAGTGATAATTTTTCTTTATTATGATGAGTTTCCGTTTGTTCAGGTTTCTTTTTAGTTTTCGTTCCTTCAATAAAAGTTTCATTGATTTAATGGTTTTCTTCATCTGGTACCTATGCTTTTCTTGATAAATTTATTCTTGGATATTTTATAGTTTTTGACACTGTTGTCAATAGGACTTTTCCCCTTCATTTCTAACTAATGTCAGACATAAGGGTTAAAAACTCTTCTTTAATTTACTATGACCCCTCCCCCCTGCCCTGCCCCCTTCCTAGCTTTCTTGGTATCTAGAATTAGCAGAACTTGGATTTATGAAGAATGTGCTAGGGAAGCCCTGACCGGATAAGTCTGTTGGTTAGAGCAGTGGTCCCCAACCTTTTGGGCAGCAGGGACTGGTTTCGTGGAAGACAATTTTTCCATGGATTGGGGTAGGTGGGAGTATTTTAGGATGATTTAAGCTCACCTCCTGCTGTGCAGCCTGGTTCCTAACAGGCCTAGACCAGTACCAGTCCATGGCCCAGAGGTGGGGGACCCTTTGCTAGAGCATTGTCCCAAGATTGTGGGTTCTATCCCTGGTCGTAGCACATACAAGGATCAACCAATGAATGCATAAATAAGGGGTGCAACAAATCATTGTTTCCCCCTTCCTCCCTCCCTCTCTTTCTCTCTCTCCCCCCCTTTCTCTCTCACCAATAAATACATTTTTTTAAAAGAAAGTGCTAGGGAAAATTTATCTTAGTATTAAGTCACTTACTAATGAACTTTCTAATGCCATTGTGTAGAAGAAATAACCTTAGATAAGTGTGACTTTTTATGATGAATGCTGTCTTATTATTTTGAAAGTTTATTTTTACTTTATTTGTCCATTCTCGTGGGTTTTTAAAAAATTTTAAAGCAAGATTTATCGCTCGTTATACATGCTAATTATTTGAAAGATAGCAGAAAATATACAGAAATTTTAAAAGGCATCTATATTCACACTAAGCACGATGATTTCCCTTAACATTTATTACACCCTTTCAGGAATATCTTTAAAAAATTAAGATCTTGTTTTGAGAATTTATGACAATTCTTGACAGTCGAGGTTGGGAAAGTAAAAATTCTTTAATTTTATTATTGTCATGATGTTGATCCTGTTTATATATCGTTGTTTATTTGGCCTTTATTGCTTTTCATTCATCTTTTTTTAAAAAATATTTATTTATTTTTAGAGAGAGGGGGAGGGAAGGAGAAAGAGTGGGAGAAAAACATTAATGTGTGTTTGCCTCTCATGTGTCCCCAACTGGGGACCTGGCCCGCAACCCAGGCATGTGCCCTGACTGGGAATCGAACCAGCGACACTTTGCTTCACAGGCCCATGCTCAATTCACTGAGCTACACCAGCCAGGGCTGCTTTTTATTCATCTTAATGAAATTATTCAGTAGGCATATTTGCATTTACATACATTTAATTTTTAAATCTCAGGTTTGGTCTATTTTGGTTAATGATAATAAAGCATAAAAGAAGATTCCTGCATTTACTGTGGCATTTTAGGGAGAACTGAGCTTAAGATCTTTTAGAGGAATGCCAGCTTGCTTGCTGGCATTAGACAGAATGTGGTGGTATCTCAGTGTGGTGGAACATTTCATAGCCTATTTCTTAGCCTCTTACCCTTGAAGATCTAGAAATTCTATTTCATTATTTCTCTTAGGGTTGATTCAACCTAATCAAACTCACTAATGTGTAAGTTAGAATAATGATGTTATAATTCACAAGGGGTTAAGTAAGCATTTCTACTGAATTACGTGTAACAACTTTCCAGGGCGCCCGATTTCTTGTATGGAGGTATACTTCGGAAGCAAGGTACTTGAGAAGGCTGTTACATGGTGAGTCTGAGACCAGAGCATGTAAAGTTGGATAATCTCGAGCATTTCATCATTCTGGGCCATAGTGAAACCTGGTGAAAGAACTATCCTTGTCCCACAGTGGTGTTTATCTCTCCTGTGACCAAAATACTTATCTCCAGATTTAATTTCTCTCACTCAAACAATGATATACTAACACTGGTCTCCTCTTTCCTTCACTTTGTACATTTCCTTCTGTGAACACATTTCTTCATACAGGGGAAATAGATGTGCACTACTGCTCTCCCCGCCTCCACAAAGAAAACCACAGAAACACAAAGACAGTGAAAAAACCCAGCTAAGTCAGATTAATAATTTATATATCAATAAGATATTTGAAAGTAAAAGTCTGATTGAAGCATAATGCTGTTGACTAGTTTGGTTTAAGCTTTCTGTCTGTTAAGTGTTGTTATTATTTTGATCACAGTATTTTGAAAGTTGTAAGTGTATTCAGGAATTCAGATATGTATGTGAAATAAAAATCTGAAATAAGGGTTCTGTGGAGTATAATATGAAAATATTGTCTCTTTGGAGAATGAGAAAGAAAGCATGGAAACTCTTTTGGAGGGTTTTGCTTGGTGTTAGCTTAGGTCCCTTCAGCATTCTCAGCCATACTTACAAAATCTTTGACTAGATATTACACAGCAACAGTGGCAAAATTAATTGACATCTGTTTTCTTGAGTTCTTACTGTTTAGCAAGAAAGCTTGAAGTGTACAGTCTTTCTGTTGGATAGAAAAGGAGGTAATTTTAATATTGAAAAATTGTTTTTAACTTAGGATTCTTTTTAGATTTACAGCCCACAATACCCTTAGGTTTATGGGAAGAAGGACCAGCTGGCAGCAGGAGCCCCAGTTTTTTGGTTGTATGTTCTTGACTTTTGGTTGTCAGTGGCTCTGCTCATAGCCAGGTGGTATGAGCTCATAAGTAGGAAAACTGTTAACTGAGCAGGGTTGAGTCCTGATGCCTTTCTTTTTTCTTTTCGTTAAAAAAATTTTATTTAGAGAAGGGAAGGAGGAAGAGAGGGAGAGAAACATTGATTGTTTGCCTCTTGCATGCAGCCAACTGGGGACCAGGCCTGCATCCCAGGTATGTGTCTTGACGGGGAATCAAACCAGCGACCTTTGGCTTTGGAGGACAACTCTCAGCCAATTAATCCGTGCTGGTCATGGCACAATACCTTTCTTACAGCTATTGGTAAACAGTTGACACCTTAATTTTGTGTTCTTTGGAAAGGACAAATATGGTTCTTTAGATTATTGTATTTAGAATTCAATAAACACAGTAGAAAGGGAATACAGAGTTGACTAGGACAAACAAGGATCTGGCCTTGGCGAGCTTGTACTTGAGTGGGATAAATAGGCATTTCAAAGAAAGAAAGGTAACCATGGCCTGGGATGGTATGTGAAGAAAATCTGTATAACCCAAAGGGATTTTTGGAAAATAATCCTTTTTCTCCATTTTTTGGATAGATTCTAAGAGACTTAGAAGATATGTGGTGATTGTTTTTGGTCTCTTCTATTTAAAATTTTATTTCCTGTAATAAGCATTTTGATTATTAATTTTGATTATTTGGGTAATCTAATTTAGTTAAAGCTCCAAAATTAATTTGGAGCTTAATTTAGTTAAATTAATTTAGTTAAAGCTCCAAAATTAACCTAATTTTGTTTAACCATTTTGGATAGAAATTTTTCAAAAATAAATTTTACACATTTTCTTCTATATTTCTTACCATTCTTTGTCAAATCACCATTATTAAAATAGAAATACATTTATCCACAATCCTTGTACCTTAACAAGTCAGACTTTCAATTTTTTGTGTTCTATGTCCATTCTTATTCTAATAAGTTTTAAAAAAGAGGACAAAGAGCAACATTTTATTTTGATAAAAGTATAGAAGCTGTGTGAATATAAAATATATGGAAAGTTAGGAATTGAAAAAATCATTGAAATACTAAATGTAAATGTTTATAGATATAAAGAGAAGAGATTAACAGGAGTATAATCATAGTGTTTGGCTTAACATACCTTTCTCAGTCTTTGATGGGTTAGGTAGTGAAGTTAATAAGAGCAGACAGTATCTGAACTATTTAATTTTTAGAAATAACTTATTTCACAGATACAGTCTTACTATTTTTTTTCCCTATAGTTGTCTTTATTTTTTAAAGACAGCTTTACTGAGGCGTAAAAAAAATTGCACGTACTTAATGTATATAATTTGGTGAGTTAAGAGTCAACATGATGTCATGTTCAGGTTTTTCCACCCTCTGCATTAAATATTAAATGTTGATCTTGCTGAACCATTTCTTGATGAATCAGGTCTTGCTATAAAAATGAACTATGGTACTGTTTGTAATTTATTGATACTCAGGACTTTAAGACGAGTTGAATGCTTTTTTGCTAGTGCACTCAGATTACTATGCTCTGTGTGTGTTTTTAAGATAAATGCTTTAATTTTTTTATTTAAAAATTGTAAATCAAGGTAATTACGGAAGTCAAAGGCAGAGATTTACCAGTGATTTGATCTTTTCTTTTTTGATTACTAATTTAAACATTTTTATAGGATAGAAATCTATAGTGTAAGGGCCCAAACATTTTCATTTTTTAAATTCTAAGATAACAACCTGAAAGCACGGGCCTGCGAACCACACAATCATGGTTCGATTCCCAGTCAAGGCACATGCCTGGGTTGCAGGCCAGTTTCCTGTAGGGGACACACCAGAGGCAACCATACATTGATATTTCTCTTTCTCTCTCTCCTTCCTTTCCCCTCTAAAGATAAATAAATAAAATCTAGAAATTAAAAAAAAGTTCTAAGATAACAACCTGAAATCTAGGCCGGTGACAAAGTTTCAGTTTCACAATACAGTATTAGTTAACTGTAGGCATATTGATCTTGCTGTTTTGCTATTTGAATGCTTGTTTCGGCTGTGTATAGGTCCTACTTATTTATTTATTCATTTTTGTTTAGCTTCTGTTTTAGTTTCTTCCCTTACTGTTATGTGACATTTTAAACTACCATCAGTGTCCTTTCCTAAGAGAGCTTGTATCTCCTACCCCCCCCCCTTGCAGTTTTCTGATTTGTTCTATTCTAGAACTTCTAGAACAGGCTGAAAGAGAACCTTGAGAACCTTTGTAAAGTAGATGTTTTAGTGTGCTGATGTTTATTGTGTCCGTTGGCTGCACAAGATTGTAAAAATGCTTTGGACTCTCAACTGTGTTCTGTATAGCTGAGTCATTACATTACATTCATTCCTTATTTTTTTTAAAAGATAAAATTTGTTTTTGTTATTTATGACAGGTGTTTAAGCTGTTGTATTTTAAGGAATGTGGTTTTTGAGTATTTTTAAAGTTAAGTAAAAACTAAAAAAAGTAAGGAAATACTCAACATTGTAATAAAAGCGAGTAGGTTATGTGTACTAGAATGTGTGGTCTGCAATATTTACTACATAGATTAGATGTGTTTGAATTTAATTTTTAATATGAAATATATAAGACATAAAACATAACAAGGAAAAATAGTAAACATTCAGTTACTCACAACCTAGTCTAAGAAATAAAGTATCACCAGTAGCTGGGCCTCTTCTGCATCCCTCTGTCCCCATCATATTCCCCTCCTGTCAGATGGACCACTGTGTTGGAGTTGATCTTTATCTTTCACGTGCATGATCTTATTCTCCTACTGTATTTTGATATTTCTAAAGAATAGGTTCTTCTACATGCTTTAAGCCTTTATAAGTGTCCCCATATATTTTTCTGCAAATTGTTTTTACACAAAATTAATTTATGTAAGGATAGTTTATATAGCCAGCATTATGGCCAACATTTGTTTAGTGCTTACTGTGTACCAGGCACTGTGCTAAGAATTTCACATGTATTCTCAGATGAGGCAACGGGAAGCTCTGAGAGGTAATTAAGTGGTAGAGCTGGGATTCAAATCTAGGTAATTTTACTCCAGGGTCGTTTGAAACAATAATAAGGTTCTAAAGATAAGGGTCCACAATCCTTTATATCAGTTTTGAAATCTGAAAAACACAGAAAACCAACAGTTCTTTACTATTCTTTTGGTGTTAAATTCTCACTTGACAGCCTCATTTCTAGGAGGCTGCTGTTAGTATTTGTTTCTCTCTTTTGATGTGAATATTTGTGTTGTTGCAGAAATACTGTTTGATAATGGGACTGTTTCCCAGACACAGTGGGCCAGTTATGACATAGAGTATATGTACTGTGTTACCTTTGTAAAATTCAGAAAATTCTGAGTTCTGCCTTAAAGGTTTTGGATGAGAAATTGTGGACTGGTGCTGTGCTTCAGATCTCTTTCTACATGGGATTTTGACACTGTTGGGCAGATCCAGAAAGCAGTTAATTTTACAAAAGAAAAAAATATATTGAATTAGTTTGGCCATGATAAAAGTTGGCTTATAAATAACTTTCTGTTATTTATAAGCAGTTTTTGCTTCTTTTTATTAAATAGCTGGAGTTGTAAACATTTGTTCTCCTCACTAGACTTTTGAATTCTTAAGGATAGTGAACATGTCCTTGCCAGTCCCAGCACCTATTGCAATACCTGTCAGAGAGAAGACTTCAGCAGATATTTGTTGAATGAGTGATTAAGACATTTTGTTGTAACGTGTTTCCCTGTTAGGTCATCTATGGGGTGGTGTGACTAATTGAATTGAACAAGGAGGAAAAAGGAGAATTCCAATTTTGTGGAAGAGAACAAGCTAACTTCTGATTCCCTATTTTTTTACATTCTCCTTTCCCATTTGAAATGGATTTAAAAACAAGGGGGAACCCCTTGCCCAAAGCCCCGAGTTATTTACTGGAGGATGGGTCCCTTGTAGTATACAGGCTTCCCCCGCTAGGTGAGTGTTCTAGGTACCCATCTGTATCAGTGTATACCAGATGTTGAGAGAGGCTGTTCTGCGTCAGTGAATTTTTTTGAAGACTCTTTCCATGCATTTGCCCATTTCATAATGGGTGATTTATAAGCTCCCGCAGAGAGTTCAGTAGTATTTGACCAAAAACAGCATGACCTTTGTGCCCCATCCTCCCTATTCACTGGATCTTGCCCCCAGCAACTTTTTTGTTTGTTTGTTTCCCCATGGAAAAAATACTCAAAGGGAAACATTTTTGCTGCGTGGGAGAGGTAAAACAAAAAATGGCAGAAGCACTAAAAGGCATCTCTGTGAGTTCAAAAACAGTCTGAGCAGTAGGAAAAAAGTCTCCATAGGTATATTGCATCAAAAAGGAGAGTACTTTGAAGGTGGTTGAAGTTTAAATATGTAAGAATAAATACACAATCACAATATTTTATAAATAAACTCTTAGGTTTTTGGGTGTTATCCCTTGTAATGCTAACATTGATGTCACTTATGATATTATATTCTGTTTTATAACTGTTAAACTATTTTTTTGGTAATTTTCTTGATTAAACACCTCATTTCTGCCCTTGCTGCATTAAAGATTCTCATATTTAATGGCCGTACTTCACTTTAAGTATAGTATGTTATATATTTGCCCCTTATTGAAGTCCAGTTTGTTTTTTTCTTGTAGAGATGTGCTTGAACCATATTCATCTATGAGGGAGACTACATTTGATTTATAGAAAAATGATACTTTTAAAACGAACAAACTGAAAATAGAATGGTATGTAAAGGGTTCATCAAATATTTGTTCTCATCAATATTTAGAGGCAATTCTGTGCCCTTATTTTTTAGTGGATGGAATAGAGGCGTAGAGAAGTCAGATAGTTTGCCTCTGGGTTGCTTAGATTCCACTCATAGTTGATTATAAGGATTTTCTTATTGTTTTGACTCTAATATTTCTTTTAAGTATGTTCTTTTCTTTAAGGGGGCTTCTATATCTCTATATAAGTATATATATAAATACATATATTTCTCCTCATCCGGACATGCTTATTGATTTTAGATAGGGAAAGGAAGGCTAGAGCGGGAGAGAAGCATTGATTTGTTACCTCTTGTACACACTCTTGATTGGGGACTGAACCTACAAGGTTTCCCAGGCATGTGCCCTGACAGGGAATTGAACTTGTGACCTTTTAGTTTACAGGACTATAATCCAACTTACTGAGCCACACCAGCCAGGGCTGTGTGAGGAATATTTAATGTGATAGTAAGAGTATGTATTTGAGAGATTTAAGAACTTTAACCTGCCATTAAAAAATCTTAATTCAAAATATAAAACCATAATCTCCAGGGCTTATTAATGTAAGAAAGTTTGGGGGAGAGGTGGAAGGAAAGGCTAGTTTGCTGGCCCTATTCTCTACGCAGGCTCTTCTTTCTGCTTGTAATTGTTTTACTGTAATTGCTGCTTCTCAAAATGCGTGGTCCTATGGTATGCCTCCCTCCTTTCAGCGCATTGACCAAATATAAACACAAATTTCTTGTTGTTCTCTTATGCAGTATTTGAAATGGGTGGAATTTTCAGAATAGACTTTCTTACATATCATGCTGTCCCTTTTTAGTACTCCCAGCCGTAACCACTGTCAGCCAATAATTTTTTCTCTGTCACTATAGTTTTGTCTCTATTAAAATACATAAAGGGAATTATTCAATAAGTAACCTTTTGAGACAGTTTTCTTTCACTGAAGATAATGCTTTAGCGCTGTGTGTTATGGCATGTAGCAATGTTCTCTTCCTTTTTATTGCCACGTAGTGTTCCATTTTATGAATCTACAACACCTTGTTTCAGGTTTCTGGCAATTATGAGCAGAGATCTGTTTGGAGCATTTAATCTATTTACATTTAAAGTAATTGTTGATAGATATGTAGTTACTGCCATTTCATTACTCATATTTTTTTAATCTTTTTTTTTCTTCTTAAAGAAATGCCTTTAACATTTCTTGTAATACTGGTTTGGTGGTGATGAACTCCTTGCTTTTTCTTGTCTCAAAGCTCTTTATCTGTCCTTTGATTCTAAATGATAATTTTGCTGGGTAGAGTAATATTGGTTTCTAAGCCCTTTCTTTTTATCATTTTGAATATTTCATGCCGATTCCTCCAGGCATGCAAAGCTTCTAGAAGTCAGCTGACAGTTTCATTCACAGCTCCCTTGTGGGTAACTAATTGCATTTCTCTAGCTGCTTCTAAAATTCTCCCTTTGACTTTAACCTTTGGTATTTTAATTTTGATGTGTCTTGGTGAGAGCCTCTTTGAGTTTATCTTGTTTGGGACTTTGAGCTTCTTGGACTTCTTATTTCCTTCACCAATTTAGGGAAGTTTTCTGTCATTTTTTTCATATGGGTCTTTAATTTCTTGTTCTCTCTCCTGTTTTCTTTCTGGCACCCCATGATGTGGATGTTGGCACACTTAAAATTGTCCCAGAGCAGAAGCTCCTTGCACAATCCTCACTTTGGGGGGGTTCTTTTTTTCCTTTTGTTGTTCTGATTGTGTGTTTTCTGCTACTTTATCTTCTAAATTGCTTATTCAGATTTCATCCTCTGCTTCATCTGATCTACTGTCAATTCCCTTTAATATATTCTTTATTTCGGTTACTTTAATCTTCGTTTCAGACTGGCTCTTTTTGTTGTTTCTGTGTCTTTGTTTTATGCTGTTGAAGCTTTCTCTAAGTTCCTTGAACATCCTTAACTATTGTTTTGAACTCTTTATCAAGTAGATTGCTTGCCTCTGTTTCATTTAGTTCTTTTCCTGTAAATTTCTTCTGTTCTTTTATTTGGGGTATGTTGCTTTGTCTCCCCATTTTGGCTGCCTCCCCCTCTTTGTTTCTATGTGTTAAGTAGAGCTGTTACATCTCTTGGTCTTGGTGACCAATTTAGAATAGCCTTATGTAATAGGTGTCCTGTGAGGCCCAGCGTGCATTCTCCCTGGTCACTTGTCCTAGGTGCTCCATGTGTGTCCCTTGTGTAGGTTGTATGGGCCTTCCAGTTGTAGTTGGGCCATGATGGCTGTATTGAGGGATTGCCTCTCAGGCTGATTGGTTGTTAAGGGCTGACTGTGACTATAATGAAGAAGTTGTTGAGTAGGGCCTATCCCTTTGTAGCAGGATTTGCTTGAGCAGTACTTTGGTGTCCACTGTCTGCCCTTGAGTGCATCATTTGTGGAGGTGGTTGGGTGGTGCTCTTGTGTGATCCGAAGCTGGCCGCTGGGAGGGTTGGTTCTGGGGCCTCTTGGGAGGTGCAGGCCAAGGTCAGCTGCTGCTTGTGCCCCATCTGGGGTCATCTGGTGTGAGCTACAAACCAATCTGCAGATGGTTGCCACTTGTCCTGGGCTTAGTGCCTGGGGGGCACTAAGCTGCAAACTGAAGCCAAATGCTGCTTGTTTGGGGTTTGTGAAACTTTGAGAGATTTTAGAAAAGCCCACAGCATGAGCCAAGACAGGCTGCTTATATAGAAGAACCACTGGAAATGGCGTGGGTGGGCCTTTAAGTTGGGTGGGGCCAGGTATCAGCTAATCACCAGGGCAAGCAAATGGTGTTGGCCAGGTTGGAAGAAACTGGGATGTGACACCAGCCTGTGCCTGCAGGAGGAGAGCTCATCAAAGCACTAGGGCTTCTGCCAGCATTTCTGTCTAGGAGAAAGTTGCCCTCCAGCCCTTGCCCTGAAGCCAGACTGTTAAGTTCCTTTGTTTGTCCCTAGTGCCTTTCAAGTTGCTGCTCTGGCGCTGGAGCTCAGAGCAGCCAGTGAGTCAGTCAGCTTGTAAGTATGTGGGCTTTTTAAGAGGAATGTCTGGGACTCTAGCAGTCCACAGCACAGCAATTTGCTTGTTTTCATAGCCAGAAGTTATGGGGACTTCTCTTCCAGCCCTGGACGCCTGGTCTGGGGAGCCTAGTGTGAGAATGGGACACCTTGCTCCTCAGGGGGGATTTCTGCAGTTGAGAAATATCCCTCCCAGTTTTTAACCCATGCACATGGGTGTGGGGCCAACACATTCGGTGCCTCTGTCCCTCCTATCAATCTCAATGTGCCTCTTATGTATATCCTTAGTGATAGGACTTCTGTTCATCTAGATTTTGGGCAGTTCTCAATGATGGCTTTTCTGTAGTTTTGTTGTAATTTTGAAGTGGTCATGGGAGGAGTGGAGTACAGCATTTACCTATGCTACTGTCTTGACTAGGAGCCCCAAATTAGTTTTTGTGTGTTGTGTGAGATTAGGGTTCAAGGTTAATTTTTTTCTGCATATAGATATCAAGCTGTGCCAGCACCATTTGTTGAAAGCAGCTACCTTTGTCCTTCACCCGTTTGTTGAAAACAGTTTAGCATAACTGTGGGGTCTATTCCCAGACTTTCTGTTTTGCTCCATTAGTCTCTAAATATATCCTTAAGTTTAGTTCCAGAGTTTCTTGAATGCTGTAGCTTTGTAGTATATCTTGATATTAGGTAATTCAAGTTCTTCAACTTGTTTTTAAAAATATTTTATTTATTTATCTTTAGAGGGGAAGGGAAGGAGAGAAATATCAATGTATGGTTGCCTCTCATGAGTCCCCTGCCGGGGACTGGCCTGCAACCCAGGCATGTGCCCTGACTGGGAATGGAACCGCGATCGTGTGGTTTGCAGGCCTACGCTCAGTCCACTGAGCCACATCAGCCAGGGCTCAACTTTTTTTTTTCATGACTTTTTGGCTATTACAGGTTGTCATCCTCCTCCCCCTCCTTCCTCTCCTTGACCCCTCACCTCCACTTCTTTATTTCTAAAAATATTCATGAGAATATGATACTAATAGTCTTATCCTCTGTGGTTAGTTTATTATTTTCCTCTTCACCACATTTCCAAAGAGTATCCAGTGTTCTGAGATGATTACCATTTCTTGGAAAGGTAATTTAACCTGACAGTTGGTCTTTTCTCCTCATGTCTCACTTTGTTGAGTTGAGCTTTGATTGTGATTATATTCAGTATTCATTTGGTACTTTATTGAACTATGTTGTTTAACAACAGCTGAGCAGAAAATATTTATATTGTCAAACCTGTCTAAAGATTTGGGTTTAGTGCCTAAAATATTTAAAATATATTTTTTTAAAAATTGATTTGAGAGCGAGAGCGAGAGAGAAGCACTTGTTTTACTTATTCGTGCATTTATTGGTTGATTTTTGTATGTGTGCTGACTGGGGATCAAACCCACAACTTTGGTGTATCGGGAAGGTGCTCTAACCAATTGAACTACCTACCTGGCCAGGGCAAATCTTCAGGTATTTTGATATTAGTGATGGGCTTTATATATTGGTGTATTCTATGTCTTATTTTGCTTAATTAATGCTTAACATCTTTTGTGTATTTTTCCAGAATTTAACTGAGTTGAGGGGTCTGTATGTGATAGCCTTGCTGAAGCTTTGTATCACTGGACTCAGCAAGTCTTGAATTATTAAAAATCAGAAATTTATTTGGAAAGTTGTGTGAATGATTTTGGTAGTAAAAATCTATGAACATTTTTATTTAATGTTTTTCCATATCCAGAGGATGCCAGCCCCCATCAGATTGCGGGAGCTGATCCGGACCATCCGGACAGCTCGAACTCAAGCTGAAGAACGAGAAATGATCCAGAAAGAATGTGCTGCAATCCGGTCATCTTTTAGAGAAGAAGACAATACATACCGGTGTCGGAATGTGGCGAAGTTACTGTATATGCACATGCTGGGCTATCCTGCTCACTTTGGACAGGTAGGCTGGGCTGAGACCACATCTAGCAAGGGTACTCTTGTTTGAGTGACAGTAGCTCAGAGACTTTCAGTCTTTCCCTGTCAGGGAGGACAGGATACTTTTGATAGTCATGTAGTCTGATAATTGTGGAACCGAGGGTAGAATCGAGAGAGAAAGCTGTAACCTAGAGGCGTGATATTGCTGTTGGTTGCCCTTTCCATTGGGAATCTCTTATCATGTGGATTAGATTATGTTTTGATGATGGCAGCTAGCTTCTTAAAAATTGACGAGGATTAACTAGTAGATGGTGATTGTTCTGTGAGAGGGCCTGGACTATAATGAGTATTTTTAAAAAGTATGCTAATTGTTTCCTTAATTATTTTCTCTATGAACCATATTATAAGGAGGAATACCCACAATAGATGTTTTCAAATGAAAGAAATTAGGTGGTTGTTGAATAACGGCATTAAAGATTTATCTTACTACCTGAAATGTGCTTAAACGTTGACATTGATTAAATGGAATTCAGTCCACATTTACACGAAGCATTTATCTTTTCTTTCCCTGTTGTTCATCCTAGCTTTATTGCTTAATGTTATTTAGGGCTTAAAATAACTCAGAGTAACAGAATATTTTTTAAAAAGATGTTTTCCTAATTGCCTCATGCCTTGATTGCTGCAACCACTGTGCATGTCTGCCTCCTGGTCCCCTCACACACAAGTGCATGTTGGTGGAGCCAGTCTCGGTTTTGAGTGCGACATTCTTGGTTATAACTGCCGTCTTCTTTTCATGTTTGTACATAATAAGGGAGATTGAGTAACAGAGAAGGATATAGTAGGTTGCTTTGTGATTCTTATTAATGCCATTAAATTTTATTTCACTTAACTCAAGAATCATATGCTAACTAGTGTTTTTAAGGAGAACAATGCAAAATTAAAATACTGTGCAACATTAGGTGGAAGGAGGAAAATACCATCCATATTTCCATTACTCAAAGATAACTAGTGTTAATGTTTTGATATATTTAATTTATTAGGAATCATGGCCGTAAGTTTATCTTCTGTTCAGCTTTATAACTTCAGTAGAAACTGATTCCACCACCCCTGAGTTAAAACAAAAAATTAATAGGATTGAATCTTGTTAGACTGATTTGGGTTAGTTTTAGGCTTGAATGAGATCAGCCTCTTTAGAAGTATTCAGTACATGATTGAGAGCATTAATTCACCAGAGGGAGATGGGGGTGTTAACCACAGAGAAGGAAGAGGACTGGATATTAGGCAGGTACAACAGTGGTCTATGAACAAAAATGTTATATGCTTTTACCACATCAAAAATGGATTCGGATCTTTTCCATGTAGTTCATGACATAGTATAAAGCAAATATATGTTTATATAATTCTTTTTAGTTGATTTCAAGTGGACATGTTAAGTTAGATTTACAGAAATCAGATGCGCTGTACTGTGAAGGTCAGTCAGGTCAGGGTAAAACTCTTAAGCCCTCCACTCAGAGATAACCGCTGTTAACAACATGGAAACAGTGGACTTACGCACATAAGGGGGTTCTTTGAGGACAAACTCTTAAAATTGTAGGATAGGTTTAAGAGTTAGGTGTTATTTTATTTTGTGAGAAAGCTCGCTCTATATATGTATTTCTAGGATTTCTGACATGCTCAAATAAAATATGCTATGTAAGTGGCATTTTTTGGGTATTTTAGAACTTGTTTGGTAAAATATTTAGTTGTCAAGTGGAAAGAGTTAATAATACTCAAGGATAATTGTACTAAGTTTTGGTACAAAAAATAAATTTTTTTCTGATTAGGAATAGGAATCACAATTTTAATCCCTAATATTCTGTTTCCTCTATTTGAATAAATCATGGCCCTCGGCATATCAGTAATTTGCTATCCCACCCAAAGGAATTTCCTCTATAAAGTACTAGTGAAAAGGTTCCTATCTGGATTCTCTCACTTGTGTGTATGAATCACTTTGCCATTTTCATTTAATTATGTGTAAAAGCAGCCACTATTTAATTGCATTTTATTGGTTAGAGCTGTGCTGTTCATTATGATAGCTACTAGCTGTGCAGCCATTGTTCTTTTGAAATGTAGCTGGTTCGACTGAGGCTAACATTAAAGGAAAATAAAACTTTTTAGGGGGTACTTGATGCAGTTATTGGAAAACTTTAAAATATGCTTTAGACAACTTGGGTATGTGAACCTACTTTATCAGTTGTAATTTTATGAAACCTAAATACAAACAGGCTGTCAGGGTCCAGAGGGGAGAGGGGAGAGAATCATAGGGGAAAAGGGAATGGACTCACATGAACAAGTAGAAAGGCCACATGGACAATAACTAAGGGTGGGGGGTGGAAAGGGGAGGGAGGCGGGGAGCATGGGGTGAGGGGTGGGCAGGGTTGGGAATATAAGACAGAAACCTGTACTTGAACAAGAATTAAATAAAAATTATATTAAAAAAAAAGAAACCTAAATACAGTTCAAGTATTTCTTATTTAGTACATGAATTGAGATGTGCTCTAAGTGTGAAATGCATTTTGTATTTAGATAGAAACCTGAAGTACAAAAGAAAGATGTAAACTGTCTAATAACTTTTATGTTGATCATACGTTGAAATAGTATTTTAAATATATTGGATTAAATAAAATACATTATTAAAACTAATTTTACCTGTTTCTTTTTACTTTCCACTGCAGTATTTGGCATGATGCTATCTAGTAGTAGTAAAATATGAGCCAACATGCAAGTAAAAAATTGCTAGTAGCCACATTTTAAAAAGTCTTGTTTAAAAATTTAACAAAACCCACAAGGGAAGCAATATCCTTATATCACAGATGAGGAAACTGAAATTCAGAGTTTACATGACTTGTTTAAATTCACATACATAGCTGGTAGATATTAGGGAGGGTATCAGAACTCAACTTGTATAACTATAAAACCTATTTAGTCTTTGGGTTTAGTTTAAATCTAAAAATAGCCTTTTGCATCAAGTTTATGAACGACTTATTTATTGAATTATTTTACTCCTGCCTTGCAAAGCCTTTGAGACAACATGGATTACCAGCCTCTATTTAAAAGAGAAAAAGAATTATAGAGAGTAAGAGTTGGGAGAAGGCAGAATGCAGAGCACAAGGCCAGTGTCGTTACTGTTGTCTTAGCTAAAGCAAGAAAGAAAACCCATTCATTAATGTGGTCGTTATTACCAGAATTTAAGAGCACAGCTGCAGGAACCAGACTGTCTGGACATGAATTTTGGCTTTTTTACTTTACTCTCTCTGTTACCTAATTTAGCAAGGTCCTTAACCTTTCCTGTCCCAGTTTCCTCATCTATAAAATGGAAACAGTCCTAAAAGGACTTAGTAGGGTTATTATGAATATTAAATAAATGTTAAACATTTATGTTTTGTACATAAAAAGTCAAATATTACTCATTTTACCAGTTCCTCAAGGACAGCAGAACTTTTTTTCTTTTAAGGTTTTATTTATTTATCTTTAGAGAGGAAGGGAAGGAGAGAAGGAGAGAACTATCAATGTGTGGTTGCCTCTCATGAGTCCCCTGCTGGGAACCGGCTTGCAACCCAGGGAATCGAACCTCGATTGTGTGGTTCTCAGGCCCACGCCTAATCCACTGAGCCACACCAGCCAGGGCCAGCAGAACTTTTTGAAAGAGTACTGAATTCTAACATTTTCTTATGTGTGTCCTTTGTCTAGGAATCTCTGAATAATGTAAGAGACAGTGTTCTCAACATTTTTACAGCAAAAGCAGTGATAGATTTTCTGAAGGATTTGTAACCTTTCATGTATGGCTTAAACACAATCCAGAAGTAAAAGTTTGAATATGTAAAGAAGTTGGGAGACTTCAGGAGTAGAAAACAGTGGGTCAGGGGTCATATTCTTTCATAGATGTATTTTGTTTGCCTTGCTCAGCCCTTAACGTTGTTTTGAATTTGCTGCCAACATTTAAAAATCAAGAAAGTTCTCATAGAAATCTGGATTTCTAGTTTCTCTCAGAAAATCAGAGGACTTGACAATGCTGGATCCACATTTTCATGTGGCAGTAGTTAGTAGGCTGGTGACCTCCATGATGGCATGTATTCTGTCTTCCCACTCCCAAACTGGCCTTCCAGTTGTCTATCTACAGTAATCTTTCTTCTGTCGATATAATACAGCACTCCACTGCCTTAGGTTCTCCGAAATTTTACAGTGTTCTTTACAAGGTTTTAGACATCTGTGCTGAAGTTTATTCATAGGTTTCTTAGAGCTCTTGTTCCTATTGCAGACAATGTCCTTAAACAGATATATAGACATATAATTGATTTTTGTGTTGTTATCTACTTAACAGCACTACTGAACTTGGCTGTAAGAGTCCTTGTAGACCTCATTGTTTCCATATGGTCAATACTATTGCCTGCAGATAATGGCAGTTCCCTTCTTTTTCCATCCTTAAACGTTGTCAGAAATAGCGTGTGTCTCTTGATGAAAGTATATTTGCTAACTCAAAACAAAAACTGAAAAAGCGGAATCTAATCAAGCCTCCTTGTCTGTTATAAAAAGAGAGATAAGAGGACTCATTTAAGCATTGTTTCTAATAGGCATACATTGGCAACAATATATATCCACAAAGAGAATAGGTAAGATCTGATCTGTTCATAAGTGGTACACTACATAGCAATGAATGTGAGTGAAGTAGAGCTTCTTGTCTGAAGATGAGTAATACTCAAAAGATGTTGATACTCAGAGAGAGCAAGAATGTGATATGATACTTATATAAAGTTTAAAATAGTCAAAAACAATGGTCTTTGCATGTGTAGTGAGGACATGCAACATGGTAAAGATGAACAGAAATTTGGAGTTTTGGTTACTCCTGGCATGGAGAGAAGAGAAATGAGATGGAAGCAGAGTGCAGAGGACTTGAATTGAATTTGTAATATTAAAAAATTTAAAATTAAGTAAATAGGGTAAAAAGATTTGGTAAAGCTTGTTGGTGCTTCAGTGAGTGTGATTTTTTTTTTTGGTGTATGTTAGAGTAAAGTATTTCATAGTAAATTTTCTCAAGAGAGAAAAATGAGGTGTAATAGGAATGTTAGTGATGTCTTTTTTCTTTCCCTTTCTGCCACAAGGCTCTGGTTGATGTACAATTTATGTTTTCCAGGCTACATAGTAGTAAAGCAATTAATTACAAGCTTGTTTTTCAGAAGTGTGTGTATTAATGTATTTCTGTCCTAATGTGTGTGTATAAACTAGGAAGTTATATCTGAATATTAAAATGAAATGTAACTTTTAAAAAGACCTAGCCAATCAGTTGCAGATTGATTAATGTTTTACAGTATTTTAATTGCATCTTTTCATCAGGGTGATTGTTCATATTATAAAGTCCACATGTTAAATTCAATAGCAAATGTATATGTGCTTTGACTTTGTGGGAAATTGTTCAGAATACTAACAAAACAGGTATAGTTTTTTTCTAAAGGGTAACAAGATGAAACGTTGATTAAAGGTATTGTTTATACTTTCTTCAGAAAAAAAAAATGGAACAAGGCCAGAAACCTGGTAAAGCTCTCTTTTTTAAAAGTGCTTTCAAATTCAAAGAAAATTGAAACATTGAGTCATCTAGAATAACTTTGCAAATGTTAAATGATCAGGCTCTACCTACCTCAACTCTACACCAGATTATCCTGGAGGTCATTTATATTTCAAAACTCTCCCTAGTGATTTTAATCACTCGGATTTGGGGACCACTTGTTAGGGCACTGTGCTTGTTCCAAAGGGAGTTGATAACATTAAGTCTCTAAGGCTTGCTGCTAATGGCTGCTTGGAGTGCTTCTGCGGAGAATTCTCAGGCCGAATTCTCAGGCTGCTTCAAGGATCAGCTGGAGGGAATTAGAGATTGGAGAACTGTCTTCCACAATGTGGCTTTGTTACCTTAGTGACGAGGAACCTGAAGCTCAGGTTGTTGAAATAATTTTGCTAGAACCAGGATTAGGGAGGCATAGCCCCTAACTCAGATTGGTTTCTTTTTATTCCATTATATGCTATGTACAGAGATAGGAACCTTTCTCTGATGTTTTCTTTCTATTTTGAACCTGAATTGGGTGCCCTTCCTAAGTCATTTTTACAGTGGCTTGTGCATAGCTGTCATAGTATATAATCAAACTTTATGATACATATCCAGCTGTTGATTTTATGTGTCCTTCGGTGTATCAGTGACAATGTCTAGCATGTTGGTTTGTGGACAGCTATTTACTAAATTAAATCAAAACCACAGCATTTCAAACCAGTTGGAAAGTAATAGAAAGTCAGTGAATAGCAAAGAATTATTACAATCAGCCCTTTGGGATGAAAGGTGGGGGAGAAGGAGGTTTCTGTGTAAAAGCAAGTGTATTGAGAGTATTTTTGATGGGAGAAATTGATAGTAGGTAAAGAATACAAAATAACCATCATCATGAAAAAGTACAGCCATCCTGGGGATTAGAGATAAGGAATGAACATACTTCTTAAGCTCCTGAAGTATCACAAGCATAATAAAATAGTACAATAATTGTTCATTATGAGTTTATCTAAAAAAGGCTGATCATTTACTGAGTTGTATTTTTATAAGATTCTGGTCTTAAATCTTCCAAGTTGTTTTCAAAAAATGATTCCAAGACTCAAATACTTTCTTGTTATTTTTTTTGAAATATATATTGTTCAAGTTTGGAAGGGTTACAAATGATTTCCCTAAATTGTTTCTTTCTTTTAAATTATAATATGTTATCTTTTCTAGCTGGACGTTAGATAGAAGTTTCCTTTATCCTGCAGGTTTTAGTTTTTTTCTTCTAGCCTGCTTTTATTTATCTCTTTGAAATAGATAATGCCAGTTCACTGATGCAAGATTTAAAAGACATTGTACAAATGATTATATGGTGAAAGCTACTTTCTACTCTCTTCTAATCACTTAGTTTCCCTTTTTTAGGCAACTAGTAGCATCCATTTCTTGGCTGTCCTTCCAGAGATGTTTTATTCATCTTTAGGCAAAGGATATATATGTATATATACACACATACTCCCCCTCTCTCCCTTAGAATATATATTATTACCCTGGCCAGGGCACTCGGTTGGAGTGTTGCCCCGTGCACCTAAGGGTTGCAGGTTTGATCCCAGTTTGGAGCGTGTATGGGAGGCATCAAATCGATGTTTCTCATGATGACATTTCTTTCCCTCTCTTTCTCTAAAATCAATGAATATATCCTTGGTTGAGGGTGAAAAAATGCCTGTTGTCACAAACTGCACTATTTTATTAATCTGTCTTGAAGATTAGCCTATATCAATATATAAAAAGGCTCATTCTTTTTCAGCTTTTTTTACATACTGGAAATGGTAGTATACCAGCATAGTATTCTGTTATATGTATAAATCATAATTTATTAAATTGACGCTTTGACCAGTGTGGCTTAGTTGACTGGGCGTGGTCCTGCGGAGTGGAAGGGCCCGGTTCTGTCTTGGGTCAGGGCACATGCCTGGATTACAGGTTTGGTTCCCAGTTGGGGATATGGTACGAGAGGCAGCCAATTGGTGTTTCTCTCTCACGTTGATGTTTCTCTCCTTCTCTTTCTTCCTCTTCTCCCCTCTCTCTCAAAATAAATAAATAAAATCTTAAATCTGATGCTTTATTAATGGACATTTATTTCTAATCTTACTGTTTAAAATAATACTACAGTTGAGTAATCTCCATTATTTTGCACGTGTGAATGTAAATGTAGTTTAAGTTTCTAAAAGTGCACTTGTTGAGTCAAAGGGTATGTATATTTGTAATTTAGGTAGACCAGATCTTTCTTATTACAGTTTGGGCCAGTTTATACTCCTTTTCACTAATGTCCTCACACTATTGTGACAACTTTTTAATCTTTGCTTATACAGTAGTTTAAAAGGAATATTTCAGTATATTTTTCATTTGTATTTTTTATAATAACTTCAATAAAGTTATTTTGCTTATCTTCTAATTCAGTTTTTTCAAATGTACAATTGTATGTTTTGGGTTGTTTTTTTTTAAGTAAATTTACCTAGGTGGATTTGCATTTGTTTTATGAAGAGATTGAACTTCATTTTAAGTTTGAATTATTTTTATGTTCTTTGAATTATACATATTTTAAATTTTAAAAAATATTTTATTTATTTAGTTTTAGATGGGGGGAGGGAAAGGAGAAAGAGAGGGAGAGAAACATCAATGTGTGGTTGCCTTTCATGTGTCTCCCGCTGGGGACCTGGCCCACAACCTAAGCATGTACCCTGCCTGGAAATCAAACCGGCAACCCTTTGATTTGCAGGCTAACACACTCAATACACCGAGCCACACCAGCCAGGAAAAGAAGTATGGCAGCGGTGGTGAATTGTATATATTTTTGGTCCATATTTATATTAACTTATTGGTCTTTTTTAAAAAACCAATTTGTAGGATCCTGTTACACAGGATTTCATGATTAAAATGACTTACAGATATTTTTTCCAAGTTTGCTATTTGCCTTTTGACTTTTGCTCACAGAGTTTGTAGTAAAAGCAAAAATTTGGGGGCTGAATATGAAAGTGAGCTGTTTGCTAGGATCTTAAAGCATTTGCTAGATTTGTGAGTTAGCAGTGTTTCAGGTGGGGTTTCAAGTAGCTTTAAGTGAGGACTAATAGTACTGGATAAATTTGAGGATGTTATCCAAAGGGCAGATATAATTATTGTTGTTCTGCTCTGTAACTCATGCCAAGTGTTGCGTTGTGTTTAGTGATTGCTGCCCCAAAATGGATGGCCTCTGTTCACATTTCCTTATGCCCTACTTGACTGCCTTCCAGCCTTCTTTGTCCACAGTTGAAAACTTTGGAAGCATTCTTAAAGATGAAACACGGTACGTTCTCAGCACTTTGCTGGCTACCTACACATATGAGTAAAGTGTGAGCAGAACTAATCTTGAGGTTGTTTCAGATGCCATTTCCAGCTGTATAATCTTATGTTTCCCCTCAAATTTGTCACCTTCGAAAAAAACAAATGCTTATTAAAGTCACTGTACCAATTGGAATATTAAAAAGAATTAATTTAGTTATTTGTTCTTTTAATTTTAGATTTTTCTTTGATATTTAGTTTTTAGGTAAGTTTTAAATAAGTATCACAAAAGCAACAAATTCCACTCGCCAGTCACTGATGACTAGTAGTGTGACTATCTTAAAACTTGGCCCTAACAAATACAAAGTAATGTTAATGACTAAGACTATGTTCTTCTCATTAGTTCATCTTAACAAAATATTCTTGGATCATTTATTTGTGTAATGCCTGGTGTTTGCCAGAAGCATGAGTCAATAAGGATGATAAAAATTTCTGTAATACCTGATTCTAAGAACATTTCCTTTCACTTTTAAAATATTTATTCAGAGACTTATTAAATGGAAAGATTTAAAGACCTCTTATTTGAAAAAGTAAGATTTTTCTAATAACCTTTTAGCTTCTTTTTTTTTTTTCATTCACTTCAGGAGTACTTTTAATGCTGACATTGTAAAAATGACTTTCATCAGCTATTTCAGAATGTTTTTTTTTAAATATTTTATTTATTTATCTTTAGAGGGGAAGGGAAAGAGAGAGGAAGAGAAACATCAATGTATGGTTGCTTCTTGTGCATCTCCTGCTGGGAACTGGCCCCTGCGGGGAACTGGCCTGCAACCCAGGAATGTGCCCTGACTCAGAATGTTTTTTTAAGAACTTAACTTGAATGTATAGAGGAATGTTTATCATTTTCGGAAGACATTTTAGTTTTTGTTTTGGATCCTGGTGGTTCCCTTTGGAGGCTTCTTTGACTTGCTCACGGTAGTTTCTGCTCCCTTTAGGTGTTTTTAATCCAGGTATATCAAGAGAACAATTTTTAAATAGCTTGAAATGATTTTATTTGTAAACTCTTATGTCCCTCAGGTTTGCTTTTTAACTGATAGGCAAATTCAGGTGGAAAGTAGTCTCACATGATTTTTGATTCCCGTGGGCACCGGCCCGCATTTGAGCCCCTTCGCTTGGGATGCGGTGGTTCTAAATGGGAGCCTGGTTTCAAAAACTGTTCTTGGAGAGTAAGTTGTGTGTACCATTTGAAAACCTCTACTCAAGAGGGTATTTTTTTTTAAATTTAAATATTTTATTTATTTATTTCCAGAAAGAGGGGAAGGGAAGGAGAGAGGGAGAGAAATATCAATGTGTGGTTGCCTCTCATGTGTCCCCCAATGGGAACTGGCCTGCAACCCAGGCATGTGCCCTGACTGGGAATCGAACCGTGATCCTTTGCTTCACAGGCCCACGCTCAATCCACTGAGCTACACCAGCCAGGGCTCAAGAGGGTATTTAACCTTTCCCATGTTAGTCGGGATGAAGTGATAAAGTATAGCATAGTGATTGTGACATTCAGGAAAAGCTTAGTAGAGAAACTGTTCAACTAAGAAGACTCTTAAGCTCTGAGGATCTCTAACAATTATATAAAGAAAAAGTCATATAAAACATTTTAGGTTACCTCCACTACCTATACTGCATATTCCTCTGGCTTTTTTTTTTCTTCTGTATTTGATTCCTAAACCCTCACTTCTCCCATAGTGCTTGGTTTAAGCTCTAAATGTAGCCCTTTACACATTATATATATTAAAGTTAGTTATTGTCTTGTCTCTTCAGTTGTACACTCCTGGTGTTTAGATTAGGGTTTGGCACTTTGAAGTATTTTCAGCTACTGAGTGTTTTGATGCTCATAGTAGGAACCAGACCTTAAATACACACATGAGTTAAGTGCTCATATAATGTAACCTGGGGATTATATTAGGAATTGGGTTAATATCTTATAATACTTTTCTGCATTGTATGAATTTGTAGACCAAAGGTAGACTTCACAGTTTATTTGGATGGCAAATATAACAGGACCTTGACAAGGTGACCTATTTTAGAACTTGATTACTATTGTTAGGATACCCAAAGATCTTAAATCTTTGCTTTCTATTTTGGTGTTTTGATGATATATTTTATATCTGTTTACCTCAACCATTCATTGACTCTGAGTTAAAAACATTGCTTTTCTGATTGTGGCAGCAATTTCTAAATTTCTTTCTTTTTATTTTTGCAGTTGGAGTGCCTCAAGCTTATTGCCTCTCAAAAATTCACAGACAAACGCATTGGCTATTTAGGGGCAATGCTGTTGTTAGACGAGAGACAAGATGTCCATCTTCTCATGACCAACTGTATAAAGAAGTAAGTCTTGGCAATGATGAACTCCTTTAGCTTTACCTTGTCTGGGAAGCACTTTATCTTCCCTTCCCTTCTAATTGAAAGCTTTGCTGGATAGAGTAATCTTGGTTGTAGGTCCTTGCCTTTCATGACTTTGAATACTTCTTTCCAGCCCCTTCTTGCCTGTAAGGTTTCTTTTGAGAAATCAGCTGAGAGTCTTAAGGGAACTCCTTTGTAGATAACTGTCTCTTTTTCCCTTGCTGCTTTTAAGATTCTCTCCTTACCTTTCATCTTGAGTAATGTAACTGTGACGTGCCTTGATGTGTTCCTCCTTGGGTCCAGCTTTTTTGGGACTCTCTGGACTTCCTAGACTTGGACTTCCTGGAAGTCTTACTTCCTTTGCTGGATTGGGGAAGTCCTCCTTAATTATGTTTTGAAATAAGTTTTCAAGCCATTATTATATGAAGTGTTAAAGGGACGTATTTAAGAAAAAGAAGATGATAAAAAATACAAACAGTAAAATGACAGCAAACTCAGAACTATCAACAACCAACGTAAAAGCAAAACAAAAGCAAACAACTAGAACAGGAACAGAATCTCAGAACTGGAGATCGTGTGGAGGGTTATCAGCAGGGAGGGGGTGAGGGGAGAATGGGAGAAAAGGTACAGGGAATAAGAAGCATAAATGGTAGGTGCAAAATAGACAGGGGGTGGTTAAGAATAGTATGGGAGCCCCAGCTGGTGTAGCTCAGGGGCTTAAGCTTGGGCCTGTGAGTCAAAATATTGCTGGTTTGATTCCCAGTCGGGGCATATGCCTGGGTTGTGGGCCAGGTCCCTGGTGGGGGATGTGCGAGAGGCAACCACACATTGATGTTTCTCTCCCTCTCTTTTTATGTCCTTTCCCCTCTCTCTAAAAATAAATAAATAAAATCTTATTTAAAAAGAGAATAGTATGGGAAATGGAGAAGCCAAAGAACTTCTATTTATGACCTATGGACATGAATTAAGGTGGGGGAATGATATTGGGAGTCGGGGTACAGGGCAAAGGGGAATAAAGGGGAGAAAAAATGGGACAATTGTAATAGCATAATCAATGAAATATATATTTTTAGTCAGTCCTTACCTTTCCTTCTTCTAGGAAGTACTTTGTGATTTTAGGTCTTAGGACATCAATAAAGCTTGACATTTATTTACTGATTTTATACTTATTGACTAGAATATGTTTGAATTGCTTTTGGTTCTGTAGATTATATGTAAAGACACTTAGCAAAGGATTAAATATTTTGTAAGGGATAATATAATCAAGTGAAAGTATTGTTGTACATCTTCAGGCATAAGAACAGAATTTAGTAATGAAATAACATTTGGGCCTTCATAGAATAGAAAAGGCACTGGTAAATTTGAGCTTTCCTGTCTTATAAATTTCCAAGGCTTTGGATACCATGAATAATGACATATTGTGCATTCATTAAAGAATTACCAGTGTATATTCTGAGTAAGTGCCAGAAGATATCTGGAAGATATCTTTAAAGACTGGAAGATATCTTGGTCTAATCCAAGATATCCATTACATAGAATTTTACTCAGCTCTGTGAATATTTGTGTGTAAGTCCCCTCTCCCCCCATGGATGCTGTACTGATATATTAGTCAATCATGTTTGTTTAATTTACAAACTGAGGGATGCTCGCCATTGTGGAGAAATGAGAGGATTCAAGCAGAGAATTTTGCAGTTCTTCCCCAGAGTCCCTCTTCTAACAACTTTGTTAGAAAGGCATGGTAGTTCTGATTACCTTTGGTTACAGGTACTTTTTGGTTTGTTTTAATTTGGTTTGGTTTGTATGTTTAATCTCCTTTTTTAGTTTTCTGTTTCATTTGCAGTATTTATGTATTTGACAATAATAGAAGCAAGGGGATGTAGGCGATCAAATTTGTAGATACTGAACTCTTACACTTGTATGGGATAAATAACATTTTACTTTAAAATTTCCCAATAGACAATGGGAAATTCCAAAATAAATATTATGATTTGGTTATGAATATTGAGTGTATCATGTAAATACATAGAGTTTGTGAACTTAATCTTGGGAGAATCTTGTTTTTTTGGCCTTGAAATAAATACTAACAATGAAAATAGTAAGTTGATTCATTTATTCAGCCAGTATTTATTGTATGCCTTTTACATGCTGGGAGCTGTTATAAGCTATAGAAATGGAGAATGAAAAAAATGGGACAAGTTCTTGGTGTCATGGAATTTCCATTCTAGATGTTCAGCATGACTCTTTTATACATTTATTCTGGACAGGTCTCTGAGAGTTCTTTTAATTTTTGTTCTTTCATGCTCTGTTGCCCTTACTACTCACTCAAGCCTTCAGTCACATGCTGTTATTTGGCAGTTTTGCCTAGCAGCAAGTTTATGTTAGAGAGTTAATACCAAACTCAAGTACAGGTTTGTAGCTTGGATAAAAGTTGAAGAATGAGGACCATAGGCAAAAAGAAGAAATCTTTCTGTTTAACTTCAGTGAGACCCAGCCAAGCCCCAAGTGAATTTAGGAGAGAACACTAATAATTGGAAATTGATCTGGTACTTTCAGTCTAAGTTCTTTTAAAGGACTTTGGATCATTAGTAGTTGGTTGTTTTTTTTTTTTTTTTTACTTTTTAATGAATGTGTTTTTTAAAATTTGCTTTTTATCTTTGTGCGTATTTTTTCTTTTTCTTTTTCCTTGTTTGTATTACAAGACATCGTGTAATATGCCCTACAGAACACTGTCGGACAGTGTGAACACTGCTAGTGTTCTAGCACTTTTTATGTTTATTAGTGAATGTTTACCTCATTGCTCATTGGCTTAGAAAACTCTGTGAGACATTAAATATTTATGGATACAATTTTTAAGAGTTGTATTATGCAAATTAATTGTTGAAAAATGAATGAAAAGTCACTTACATGTTCTAAGGAACTGGGAGACTAAATGGTAAATCCATGGTTAGTACTTAAGCTTCATTTTACCAGTAATTTTAACTTAAATAATCAAATTGGTGGAAAGTAATAAGCTAGTTTACACTTTACCTTCTCTTCTTTCCGTTGCTCTTCAGGGAAGACTACACATATTTATTAGTTCATTTAAAATGACCAATTATGAACTCTTTACATGTTAAAATAAATTTAAATGAAAAACAGACCCTTTTCCATAGCAAAAACAATTCAGTGAGAAGAATAGGATTATTTTACATTTAAAAAATCTCTGTAATATCTGGCCTAATGGAAGACAGCTAGATTGTCATACTTGCTTCTGTGTTCTGTTTTTGTGTTATGTTTTAATTGAAGTATATGAAGAAGATTCAGCCTTTTACAGATAAGGTAGTTAGAAATAGGAAGATGGCTTTCATAGCCTTTTAAATAACCATGGATAGTCTTCTTTTATGCTGTACCAAAACTCTGCAAGTGGTAGTTTCTCTCAAGGGTTAGTTACAATGTGGAATCTGAGACCATATCAGTAAGTTTGGTACTTTTTATCATGCCTAAAACACTTGGAAAAAAGTTTGTTCACTGATTAAAGTATTGGTATACTGTCAAGTTCATGGTGGCAATACAGGTTTTCTAAAGTTCTAATTTTTACTTCAATCTTGGATTTTATCATTGGCAACAAATATCATCAGTTGTTGCTATTAAGTGATAGGCTTTATTGACTGTTTTTCTAGAAAATGTCTGCCCAATGCCCAAATCTTAATAATTATAGATGTCTCTCAGTTATTTTCAAATAAAAATAATGTCCACTCTAAAAGGAGTTAGTACATAGTGTTTCTTGTGAAGGAAACAAGGGCACATGTGCTTTTATCTGAGATTGCCACGTCAGTATGTGGCAGGAGTCCTTTATGCGTACTTCCCACTTTGTCACACAGGATATTAAAAATGCGCCCAGGAGTCAGGATTTAATAAACTTAATTATTTTTACTGCTTTGTCATGAGCAGTCTTAAGTGAAATTTAACTGACTTCTTTCCTTCCTCCTTTCCTTCCTTTTTTCCTTCCACTCTGAGTGTATGTCAGTGTATACAGTGGTTACTAGTACAGTTTGGTGCCGCGGCTCTGATGTGTACTAATGTGTCAGTAATTTTTTCCACCACTGCTTTGGCACCATTTTGCAAATGCCAGTACAGTTGACAAATAATGAGTTAATATTGTGAAAATAGTTTGGATCTCATGGACCCCATAAAACAGTGTTGGGGAATTCCAGAGATCTGTTAACCACACTTTGAGAACCACTGGCCCGAAGGATACTAAAATGCTATTAAAGCTGGTGGAGGTAGCATGAGTCACACAATAATTCTGTTTTGAATAGTTAAGAATTGGTTAGAATGCATGCATGAGTTTGCTGGCTCAGACTTTACATTTCAGCTGTCCTGAAAGTAAAACCTCTTTGACTTGAAAATACTTCTGTGAGGTAATCAGTGCCTGATAGAAATAGATTTTGTGTATCTGTATCACCAGATTACTCTAAATACCTAGCTTAGTTTGTAAAGGTGGTTTAATTAGCTCACTTTTTTAGTTAGTATTTTTTCTTCTTTTGAATTAAAAAAAGTGTAAAAAATAATGTCACATCAAGATTTATACTTTATCATAAGGTCAGAGAGTTTCAGTGTCTTATAATGTTTAAGTCATCTTAAATGCTAAAGATTTTGTTTTCGTTTTGGCTAATATACACCTTACTTTTTTGTAGTTAGTAAAAATCTTTTAAAGATACAGTTGTGCTTCATATTTATTTTTTTAACATAAATTTTATTTTTTTTTAGATTTTATTTATTTATCTTTAGAATGGAAGGGAAGGAGAGGAGGAGAGAAATATCAATGTATGGTTGCCTCTTGTGAGTCCCCTGCTGGAAACTGGCCTGCAACCCA
Organism: Sturnira hondurensis; assembly: GCF_014824575.4. Lineage (NCBI taxonomy): Eukaryota > Metazoa > Chordata > Mammalia > Chiroptera > Phyllostomidae > Sturnira > Sturnira hondurensis. The sequence continues at coordinate 3,554,528 of NW_028087376.1, read as the reverse complement.
GGCATATGCCCTGACTGGGAATCGAACCAAGATAGTGTGGTTCTCAGGCCGGCGCTCCATCCATTGAGCTACACCAGCCAGGGCTTCATATTTCTATCCTTATAGTTTTACTTTCAATTTTTGCTTAGTTTGGTAAACTTTCTAAAATGGGTTGCCTTTAACATTGTCTAACAGATAATGTTCAATTTCTTTTCATTTTGCAAACATTGAGTTGTAAACTTGTGTGAAGGACTGTCAGTCAATTTGCATTATTGGTAATTTGTAATAAAGTGTAAAAATAAACATTTTTAGCAATATATAATCCTATTAATTATTTTTCTTATTGGAGCTGACTCGTTAGATTGTGGAGCTTCTTCATGGGGAGCACCAGGCATAGCACGTTCATTTCTGCTGTTTTCCTCTCTTGCAGTGACCTTAATCATAGCACGCAGTATGTACAGGGGTTAGCACTTTGTACCCTTGGCTGCATGGGCTCCTCAGAGATGTGCAGAGATCTTGCAGGAGAGGTAGAGAAACTCCTGAAAACCTCCAACTCTTACTTGAGAAAAAAGGTAACAGTTAATGAAACCAAATGTCTGTGTTTGGATTAGGGAGTATATTGCAACGAGAAGGCAAATTACTGACTTTTATAAGCTGTGATGGTAATATGTGACGTAATCTTCCTCTGTTTAGTAGATATATTTTAAATGATTATGTGAATCAGGTATTTATAAGTCAAAATCTATTTTTATACTAATTTTGGAGGTGATTTTTTTTGTTACTAATTAACTCTTCAATTGATAAGTGATTGTGAGTACTTTAATTCTTTTAATTACTCTTTTTCAGGGAAGTGATTTATAAACAAATATTGATGGATATTTTAGATGGCACATTTAATTAGTTCCTAAATTACCTGATTTTAAGCAATATTAAAGTGATAATGACAGATATTACAAATTTGCTTTCATCCCAGTAATTAGTGCCCACATCTCGTATTAGTGCCTTTGAATCTCTGGAAGAGCAGTTGCATTGGGACCTAGATGATTATTAGGGATAATCCATTTAGACACTTCCTAAAAATGGTGTGTCTAAATGGAATAGTAGTGGAAGACAGTGCTCTTACTCTCCTACCTTCTTTTGTTTGTTGATGTAAACATTTTACTGTTACTTTATTGTGCTTGAATCCTAAAACCTTCCTGTAAACAAAGGTTATAAAATGTAGAACTCCAAGAAGTGAACACATACTAGCCTATGGTTGGCTTTTTCTACACCTCTCTATATGAATGGTGCAAGGCGGAGGGTTGAAAGGGCCACCACGCTGCTTTCCAGGATCATACAGTGTTAATGGTGGCTGCAAACCAAAACCAGTTCTTTCTCTTAAAGTTTGTGTGGGCTGCTTTTCTTCCAAAAGTGCATTATTTTCTTAAATAGAATATTCCTGCGAATAGGAAAAAAAATCTTCTACTAGTATGGAGAGAACCTTTCTTCTCCTTATATGAGAAGAATTAGTTTAAACCTTTATTTGTTAATGTATCTAAACTTTTGTAATATTTAACTCCAGCAAATATGGTTGCTTTGGGAGGGTAACCAAAATCAGTAACTTTCCAGTGAGCAAACTAAAATCATCTTTTCTTCAGTAGAGACCAGCTAAGTATCTTTCACATGATTTTCTTCATGTCAGCAGAGAGTGAATTGGGGAAAGTATAGGTATTATTGAAAGTACCAGCAGATTTAAAGCATCTGTGGTATATACCTTTCAATTGCATGATGTTTTTATAAAACCCTCATTTGGTCATCTTACTCATAGGAATGATTGTCCCAGACAAAAGTCTTTATTTTTTATTTTGCAACTTCACATAAGTTATATTTACCTTATTTGATAAATTCATGTTAACCATTGTCTAGTCTAGAAAGTTTGTATCTACTTATTTAGCGATATATGAACAAAGGGACGGATGAGCTAGAAGTTCTCATTGATAAAATAGTGTAATTGGAAATCCCTAACCTGTTAATAATAATAAATATGATATCTTTTTTCTTTTTTTATTTTGCTAGTAGGTTGATAAGGATTTTGTTTAGTTGCTGTTGTGTATAAGATTGGTTGCCCTGGCTTAATTGAAATAAATTCTTTGTCTTTTTTATAGGCAGCACTATGTGCTGTTCATGTCATCAGGAAGGTTCCTGAACTTATGGAGATGTTTTTACCAGCAACAAAAAACTTATTGAATGAAAAGAACCATGGTAATGTGATTGAGATGCACTTGGTAAAGTACTGAGGGAGAAGGGGAACGAGAAAAGGCTGCAGGCAGTGTTGGCCTTCTGTCTCAGCACTGGGAGTTGCCTGCCTCCTGCTGTGCTGGACCCTGTTCCAGGAGGGAGATTGATTCCTTCATAGTAAATTTGTTTTTCATTTCTGGTCCTCTTTTACTATGCTAAAGGTACTATATTAAGTTATTGATATTCACTGTAATGTATAAGTGATCCTAGCCTCAATTTTCATGTGTAAAAACCTTTTGAGTTCTTGGTTATTTTATAATAGGAAAAAAAATTATTTCTTTCTTGCCTCATGGTAGGAGTGTAAGATTTGGGAAAAATCCTTTTTTAGGTTACTTGTAACCGGAATTTGTAATGGGTACTCAGATGTGTTTATATAAAAGTTGGGAAGAAGTAAATGGAATGTGACTATTCTTTCCCAAACATTTTATTCTTATTTTGAAGTCAGTGAAACAAGTTCTGGGTCAAGAAAATTCATGTGTTCTAAATGCTAAGAGAAAAAAGTGGTAAGGTATATTTGATTTCATTAACAACTATAAGGCTCCAAAAATACTTGTTGAACAAATGAACGTTTAGGGCAGTTATTTAGTGGAAGCTATTGAGATTCTTTTTCAGTCACTTGAACAGGCAAATTCACTTTGTCCTCCACTTATCACTGCACTTTGAGGTTTTGATACATTTTATCTGGGAATTTAACTTCTATTTAAGATTTTTGCTTCTTGAATTGCCTATCAGAACTCAGCTCAGAGCTCATTAAATGAGGAGCAGATGATACATGGCTTACATGGACTGTGGGCATGTCTTTAGGAGTATTTTCAGGTGGAGAGGCACATGTGTTGGTTGTCATTTTTTAGCAATTATTTTGGCGATATAATTGTTTAAAATATTTTAATTTGATGGGCTTAATTAAATCACTAAGCATCTATTAAATACCTCCTTTGTATTCACCTCATTGCTTAGATTCTTTGGGAGATTAAAAAACAAAAGTAGCAAGTATTATTTTAGAAGTGACCTTCAGAACTCAAAGTCCTGTTCTATGAAGTTGGCTAATAAAACCTCACTTTTCGTTTTATTTGTTTGCTTTTTTCTTTCAGGTGTCCTTCACACATCTGTAGTCCTCCTCACAGAAATGTGTGAGCGAAGCCCAGACATGCTTGCACATTTCAGAAAGGTAGGTGCCATTCTGTATGCCTGAGCCTTTCTTTATTGAAAATGATTTTCCTAAAAGTACATGATTATCTCACTTGTAAATTTTCTTTTGAAAGGAAGCCATGGAGCTGAATAGAGGACTTAACCAGCCTTGCTGTGTTGTAGGGCTGGAAGCCAGATTTAGGCATATAAGAACTGGCAGTTAGTATAGTGTTTTCCCTTTCATAATAGAAGTCTTCTCTCGTTGGCAGACACGCCAATTTCTCATGTGCTTTATCTGCCATTTCACAATGAAGTCAGGAAATGTAACCTGAGGTCCAATTACAGACAGGAATGTGTTTGTGTGTATGTGTTTTATTTTATTTTTTTGAAGGCAGGTAATTTCTCTTTTTTTTAGGGTAAAAACTATAGACCAAAATTTTATATTAACATTTATTTAATACAGGGTCCCCTACTGTTCATTTTAGGCTGTTGACTCCGGTGATGGATGTCTCTAGCTTTGATAATTCTCTCCTTCCCTCCCTTTCTTACAGCATTCTAAAGTGGAAATGTTTGTTTTCCCCACTTACTTTTAGAAGGCGGTAGTAAGGAGGACTCAGAAAGTCTGTTCTTTGGGTTACATGCATTTTATTTTTTTTAGTAGAGCACTGATCACCCCATGAGTGATGCTCACTTTGTACTTTAGATCTAATGAGGTTCTAATAGCAGTTCTTTTTTGGCTTTTTTCCCCCTTAGATGTTCATGTCTTGATTAAATTATTGTAAAATAGTATGAGACCCGTATCTGTCCCTAATGCTTGCTTTGTATGTTTTGTTCCTGTTGTCTGTTTGGAATCCTGCTGTATGTTAGAATGAAAAGGTAAGAATTAACCCTCTTTTAGATGGTGCATGCTGGCATTAGGTCCTTAGTAGCTTTTGTGTGTTCATCCACAGACGTGGCTTTTAAAAATATACTAATGCTGAAGCTATGCTTAATACTGTGAGTTACTTGTTTTAGCGTTTTTGGCTAACTCCCTAGACCAGTTTGTGTCTTGTCAATTAAACTCTTGACTCCAAAGTCAGCCTTGGATTTCAGTTGCAGCCTTTCCTGAATTGTAAGTCTCCTTCTCTGCCTTTCTTTATCTTCACTCGAGAAACTTTGAACAGTTTCCCAGTGGTTTTGGTGATGGCAGTTCCAGATCAGTTTGGAGCCTTCGCACAAACGCTGCTTCTTTTTGAAGTAGTTATCTTAGAGCCATATGTGAGTAACCTCATACTTTAAAAAGCGTCATGTGTACTTCTGAGCTTTTACTTCAGACTTAGAGCTTTTATTTTCCCTTCACCTGCCCTTATCTTGCCTAGATGTTCTGGAATATTAAATGGATTTTGAGGTGGAGCTGGTGGGCATCAACTGATTTTCATGGCTGCATCCTTTCCCTTTGTCAACTTTTTTTTTGTTTTGTCTTGTCATGGGTTTTAGCAACTTGCATTTTTGTCTGAGTAATAAAGCTGAGTTCCAAGAATCAGTATGCTGAACATTCAGACATTGGTGCTTCTGTCCCAGGGTGATCTTATGTGGTGTGCAGGTCTTTTGTCAGTGAATAAAACAAGGGAAGAAGATTTCTGCAAGATATAAACCAAATTAAAAAATAATTAAGAATACCGTAGTACAAAAAGGTAGGGCATTGGAAATACAAGGCGAGACTCTTTTTGTACAGAGTTTGTTAACTAGATGATCCTGGTTTTGTTATGTTAATTTTAAAACAGTGTATACAATTATATTATTTTTACCTTTAATATAAATCTGTCCACAGTTGACAGATTTAATGTGGCTTCTCTCCTTAGCTTAGATTTGTTTTAATCTTACAGTTATCCAAATTAGGTATTTGTTTGGGTGACTTACAAATCACAGAATTCTGAAGTGATACGGCCAAACTTATTTAAATTTTCACAGATTATGTTCTCTGTATTTAAAAGTGGTCAGCTTTGTGAAAATGTTTGGGGCATACGCTTGGGCATAGCTTGGCTTTTGTTTTGATCTTGACCTCCCTTTAGAGTTGGGGAGTAGGGAGGGGACAAAGTCCAAATACAGTGAGGAAAAGGAATTAAGTTGCAGCAAAGTTTGGGCTGTTCTGATTGCCTCAAAAAGAGTGTCCTCAGTTCACTGTGGACACGTCTTAATTTTAGGTGTTTAGAGTTGTTTCTGTAGCTAAATTGAGATTTTAGTTGGGAAACTGGAAAAGTTCCTTTTGTGGCACACGTTTTGGAATAGGGCCTTACTATTAAATGATTGATCAACAGAATTAAATGAATAGTAACATTTAAAGCATCTTTAAGGTCAGCTTGGCAGTAAAATTGCCTGTACTATATATTATGACTAAGTGAACAAAGGAAGGACAATAAAGAAATTCTGCCATAAGAAATGGAGAGCTTCATTAGTAAGATAACAGATGACACAGATCAGTCTGTAGAATTAAGTGCTGAAATTAAATTTTACTGAAACTTGTGTCATATGAGTTAAGAAGAGGGAAAGGAAGTTATTCATGGCCTTGGTATCTTTGTAAGGTGAAAGATACAATTTTTCATGTGTATTTTCCACTTGGTCAATGTTGGAGGCCTTTGTATTCCCTGCTGTTTGTTGAAAAAGGGCGTAACGAGCCCTATCTCAAGAGGAGAAAAAATTTTTTCTCTGTATGATAATATTTTAATAAGATCACCAGGATTTTGAGTATGATACCATTTTATATTCAAATGTTTGTATATGTGCTGTTGGAGTGAGCAGATAAAAACTGAACATGTTTGTGCCACTTAAGTGCGTCAAGTTCTGTAGAAGTAGAAAGGCAGTGCGCTTCATAGGCATCTGTTTTACTTGGTTCCCGTAGGCTTTCTGACCTACTCTTACTGTAGTAGCTTTGCATATGTAACTCTGGAGTACAAAAAGTCTAGGTTGTTTTTAATTCCAATAAAATACATATTTCTTCTTGAGTTCTTGGTAAAAATACTCCTAAGTTATATTTATTGGACATCAACAATATACTAGCACATTAATTGCATTGTTAGAATTTGCTTGGAATCTCAGACCATTATACCCTTTTTCTAAGCCAGATTACCTGCCTCTTTATGAGAAAGTCTTTGGTGTTTACTGTTTTTTGATGCATTTTTCTTCCCTGCAGCTTGTGCCCCAATTAGTTCGTATACTAAAGAACCTCATCATGTCCGGATATTCACCAGAACATGATGTTTCTGGTATCAGTGACCCCTTTTTGCAGGTGAGCGTGAAAGAAAGCTTTGGATATGTGGTATATGAGTTTAATGCCTTTTAATAGGTCATTTTCTTCCTCTTAAGTTTTTGTTAGGGAGAAATTTGGTAGTTAACCAATTAAACCAATTACATTAATAAATTAATAGTGACACAATTACATGTTTTATTAGATTAACAGAATGGAATTATAGTTGTAATAGTAAAACTATGTACTATATAGAAACATCAGTATACAGTTAGACCTCGTTTTATTGTGCTTTGCTTTATTGCACTTCGCAGATGTTGCATTTTTTTTACAAATTGAAGGTAAGACTGTCCACCAGCAAAAAGGTTACAACTCGTTTTATTGTGTTACTCACTTTACTGTGGTGGTCTGGGACGGAACCTCCCATGTCTCTGAGGTCTGCCTGTATTAGAGCGCTACAGGTGGTGGTCTCTTTTAGCTGTGGAGTGGCAAAGCGTGGGTTCTCTAACAACTTCATTAAGACACAGAAACACATACGACTTCTCTAAAGACCATGTTTAAAATTCTCCTGTTTGAATTTTGATCATTTCTACTGGGATCTAAGACTATATTTAAGATATTTGAATTTCATACCAAGCAAAGTTCCTTTGTGCCAGACCTAATTTGTTGACATTTCTCATATTTTGCACATTAGGTACGAATTTTACGGTTATTAAGAATTTTAGGACGAAATGACGATGACTCAAGTGAAGCTATGAATGATATATTAGCACAGGTAAGACTAAACTTGTGTTATATTAATATCCATCTTAGTGTAGCAAGGAATGGAATGATTGTGGTTCTGTGGTACTATTTTTACTTAGTATTTGATGAGGTGACTTTGTAGTCACCTCAGTGGTGACTACAGTCAATCACAAAATGTCTCTTCTTATCCCAAGATATTTTGTTCTGTTTTTTTTTTCTTCAACTTCAGAATATTTTTTAGAAGCATTGTTTTGTCATTGTATACCACCTTCTGTGTCTTTTCAGGTTGCCACTAATACGGAGACTAGTAAAAATGTAGGAAATGCTATCCTTTATGAAACAGTTCTGACTATCATGGACATTAAGTCAGAGAGTGGACTGAGAGTAAGTCTTTTTAAAGCTTTTCTTTTCCCTGAACATTTCAGTTAGAATAATTGGCCTAGACTTTAGCACTTTGGAAATGAATGTCATTTGAAAACTTAACTTTAGAAGGAATATCTTAAATAATAGTTTTTATTTAAGAAAAACACAGTAAAACAACTCAAAATAAGACAGAAGGTACATAGGAAGAAAATGTCTGCCTGTGCCTTTCATGTGTAGACTCTCAGTTCTTCCGGTGGAAATGCTGTTGCCATTTTCTGGTGTATTTTTTCAGAGATGTTTTATCCATATTTAAATGTTTAGACATGTGTGTCTCTTCTTTTCCCACTTTCTGAACCTTCTTGAAATAATTTTACACTTCTAGAAAATTGATAAAACAGTTAATTATCAAAACTAAGAAATTAATTTTAGTACCATGCCATTAACTGAACGGCGGACTTTATGTAGATCTCACCAATTTTTCTACTGTTGTCCTTTTCCTAGGAAAAGGAAATTCTCTTGCCAGTTCATGATTTCACCTTGTAGTTCCTTGTCACATCTCCTTCATCTCCTCCAATCTGTGGCAGTTCTTCTATCATTGCTTGTCTATCATGACTTTGATACTTTTTAAAAATTTATTTTTTAATTATTTTATTTTATTTTGAAAAGAGAGGGAGAGAGACATCACTGTGTGAGAGCTACATCGATCAGTTGCCTGTCACACACCCCCAAATGGGGATCTGGCCCTGCAACCCAAGCATATGCCCTGACTGGGAGTCAAACCTGTGGCTGGCACTCAATCCACTGAGCAACACCAACCAGGGCTAAATTTTTTTTTTAATTGATGAGAGAGAGTGAGGGAGAGAGAGTGAAACGTCAATTTGTTGTTTCATTTGTTTATGCATTCTTTGGTTGATTCTTGTATGTGCTCTGACCAGGGATTTTACCTGCAGTCTTGGCATATTTGGATGATGCTCTAACCAACTGAGCTCCCCGGCCAGGGTCATGACTTTGACACTTTTGAAAAATACTGATCAGTTACTATTTAGAATGTCCCCCAATTTGGCTCTGCCTGATATTTTACTATAATTAGATTGAGGTTATGCTTTTGGGGCAAGACTACCATAGAACTGATGTGCGTTTCTCAGTATGATATCAGGAGGTATATGCTATATCCATGTGTCTCACTGCTTGTGATGTTTTAACCTTGGTCATTTGGTTAAGGTGGCTTCTATTGTGTCTTTCCTCTATAAAGTTATCCTTCCCTTTGTAATTAAAAATATTTCGGGAAAGCCCTGATTGGTGTGGCTCAGTGCATTGAGAGCCTTTCTGCAAACCAAAAGGTTGCCAGTTTGATTTCTCGTCAGAACACATGCCTAGGTTGTGGGCCGTGTCCCCAGATGGGGTCATGCAAGAGGCAAACAATAAGTGTTTTGCACATTTGTTTCTTTTTCTCTTTCTCCCTCCCTTCCCCTCTAAGACAAAAAAAAATAGTTTTAAGGGAGACACTTTAAGACTATGCAGATACCTTGTTCTCCTCAGGCTTTTACCCATCAGTTTTAGTGTCTGTCAGAAGATCTTGTCTGCAGCAGTTGTTAATGTTCTCTTCTATTTTTTAAATTATTTTATTTATTTATTTTTTAGAGAGAGGGGAAGGGAAGGAGAAAGAGTGGGAGAGAAACATCAGTGTGTGGTTGCCTCCCATGTGTCCCCCACTGGGAACTGGCCCGCAACCCAGGCATGTGCCCTGACTGGGAATCGAACTGCGATTGGCTGGTTCGCAGGCCCGCGCTCAATCCACTGAGCTACACCAGCCAGGGCTTCTATTTTTTTATACTTTTCTATTTCTCTCATTTTGTCATTAAATAATTGCAGTTCTTTTGTAAAGAATTCTCCCTTACAAATTTATTCATTCTTTCAGTTATTTATTAACATAAGAATAACTGTCCTATAGTCTTATAAGAAACAAATTTAGTAACTACAATACCACATTTGTGTATAGGTCTTTTTGTCTTTAAGATTATGGTATCCAGCCCTGGTTGGTGTGGCTCAGTTGGCTGGAGCCCCGTCCTATAGGCAGAAGGTTGGGATTTGATTCTCAGTTAGGGCAAATATTGGGTTGGCTGAAAACTCCATTTACTTTTTTCAGTAAAATGAAAGACAGACACCTTTTTCATTTTCTCCAGTAACTTTATCGATTGGGTATTTTGAGTATGTTGGCTATCTCCTGTATGGTATAACTTTGATTATTCTCAATTAATGTCTTAATTTGATCACTATAAACTTCAACTGGGCTACCCCACTGTGGAGTATTGTCCAGTGAGAAATCTCCAGCACAAAACTTTGCAGACCAATTTTGACATGTTCGATCAGCCCCAGCATCTTCTCCATATACTGCACAAATCTTTTTTGTGTTTCAGTTACATTTTTACCTTTTTTGAAATAATAAAGCATAATGTGCCAAAAATGTGTAATTTCGTCCATCTTCAATATCAAAATGGCTGCACAAAAATTCACCAAATTTGATGTTTTTTTGAATGCACGCTGTTATGACAGCTGTTACAATACAGCTGAACAAAATTGTTTTGAATGAAGTTAAAGACAACCAAGTGCTACTAGAGCCGTCTTACCGAAAAAAAAAACAAATGAACTTTTTGGCCAACCCAGTACTTGGGTTTGCAGGTTTGATTTCCGTTCTTGGAAAGTACAGGAGGGAACCAATCGATGTTTCTCTCTCCCATGGATGTTTCTCTCTCCCTTCCCTTCTCTCTAAAAATAAAAAAGCAATAATAAAAAAGATTACAGTATCCAAGTAACTTAACCAAATTAGGTTAGTTCTTTTCCTCTCCCCACCTTTCAGGCAAAACAGTAACATATATATTTCATCCCGCACCTTACTTTTTTCAGTTAACATTATGTTGAAGCCAGTCCATACTCATGTTTGAAAAATTTACCATTTTAACCACTTTTAAGTCCTTAGATCAGTGGCATTAAGTACATTCATATTGTTGTGCAACTAATACCATTGTTTATCTTCAGAACTTTTTGTCTTTCCAGTCTATAAAATACCAGCTACCACACAGGTGGCAAACACAAGGCTCGAGGGTCAAATCCCGTCTGGCACCTTGTTTCTACTCAGCGGTAGCGCTGAGCTCCTTGCTCCTAGTTGAGGAATAGTTACATTATACAGTCCTAAAGTTATATTTGACCCGTTGAAGGCAACTGCGAGGCCGATGTGGCCCCCGGTGAAAATGAGTTTGACACCCCTGAGCTTGAAATAGTTTGCACCCAACAGAGGCTAGGAAGTGATCCTTAAACAGTATAAATATTTAATTTTTCTAGATTTTTACCTGTGCTGTTTTTTTAGGTCCTAGCCATAAATATCCTGGGTCGTTTCTTACTGAACAATGACAAGAATATTAGGTAAGGCAACTGAAAAATGTCTTGTATTTTATTCTTATAAACTGTTGTTAAGAGTGACTGTTCAAAATCACACATATATTGAGTGATGTATCTAGAACTTTAACTGAGGAAACTCACGATTTCTATTTTAGTCTGGCCTTAAAGCTATTTTGCAAAGAATTTGGGGATTTGCATCATGGATTAATTTTTGCTCCTATTTATATTATAAATCAGGAGTCAGCATGCTTTTTCTGTAAAAGATTGTGTGGTCAGTGTTTTAGGCTCTGTGGGACTTTGGGTCTCTGTGGTCATTACTCAGCTGTGCCTTTTGGCATGAAAACATAGACTCTAAATGATGAATATGACTGTTCCGATAAAAATTGATTTACAAAAGCAGACAGCAGAGAGCTGGATTTTTGTATGTAGCCTATAGTTTGCTGACCTCTGCTCTGAATTAAGAAAAATAAAACATTTCAGGTCACAAATGTGGAATGTGTTTGCTAATTACCGTTAGTTTTTAAAAGTAGATGAATTTATTAGTATTTTTATATGGTAGTATATCCTGTTTGCCTTTTTCCCTCCTTTAATCAGGAGACAATTTCTTTTCTTATCATGGTAAGCTTGAAAAAATGTGGAAGTAATTATTATGGTACCTTGAATATCTTCTCTTTCCAAAAGAATTTTTGAATACTTGGATCTAACACTCAAATTTTTCTGTCCATCTCAAATAAAAGCAGAGAAGATACAAGTGGTAAAGTTGAAATAATTTCCTCTTGCATTTTGGAGCAATGGCCTGAAAAGGCATACTATATATTTTTGTTTTACTGTTTGGAAGAACTTGAAATAATTGAGGCAGTCACTTAGAAGTTTCAGTGGACTTTAACCATGAATGAGTATAGTCTGAATCTGAGGCTTCTCCTGGTTGCTACTGTTTTAGATTCTCGTGTCTTCTCTGCCTTTAGAACGTTACCATTATAGTCATTGTTTTTTAACTGTTTAAACATACGTATGGTTTCCTTTAGTCTTTAGGCATTTTCTGTTGTTATTTAGGCAGAAGAAAACTACCTGAATTTTACATTTTAATTGTCTTCTGCAACTTCATTCCATCCAGATACGTAGCTCTGACATCTCTGTTGAAGACTGTGCAGACAGATCACAACGCAGTGCAGAGGCACAGAAGCACGATTGTGGACTGTCTAAAAGATTTGGATGTCTCAATAAAACGGTAACAGATTATTGATCATTTCTCTGCCTCTGTCCCATCTGATAATTTTGTAATAGTTTTGAAAGTGAAAATGTTGATGTGTATGTATTATCATCATTTTCACAGATGAATTCTCTGCCCCATTAATCCTTTTTTAGAAAGGATTGGCAGGGAGAAGTTTAGGTCAATGAAGGAGGCCAATAAGGAATACTTAAGTGCATACCGATGTTGTCCTTAGTTCTTTGATAAATAAAATAGATGAAGATAAGCTGGGCAAGAGATTATTTACCAGGGGTACTGTGCTTTGTGTGCTGGAGGATGAAAATAAGGAGTGATCCATCGGCTAAGTGTTTTATCACGATGCTGAAACTCAAATTGCTGACAGCACACATTTTCTCACAGTACTTAATATGCTCCGAGATACTAGAAGCAGCCATGTTTCTTAGAACAGTATATCTAGGAATGATGTTAGGTAACAGATAACACTTTAAAAAAGCATAAATTTTCTCCTCCATGGAGTAAACTACTGGTTCTCTTAGAAAAATTGTAGATGTTTGTGAAACCTAGCTATCATTGGCCCCATTGAACTTTTGGTTGTGGTTGTATGTTCAAATACAGAACAAATTAGCTTTGAAATTATGTCTGAAACCATTCACTTAACAAACATGTATTCATATTGAGTTCCTTTTGTTTGCGAAGAACAGGTACAGGGTGCTTTGGCAATCTAAAGAATAAGACCCAGAGTCAGTAATAACAAGTTTTACCTAGTGCTTTGCAAAGGATCTATAAAACATCCTCTCGGTTCTCTGAGCAGGCCATTGAGACTAGGCAATTACTTCTGTCCTCAATGAACAGATTAATTAAATAACATACAGTCCCAAAGGAAACACGTAACTTACTCTAAACACTCCCCCTTGTACAGGAACAGACCTCAGAATAGAAATCAGGCCTTCTGACTCCTATTTTGTTATTTCTCTATAGCCCATTACTGGGCTTTGTATTTCAGAAGTAAAACCTGTGTGTCTTTGACAGGCTCTTGCATTAAGAGCTCAAACTCTGGAGCCAGGCTGCTGTATTTCAAATCTTGCCTCTGCCCTTAACAGACATGGCCTACTAACTTAACCTTTTAGTGCCTCAGTTGTCCCGTATGTAAATGCAGAGGTTTAAGAGAACCCACTTTATAGGGTTTGCAGGATTAACTGGATTAATGTAAGTGAAGTACTTAAGCACTATATAAGAATTATCTAGTAATGTATTTCTGTAGGATTGATTTTTTTTATTGCTTATAGATTTAGCTAAGATGACAGTACTTTCTACATATTAAATTGGTATTTTTGAAATTCAACTGATATACCATGTTTAAAATTACTGATCAAGTACGAAAAGATGCACATCGTAACCTTATAACTTTTTTTATATGTTAAACATTCTCATTTTGTCTTGGTTGCCAATTTGACAGGCAGTTATAGAAACTTTTATTTGCCCTCATAGCACATGCCCTTTTTTCCTTTTTGTGGCCCTCATTCTTTCTTTCAGTTTTTTCCAGCTTTATTGAGATATGTTTGACATATAACATTATGTAAATTTAAAATGTACAGTGCGTTGATTTGACAGTTATATATTGCAAAACAATTACCTCACCATAGCATTAGTTAACACCTGTGTCAAATTATATAATTGCTATTTTTTTGTTTGGTGAGAACATTTAAAGTCTACTTTCTTGGCAAATTTCAAGTATGTGATACTAACTTGAACTAACTAAGCTGCACATTAGATCCTTAGAACTTGATTATCTTATAGCCAGAAATTGGTACCCTCTGACCAACATCTGCCCCCCACCCCTCACCCCTCACCCCTCAGCCCCTCAGCCCTGGTACCCCTGTTCTAGTCTCTGTTCCTACATGTTTGGCTTTTTTGCTTTCACATTTAAGTGATACATGATAATATTTGATTTTCTCTCAGTTATTGTACTTAGCATAATGCTCTCAGGGTTTGTTTTTATTCTGATTTTCCACATATCTTTTGATATTAGCTGTTACGTTATCGTTGGACAGAAGTGGGTATAATAAAAGAGTATGGTGACTTCATATATTACATTTTTAAGGAATAATGTAGAGAGATACTATCTTTGGGTAATAATTTTGTTGCCTCTCTTTTTGAGCCTTTTAAGTATTTAAAATTTACTCTTCATACAATAGATTGTTGAACCCAAATTAAATTGTTGGTCAGTCATGTCTCTCTTAGGGATATTTGAAGAAAGTGTTGAACAAAGATTCAAAATAGAGTAACTTCGATAACTTTCATTATCTTGCATGGAAAGATTGGGATCATAGGATCATGCAAGGACATTAACACATCTATCTGCCTGTGAGTGGTGTTCAGAGAGAATATACCTGCGTCTTTGTTTCATTCCCACAGTAAATATAACAGTGATTTTTGTTGTTTTTTTAAATTTTTCCCTTGCAAGGCGTGCAATGGAATTGAGTTTTGCCCTAGTGAATGGGAATAATATCCGAGGCATGATGAAGGAATTACTTTATTTTCTGGATTCATGTGAGCCAGAATTTAAAGCAGACTGTGCATCTGGAATATTTCTTGCTGCAGAAAAGTAAGATTTAATTTTTACTTTTATTAATAAAAAATGCTTGGAGCTTTTAAAAGCATCTTCAAAACATGGGGGACATGTTGTAGACTTGTTTAAAATATGTAACATTTATTTCAATCTCCCAATTAGGAATTAGCTTTGAGAAGGTCATTATAGCAAGCATTTAAATATAGGACGATTCCCGCACCCCCCCATCCAACTTACCTACAAGTAGGGATTTATAATGCTCCTATAATCTGTTCTTTAATTTCTTATTTGTGATGCCTTTTTTATGAGGATATAGAAGTTCTGTGTACAACTTTTAGGAAGTTTTACACAGAAGTTTTTAATCTTAATACCTCAAGATTTTGGTATTACAGTTATTTCTCTACTTTCCACTATGAATTTAAGGGAACAAGTTTCTAGTCCTCTTGTTGCCTGGGTCTGGGAATAGTCCCTTTTCTTTTTTCTTTGTCCTTTCCAGCCCTGACTTCATGATTTGTTTTCTGAGACAGAGTCCCATTTCTTAGCTCAGCATCTCACATAATGTAAAACATCTGAGTTTGACAGTGTGCCATTTCAGTACCATGTGAAATGGGTATTGCTGCTAGATTTGAGGGTGAATGTCTCCAAATACAGTCACTTATGACTGTAGGCAGGATTTTTGAAAGTAATGGAGCCCAGTATAATTAATTACAGGTTCCAGTTTCTCACCTTTATTTTCTTAGGTATGCGCCTTCCAAACGATGGCATATAGACACAATTATGCGTGTTCTGACAACGGTAAGTAGCTTTTTTAAAAAAAGAATGTTCATCTGTAGGATTTTGTTTATTTTTAAAGAGAGGGGAAGGGAGAGGGGGAGAGAGAGAGAGAAACATCAATGTGTGGCAGACACATTGATTAGTTGCCTCTCACACACCCCCACTGGGGACCTGGCCCGCGACCCAGCCATGTGCCCTGACCAGGAATCGAACGGGCGACCTTTTGGTTTGCAGGTGGGCACTGAAAACACTGAGCCACACCAGCCAGGGCATGTAAGTAGCTTTTTAAAGTCAACATGCTCCGTGCTGGATATGCTGATTGAGGCAGACCAAGCCCCTGTTCTTATGAAGCTTATGTTCTAGTGGGGGAGATAGGAAATTCATGGGGAAGTGTGTGCCATACTCTCAGGCAGGGAAGGATGCTGTGAGAAAACAGTACAGCAGCACGAGGGACTAAGATGATGGCAGGGAGGGTGGGGTATGGGCAATATACCAAGTATTTTAGGTGGAATAATCAGGGCAGGTTACTCAGAGGAGCTAACATTGGAGTAGAGAATTTGTGGAAATTAACCACGCAAGATTTGGAAAAGGAGTGCACTAATCTGCCCTAACTGGTGTGGCTCAGTTGGTTGGGCGTCCGTACGCATAGTGAAAGGCCACTGGTTTGATTCCTGGTCAAGGCACATGCTGGGTGTGTAGATTTCATTCCCCAGTTGTGGCACATACGGAGACAACCAATTGATGTTCCTCTCCCTCTCTTTCTCCCTCCCTTCCCTTCTCTCTGACAGATAAGTAAATACAATATATATATATATTTAAAAAGTATACTAATACGAGAGAGGAGCAGGTGTCGCAAAGACCTTAGGTAGCAACAAGCTCGGCCTGCTCGGAGAGCAGTAAGGCAAGGGAAGGCAGAGCATGGAGTCACTAACACAGGGACTAGACTCCATGGGGTCTCACAGGAGTTTGGGGTTCATTTTGAATATGTTAGGAAGCCGCTGGAAGATTCTGAATGACTACATTTATTCTGGACTTAAAATTACAGTTTTATAAGGTATTTTTTTTCTTTGGTAGTCTTCCAGAATTTTGGAGTATTTCTGTTTATCATTCAATTAATAGACAGGGGCTAGAGATTAAAGAGTACAAATGAAATTGTAGTGGCGTATAAAGAAACTATATGTCTAATTATGTTACCAGCTGTAGATACCATAAATGAAAACATGAACAAATTTGAACATATTAAAATTTAAAATTCGTGCTGCAAAAATTTACAAAGTTAAAAGGCAAATGAAGCCCTGGCCGGGTACCCCAGTTAGTTAGAGCTCATCCCTGACACTGAAGCTGCAGTTTCGATCGATCCCCAGGCAGGGCACATACAAGAACTGACCAGTGAATACCTGATGTTTCTCCCCCCCTCTAAAATCAATAAGTAAAAAACAAAACAAAAAACAAGTGACAACTAGAGGAAAATCATTGTAAAACATAACAGCATATTAATATTCTAATTTATAAGTGATTTACAATTAATAGGAAAAACCAAACACTATAATGGAAAAATTGGCATTTGATAAGTAGTTCACAGAAAAAGAAGGAAATGGCTAGTTAACAATGAAAAATAGCCTTATTAGTAAAGAAATAGTAAGTAAAGTAAAAGTGAGGCATCACTTTACATTTATACTTTTTAATCTAATTCTTAGTATTAGCTAGAAAATAGAGAAACAGGCAGCACTCTTTACTTTAAGTGAGTGTAAAATGTTACCATCTTTCCAGAGTACAGGGTCTGTAGCATGTAGCAAAAGTCTCAGTTTGTATCTTTTAATTCATCAATTCAAGTTTTAGGACTTTATCTTGGAAAAAGAAAAGGACAATGTGCAAAATGTATATGCAATGGGCATTAAGTAAATTATGAAATATCTGTAGGAGGACATACTGTTAAAATTATGATATGTTATTATATATATATATAGTATATACATGTATGGACACAGACACATGATTGTTGCTGTGGATTTGTGTCTTTGACATACTAGTTTTCTAGTTTACCTGCAGTGAATGAATTTTGTTGAAAATTAGAAGCTAGCAAATGTACTTATTAAATGGGGAAATAGTATTCTAACAAAAGGTGTAAATTAGGACACATTATTTTCAGGCTCAAAAGAAGGGGAAAATAAGAGTTTCTGAAGAAAAATGTTTATCAAAATTCAAAACCATTTTTAAAAATGCTCCTACTTTTCGTTTTTCCTGTTGACCCATATTCTTTTATTACAGTCTTATGATTTTTTTAGCTTGTTGATGTCCAGGATTACAGTAATCAATTTTTGATTGTTAAATCACCTTTTCACCCCCTGGAATAAATCCCACATGGGTTATATGTATATAATTCCTGTTATACATTGTTGTTTGTTTTGTTAATATTTTAAAGGATTTTGCATTTATGTTCATGAGAGATACTGATATTTTTAATGATTTTCCCAATGTTTTCTTTGACCCATGTGTTATTTAGTAGTGTGTTGTTTAATCTCCAACTGTTTTGGGATTTCTCAGCTGTCTTTGTGTTACTGCGTTCTCATTTAATTCTGTATGACTTCTGTTCTTTTAAACTTAAGATGTTTTTCATGGCTCAGAACGTGGTCTGTCTTGGTGAGTGTTCCATGTGAGCTCGGGAAAGAGGTGTGTTCTGCTGTTGCTGGCTCGAGTAGTCTGTAAAAATGTCAGTTAGATCCTGTTGATGCTTTTATGTCAAACGCTGCTCTTCTTCCATTAGAATGTAAATTTCTGAGTCAAACAACAAAATATCTGCCTTTTAGCTTCTCACCTTTTCTTTTAATCATTTCCCCAAGCTACTCCGTCTTTGTTTAACACTAATGGGTATCTTAAAACAATTGAGACTTTTTAAAATTTCTCTTTTTTCTTTGCAAAATACACATCATTAGGCCTTATCTCAGTCTTTTTAATTTTTTTCTTATTTTTAAAGATTTTATTTATTAATCTTTAGAAAGATGGGAATGGAGGGAGAAAGAAAGCACGGATAGGTTGCCTCTTTCACTCCCCCAACTGGGAAACTAGCCTGCAGCCCAGGCATGTGCCCTAGCCAGGAATTGAACTCTGACCTTTGGTTCACAGGCCAACGCTTGATCTGTTGACCCACACTAGCTAGGGCTCAGTCTTGTCAATCATGTCTCTTCTGTCCAGTAATGGGAGCTTGACCCAGATGGGTTGATATCAGGCCCAGGTTTCACTGGGTGTTCTGTGCAGCCTGACTGTCATAATGCTCTAACAAGATTCAGTTTCTTCATGTGTTAAGTAGCTTTACTTGGTTCCATGGTTGCAAATAGTGTCTCAGACTTCACTGGTCCAGGGGATATAAAAAAGGGTGAATAATAAAATACAGAGTATTTCCTATTCTTGGGATTAATGGTTGACTCTGTAATATTTATAAATTCTAGTCATTAAAAGACAGTGTGATGTTTTAAATAAATACACGTTTTTTAAAAGTTACTCTTCATTTATTTCATATACCCCCCTTTGAGATGTTAATGTACATCTTTCTCACCACCTTCCAGAGGAACATGACTACTGTAGCTAACCATAGGATTTTTATTTTTTAAATCTTCACTCAAGGATATGCTTATTGATTTTAGAGAGGAAGGGGAGAGGGTGAATGGGAATAGGGGAGGGCTTCGATCACTGGCTGTAGTGTATGACATGACGCTGCAACCAGCTGAGCCAGCACCCAGCCAGCTCTAAACCCTATGATTTTAACATTGGTGTTGGGGAGCTGTGGGAAAGGGAGAGTTTGTTGTAACTCTCTTCCTAGAGAATGTATTTCTTAAATTTTTGAAATCTTATACATGGGTGTGCAAAAGTAGGTTTGCATTTGTGAGTACACAAAACACAGAATTTATTGTATTTATTTATTAATGCATCTATTTGTATTATTTGTCTTATTGTTGTTGTTAGGTAATGATGGTGTATTAGGTAATGATGGCTGGTAATTTACCTAATTTTGCTCACCACTATACCTTATCTGTTTTGTGTAGAAAAGGTCTTTCTTGAAAACATTTTTTAAAGGTTTTATTTATTTACTTTTAGTAAGGGAAGGAAGGGCTAGAAACAGGGAAAGAAACATCAGTGTGTGGTTGCCTCTTATGTAACCCCCACAGGGGTGCTGGCCCACAACCCAGGCATATGCCCTAGGCTGGGAATCAGGACACTTTCGTTCACAGGCTGGCACCACATCCACTGAACCACACCAGCTGGGGTGGTCTTTCTTGAGATTTTAAGTCTTTATATTTTCTTTTGGATAAAGAGGAGACTTTATTTCTTTTATAAAGTTAAAAAACTTAGAATATTCATTTAAATAAGTAAGACTTTGAATTATGAGCTGCTTACAAACCTGAGAGTTAAAATCAACTTTATCTTTGAGGGTGTTCTTTAGTAGTCTCCTTTTAACTACAACAACAATAGCCAACATTTGTTATCATTGCTGTGTGTTTGTAGGGGTAATTGTCTGCATTTCCTTTTAGGCAGGAAGCTATGTTCGTGATGATGCAGTCCCCAACTTGATCCAGTTAATAACCAATAGTGTAGAGATGCATGCCTATACTGTCCAGCGCTTATACAAAGCAATTCTTGGTGATTATTCTCAGGTAAGTACTTCATTTGCTCTTTTTTTCCTACTTTGGGAAGAAATTACACTTTATTTTCTTGTATGTTTTTATTACTAACACTCTATATGTGCCTCAAATTTGACCTTCATGATTAGATGACCTATGATTTACATTAATTTTTGTAAGAGTTGAAATCCTCTATAAACAGTGACTTTCTTTTGACAGCAACCTTTGGTACAAGTAGCTGCATGGTGTATAGGTGAATATGGAGATCTTCTCATATCTGGCCAATGTGAAGAGGAAGAGCCTATTCAGGTACCCCTTGTTACTCTTGGTGAAGATGGGAAAAAATAGTGGGTTTGGTTATAAGAGGGTGGTGTTTAAGAGGAGTTAAGGTTGATTCCTTGAAAACCTTTAAAAATAATAATGCCAGAATTATATTTGGAAACCTGCCAGTTTTTTGAGGCGGAACATACTGAGCCATTGTGAGACTTAAAAAACCACCTTAAGATCCATTCTCCACCTTGTCAGGCTAAAGTATATTGTTTCTCTTGCTCTGTAGCTGATTTAGATAGGAGGAAATGAAACATACAGCCATGGCGCTGTTTGCTCATTAAAGGACTGGCTTTAGGAGAACTTGTGGCAACAGTACTTGAACTCTGTAACTTTTTCTTCCTTTACTTTTGCCTCTTGAAATGAAATGTGACTCTCAGCCCCTAAATGGGTATTTTCCACTTTTTTTTTAAACCTACCTCCTTCTTGCTTTTGGTTGATGGAACAGCGTGGGCAGTTATCCTGGCAAAGTACAAATTGGGTTAGAAGCTTTGGTGATGATGGTTGTGTTGTTTTTGTGGTGGCATCCTACTTTTTGATATCAGGTTTAGATAATTACTTTCATGATGGACTGTGCATTGTCTCTCTCTCTCTCTCTCTCTTTTTTGTCCTTAGGTAACAGAAGATGAAGTGTTGGATATTTTAGAAAGTGTCCTAATCTCTAATATGTCCACCTCTGTGACACGAGGTTATGCCCTCACTGCCATTATGAAGCTTTCTACTCGATTCACCTGTACTGTAAAGTGAGTATGGGGAAAAAAGTGGGGTGAACAGGTTTTGTAATTTTTTAAAACTTTTTATTATGGAAAAGTTTGTGCAAAGGCGAAAGTAGAGAGAATAGTAAAATGAATTGCATATACCTGTGTTCACAATAACAACCATCATTTTGTGGATAATCCTTATTTCACCTATACTTTCTTTTCTGTGAGCCCCCCCCCATTGTAGTTTATTTTGAATGTAAAAAAATATGTCTCTAAAATCAGATTTCTAAAGCTCTTTTTTTTTAAAGTTGAGAAGTTATTTCCCTTTATAAGAGCTCTGGTTTTTTAATACATATTTATTTAGTTATTTTTTTGTCATCTGAGGCCATGCTTATTGGTTTTAGAGAGAGAGGAAGGTAAGGAGAAAGAGAGGGAGAGAAACATCACTATGAGAGAGAAACATTGATTAGTTGCGTCTCTCACACAACTGGGGACCAAACCAGCAAGCTAGGAATGTGCCATGACCAGGATTTGAACCTGCAACCTTTTGGTTTATGAGAAAACACTCCATCCAACTGAGCCACACCTGCCAGGGCTATTACAATATTTTGAGATGTCTGGATGGAAAAAAAAAATGTGAGGATCGTGCTGTTTAAGTCTTTCAATTCTATTTACTATTTTGAATAAAAGTCAATTATTGGATCAGGTTCCCAGCTGATCATATAAAGGTGAACTTAGACTTTCTGCTTTTACTTTTTATGTAAGGTCTTGTGAAAAATTATATTTTTGTTTTACTCTTCGAATTGTGAATTAGAAGAGTTTGGTGTTAGATAATGACCCTTTTTTGATAAAACTCTGATGCTGTGCCCCTTTTACTGAAAAAAAAAAACTCTAAAGTTATCAAGAGGATGAACAGTATAAGTTTCTTCTTTCATAGCAAATAAATAATTGATACCTTTTCCTAGAAATTTTAGGGCATGGGATATTTAATAGACAAAATTTAGTATCACAGTTATAGTAAGTATAATGGTGAATGATGGTGTTGAGGTTTATAAAGTTGGATGAAGATAAAGGAAAGGTGTTTTGTTTTTGAAAGATTATGTAAATTAAGAAAAGGCGAATATTTAAAAATTCTAATCAGAAAACTCTGGTTTAAACATCAGTTCTGTCTGTTTGTTTATTAACTTTCTTTGGGGTATTTGAATTTGTCATTGCATCCCAAAGCCGAATAAAGAAAGTGGTTTCCATCTATGGAAGCAGCATTGATGTGGAGCTCCAGCAGAGGGCAGTAGAGTATAACGCACTTTTTAAGAAATACGACCATATGAGGTAAGTGAAAGAAACTAAGCAATGCGTGTGCTTCTTTGTATCCCAAATTGTCATTATAATCCATAAAAGAGACTCATTCCTGATGCTTTATTAACTGGGCCTCACAACCCTATTTAGTCCTAACTGCTTGACTGCTTCTGTGTTGTTTATCTGCTCCATCTAGCTTCTAGAGAAAGTGTTAATTGGTCTTTGATTCCCTTTCTGCCCTTTCTTTTGGTATGGAAAGTGAGCTTAATTTTCCATTTTATTAACTTTAAGAAGTGAGAGTTGTATTTTCTCTAGAGAATCTTGTTCAGATAACATTGCTATTAATATTTTGGTACATGTCATCTTTCTTACCCTTCTGTTATGTAGTATCTTCTTAATTGGAACCTGTTACTATCTACTGATATATTTTTCTTTCATTTCAATTTCTGTACCACTAAGAAATCTGAATCTCTTGGAATCTGAGTGGGCAGTTTGTCCATTTAAGGTTTCTTGACTACTCTTTTTTAAAAGAATATTTTATTGATTATGCTATTATAGTTTTCCTAGTTTTCCCCCTTTATTCCCCTCTGCCCTGCACCCCCCATCTCTCCAGCATTCTCCCATCTTGGTTCATGTCCATGGGTTGTACATATAAGTTCTTTGAATTCTCTGTTTTCTATACCATTTTTGACCTTTCCCTGTCTATTTTATGCCTACCAATTATGCTTCTTCCTTTCCGTACCTTTTCTCTCCATTCCTCCTTCCCCCTCCCCACTGAAAGCCTTCCATGTGATGTCCATTTTTCTGATTCTGTTCCTGTTCTATTGTTTGCTTGCTTTTTGTTTTTGTTATTTTGGGGGGGGTGTTCATTTGTTGATAGTTGTGAATTTGTTGTCATTTTACTGTTCATAGTTTTGATCTTCAGTTTCTTAGATAAGTCCTTTTAACATTTCATATAATAAGGGCTTGGTGATGATGGACTCCTTTAACTTGACCTTATCTGGGAAGCACTTTATCTGCCCTTCTATTCTAAATGATAACTTTGCTGGATAGAGTAATCTGGGAAGTAGGTCCTTGCCTTTCATCACTTCAAATACTTCTTTCCAGCCCCTTATTGTCTGCAAGGTTTCCTTTGAGAAGTCAGTTGATAGTCTTATGGGCACTCCTTTGTAGGTTAAGCTTTCCTTTCCACTTGTTGCTTTTAAGATTCTCTGTTTATCTTTAATTTTGGCTAACTTCATGTTGATGTGCCTTAGTATATTCCTCTTTGGGTCGGGCTTCCTGTACTTCCTGGAAGTCTATTTCCTTCACCAGATTGGGGAAGTTTTCCTTTATTTTTTGTTCAGTTAAGTTTTTCATTTCTTGCTGCTGCTGTTCTCCTTCTGGTACCCCTATAACTCAGATCTTGGAATGTTTAAGGTTCTCCCAGAGGTTTCTAAGCTTCTCTTTTGCTCTGTTCTTTCATTTAGGCCCTATTTCTTTGTCTTGGGGCACCTGTTAAGTTGTATGGGATGGGGCCTTAGGTATTGGCCAGGGCAGGGCAACCGTCCTTGCCGAGCTGCAGTGCTGTCTGCGTGGGAGTGGCCAGAGAGGGAACAGTGCAGCTTGCCTGCTTGGTTCTTGCTCTACTTTCCAACCAATTTGCTTGTATGAGACTGGGAGTTTCTCCCAGTGCTGGCAACCACCGCCATAGTCCCCAGTCTGCTCTGAGTCTCAGTTTCCCATTTAGCCAGTCCTGCCTGCATGGTCCACTGCCTTGCCACCAGTTCTCTAGGTCCGCCTGTCTTACTGGTCTGGTTGGTCTGGTTGACTGTTTCTTTAATTCTTTGGTTGTCGGAGCTGGTTATTTATTGCTTTTAGATTGGTCGTTATCCTCCTTTTGGTTGTGTGAGGAAGTGAAGGGTTTCTGCCTACGCCTCCATCTTGGCCAGAACTCTACAGCTGTTTCTTGCCTACTCTTAAACCAGCCAGCAATTTAGGTCATGTATTCTTATAACCCACCTTCTATTTTAATGTATGGGGAGGGGAGGTGGCTTTTCATGTCAGCTCCGATATAGTTACAGTGATTGTTTTGGGTAGGGAATCTAGGTTAACTGGAATTTAACCACTTCACATTTTTTTCAGGTCTGCTCTTCTTGAGAGGATGCCTGTCATGGAAAAAGTGACCACAAATGGCCCTACTGAGATTGTGCAAACAAATGGAGAGACAGAACCAGCTCCGCTAGAGACCAAGCCACCACCTACTGGGCCACAGCCTACCAGCCAGGTAGCTTTTAATTAATTTATCTGGGGACATTACTTACAACCCATCTTTTAGCTGATTCCCTTCAGTGTTCTTAGATTGATTGAAGGTTCTCTTCCTTTTTTTAAGTGTTTAAAGAGTTTTGCATTAGGTACAGATTAGGTAAATAACCATTAAATTGAGATATTATTTTCTTGTGTAGGCCAATGATTTATTGGATTTGTTGGGAGGAAATGACATAACACCTGTTATTCCAACTGCACCTACAAGCAAACCAGCTTCTGCTGGTGGAGAACTTCTTGATTTGCTGGGAGACATCAACCTTACAGGTGAGGCCAGAGTGGAGTTATTTGATGCTGAGATAGGGGATAAAGGCCTTGGGGAAAACTGCACTTCCTGTGGACCCTCTAGCACGTCAGTCAGTTGAAGACGGGTGAGGCTGAGTCAAAAACAAGACTAGACTCTTCACAGTATCTGGGGATATAAGCCACCCTGCTAATGCTCTAGAGCCGAGATTTCAGCCTTTGTGCCCCTAGAATTTTTACAACGTGCAGTACTTGACTATTTAATTAGGGGTCCTGACCTTGTTTCCCTTAGGTTGTCAAATAAAAAAAATGACAACTGCCAACAGAGCAATAGCCATCCATTGGGAATAAATCAAAATCATACCTATTTTTTTTGTCAGATTGGCAAAATATATTTTTAGATGTGCTGCAGAATTTTAGTAATTAGTTTATATGTGCTAGAAGATGAAAAAGATTGAAAATCTCTGCTCTAGGGAATAGGATTCCTCAAAGTCCAATTTTTAATTTGGGGAGAGTAAATTGCTTATAGTATTTTTAAAATTTCGGGCTGAAAAAAGTATATATCCCAAGTCGTCTTTGCTTTACTGGTAGTTAGTATCCAAGACATCATATTTTCTTTTTTTTTTTGTTTATCCTCACCTGAGAACATGCTTACTGATTTTACAGAGAGTGTGGGGAAGGAAGGAGAGAGGGAGAAAAACATCCATGTGAAAAAACATCAATTGGTTTGCCTCTTATATGTGCCCTGACTGGGACCATACCCACAACCTAGGCATGTGCCCTTACTCAGGAACAAACCAGCAACCTTTAGCGTTGTGGAACACGGGGCAGGGCCCCAAGATGTCACTTTTTCTAGATTTCTTTCTACTCAGTGGTTAGTTTTTTTTTTTAAATTAATTAATTTATTTATTTTTAGAGGGGAAGGGAAAAAGAGAGGAAGAGAAACATCAATGTATGGTTGCTTCTCGTGCATCCCCTGCTGGGAAATGGCCCCTGCAGGGAACTGGCCTGCAACCCAGGCATGTGCCCTGACTGGGAATCGAACCGCGATCGTCTGGTTCGCAGGCCCACGCTCAATCCACTGAGCTACTCCAGCCAGGGCCATCAGTGGTTAGTTTTTAAGAGTTATGGCCATTTGTGGAAAGTGGAGAGATGTTAACCTATTAATTTCCTCCGTCCCTTCCTCCCTCTCTTCCCCTTTTCCCCTATTATTAAAGCAGTGAAAAGAAAAAATCATTATAATTATAATATTCAAATATAACTTTCATATGAGAATATTTTTCCTCATCTTTGTTTTAGTAGCAGGTGTTTGTAATTGAAGTATTTCAGTGATATTATGAACCCCTAAGTCTAAGAGTATTACTGTAGTGTATAATGTTTGGCTTAAGGGTTATATTTAGCATACATACATGACCTCAAGTAGAAAATAGCAATAGAGTAAGGATATTGGATGGCCATCTAGACTGGTATCAAAGGCTAAATTGTTTTTTTCTAACACAACAGCCTGCTGGAGCTTATAGTTTGTATGTGTTTTAAAATTTCAAACTGTTACTTCTTATGTACTTTTGAGCCATTGACAAATAGTCAACTTTAAATCCTCAGATGCCAAATCTATATTGGATATATGGAAAGATGAAAACAGTCTCATAGTTTAAACATAGTGTATAGGTGATATGCTTTGTTTGTTACACATTAACATTTCCATGTTAGTACATAGTCTTTATAATTGTAAATTTTTTAAGATTTTATTTTTACTTTTAGAGATAGGGGAAGGAGAGGCGAAAGAGAGGGAGAGCTACATCAAGGTGTGGTTGCCTCTCATGCACCCCCACTGGGCACCCTGGCCAGCAACCCAGGCACCTGTGGGAATCGAAACAGTGACCCCTTAGTTCCTAGGCTGGCACCTAGTCTACTGAACCACAGCAGCCAGGGCTACAGTTATAAATTTAAGTGGTTGTCTAATATTTCATCAAGAAGTTGTACCATTATATATTGAATTCCTCACTATTATTTGTTTCCAGATTTTTCTTCAATAAACATTACATTAATTTGTTCTTATTTTGGTTTACTTTCTTTAACTAAGTTTCTTGGTCTTTCTGCATCTGTTTAAAATAAGGATGATAAATACTTAACCTCAGAGGGTATTGGTGAGGACTGATGGCTTATTATTTGGTGCATGCATGGCTTTCAGTAGTCACTTGGTAAATGTTATTTACCTTCTCAATGTATATTGCCACCAGTTTCACTTTACAGTCATAAATACTGTATTCTATCATTTTTTAAAAGCCCTAGCAGTTGAAAAGTCTGTCTTATTATTTTGTTACTTTCAAGTTTTCCAGTTCATAGGCCAGCGCTCAATCCACTGAGCCACACCAGCTAGGGCTAATTGCAAGTTTTTCAGTTGCAGGGAATGTTTCATATATATCCACATGTTTGCATTATTTGCAAATTTCATTTTTCCACATTCCTTTTGTATCCTTAACTCATTTATCATGGAGTCTTAATGTTTTGATTTTATTCTTATTTGTTTTCCCAGTGTTACATGAAAAAGCGAAATGATGAAAAGTTAAAAAGCCTAGATTTTCTTTACTTATTCATAATGTTTTACTCACATTTTCCTATTTCTGAGTTCCAGATTCTTTTTTTTTTAAAGATTTTATTTACTCATTTTTAGAGAGAAGGGAAGGGGGGAGTAAGAGAGGGAGAGAAACATCAATGTGTGGTTACTTCTTATGTGGCCCCCACTGGGGATCTGGCCTGCAACCCAGACACATGCCCTGACTGGGAATTGAACTGGCAACCCTTTGCTTCACAGGCCCACGCTCAATTCACTGAGTTACACCAGCCAGGGCTAAAATTGTTTTGAAAATGGGAATTGTGGGAAAATTACTGGATTAGATTTATATGAACTAGGAGAATATGTGACTGTTTCTTTGTATACTTTGTTGGCAGTCTGCTTGATTGCATGTTCTGCAGTATCTCATTTGTTTTTAGCTTCTTGTGCTTTGCTTAGTCATCTGTATTTCTACCTTCCTTGCTGATTTTTAGTATTACTTTTTTCTTAATGTGTATTACTTTTTTTTAGTGTACTTGGGTATTTTTTAAGAAAAGATATTTCCCCTTTTACTTTATTTTGTTAATGTTTTTTAAAATGCTATATATCAGTTAATTTCCTAAGTAATTGAAATCTGTTTAAATATGAAATGCATTCTCTTTATTTTGTTCAATTTTCTTATGCCTCTTAGAATTCTGATTTCTGTCAGTTCATGACAGAACTTGCCCTCAATTGTGTAATCCTCATTGTTCTTATTTGGAAGGATCAGATAAAATGATAATTTGGTCATTCCCACCCCCCCCCCCATCCCTTTTCATATCAGCAATCCAGGTTGTGTCTGTGTGTGTTAAATTTTTTTATGCATTGTTTAACATGTATAAAATTCAGTAAATGCTTTGATCTACTTAGCTTTTAAAAGAAAACGTTACTGTGAGAGTTTACATTCCCTTTGTACTTCCCCCTCAAATCCGTCCCTCTTTGTTTCGGAGATAACTACTGTCTACCCTAAAGGAGCATTTAGTTTTGGTGTTCACCATTTCTGTGTGTGTCTTAATAATAGGTTTTATATTGTTTTGCCAGTTTTTACCTTTTTAGAAATGACATTCAACTGAATGTGTCCTTTTGCACCCTGCTTTTTTTGCTAAACACTGTTTTTGTGAGAATAATCTATGAATAATTCATGTTGAGTGTACAGTTGACCCTTGAACAACATGGATTTGAACTGCGTTGATCTGCTTATAAGGGGATGTTTTTCATTTGACCCATGCAGTTCAGTTGACTCTCTCAGTTTAAACTTGAATTGTTTAAAGGTGGAAATTCTCATTTATCGATCTGACTGTCATTATACATAGATTTAAAATTTTTCTCTTTATTTATTTTCAGATTTTTTAAAAAATTTATCTTTAGAAGGGAAGGGAAGGAGAGAGGGAGAGAAATATCAATGTATGGTTGCCTCTAGTGCATCCCCTGCTGGGAACTGGCCTCTGTTGGGAAGTGGCTTGCAGCGCAGGCATGTGCTCTGACTGGGAATCGAACCTCCATCTTTTGGTTCTCAGACCCTTGCTCAATCCACTGAGCTACACCAGCCAGGGCTACACATAGATTTTGAATTATATGGAAGGTTGTCATTCTTAACCCCCTGTATTATTCAAGGGCCAACTGTATTTCTAGTGCATTCACATTTTTACTGTTGTGTATGTATAGTGTTTAATTTCTTTTTAAAAAATAATTTATGTATTTATTTTTAGAGAGGGGAAGGGAGGGAGAGAAACATCAATGTGCGGGGTTGTCTTTCGCATACCCGCAATGGGGACCCGGCCTGCAGCTCAGGCGTGTGCCCTGACTGGGAATTGA
Organism: Sturnira hondurensis; assembly: GCF_014824575.4. Classification (NCBI taxonomy): domain Eukaryota; kingdom Metazoa; phylum Chordata; class Mammalia; order Chiroptera; family Phyllostomidae; genus Sturnira; species Sturnira hondurensis. The sequence goes on along the minus strand of NW_028087376.1, from coordinate 3,524,970 downwards.
ATCTGTCACTGACTCTTTGATTGGCGGGCTGGCAGTCAATCCACTGAGCCACACCAGCCAGCACTGTATAGTGTTTCATTTCATCAGTGTACCACAATTTACTTATATTATTGCTGGTATTTCACAGTTAGAAACTATTTTGCTATGGATACTTCTTGTATGTGTTTCTCTGGGTACATATATAAGAAGTAATCAGAAGCATTCAGGAGGAAGGCACTGTGTCTCACCTGGGGGCAAGTTTGCCCACCAGGGCTCTCGACAGATATTTTTGGTTGTCACACTGGAGGATGCTGCTATTATATTTAATGGGCAAAAGCCAGGGGTGCTGATAAATACCCTGCAATGCACAAGACAGCTCCCCCACAACAAAGAATCATCTGACTTAAAATTTCATTAGTTTTGATGTTGAGGAACATGAGTTTAGGGGTATACTTATGCTGAACTCTACTATTGCTAAATTGTTTCTAGTTTGTTTGTACCAGTTTATATCAATAAGACAGAAGTTAGAAAGTCCTCACTGCTGCATATTCTTACTAGTATCTGGTTTATCAGATGTGGAAATTTTCATGACTGTACTGGATATGAAGCATATCCCCATGTGGCTTTACATCCCGTTTCCCTAATTACTAGTAGAGATTGAGTGTCTTTTCCCATAAGATGCCCTTTTCATTTGTGTTCCCACTTCTGGGAATGATTTGTTATGTGTTACTGTTTTTAAATTGTATTTTTTTTTTTACTGACTTGTAAGAAGATAGTTATAGTTCTGAAAACTCATCCATTTGTTATTTTGAAGCAAGCATTTTTATTCTGCCTGTGCACTTAACTTGAGATCATAATATTGTTCTCCAGTTTTTTCTTGGTCAGTTTTGTCATCCTGGGTAATAGTGACTTAATGTTGGACTATTTCCTTCAGGTGCTCCAGCTGCTGCTCCTGCCCCTGCCTCAGTCCCACAGATATCCCAGCCCCCCTTCTTGTTGGATGGGCTGTCATCACAGCCTCTTTTCAATGATATCGCTACAGGTAATTTACTGATGTTATCATTGAAGCAGTAGAAGTAGTTATTGAAGAGAGTACGTAATGATTTTTTAAATACCAGGCTGTCTACAGTTAGACTAATCTTCATGTACTTTTGCAGGCATCCCCTCCATCACAGCATACAGTAAGAATGGCTTGAAAATAGAATTCACCTTTGAACGGTCACACACCAACCCCAGTGTCACGGTGATAACGATACAGGCCTCCAACAGTACAGAGCTCGACATGACGGACTTTGTTTTCCAGGCTGCGGTGCCAAAGGTGCTCCAGGGTCTTCTTTGCCTTTTTTTATTTTTTTGAATAAAGATTTACTGACTTTAAAAAAATGCATTTGCCAAGGGACATATATTTTCATGTTTAGGGATTAAATTAAATTGGTAGATTTAGCCCAAGCTAATGATAATGTTATTATCATTAAATAATGATATCAATGAATAATGTTATCAATGAACTGTATGGTTCATTGAAGCAAGTCATTTTAATTTTTTTTTTTTTTTTTTTTTTTATTTCATTTATTTATCTTTAGAGAGGGGAAGGGAAGGAGAGAGGGAGAGAAATACCAATGTATGGTTGCCTCTCGTGAGTCCCCTGCTGGGAACTGGCCTGCAACCCAGGCATGTGCCCTGACTGGGAATTGAACCGCGATTGTGTGGTTTGCAGGCCTGTGCTCAATCCACTGAGCTACACCAGCCAGGGCTAATTCTTTTTAATGACATAAATATTCTTGGGTTTTGGGGGCATAAATGGCCTTAAAGTTAGTTATGTATTGTAGGATAAAGAAAGGACATTCTAATAAGTAGTGAGAACAGAGTTCTGTAAGGTGGTCTGTTAATGCAGGGTGTTGAGGATAGGTTGAGGATCCATTGAGGAAATGTATTGAGAATATAGCTTAACAATAACCCACAACCTTCGGACCAACTACAGTGGTAAAGGCCTAAAAAACACAAATTCTGACATGGAATTGAAGTTAATTAAGATGAGGGACTTTATTTGGAATTCTCTTGTAGAGAATTAAAAGTTCTCATCTCTTGATATATAAGTAAGAGAAACATTATTGATATAGTGACTGCATGTTTTGTAATTGAAGTTATATTTCTACCAAATCTGTTTGAAGAGTTTATGTTCTTCTTTGACTAATGAAGTATTTTTCCTTTTTTAAAAAAATTATATTTGACATTCAGTATTGTATTAGTTTCCGTTGTAGAGCATGGTGGTTAAACACAATTTACGAAGTGATCCCCCAGATAAATCTGGCATCGTGTATAGATATTACAATGTTACTGATTATATTCCCTGTGTTGTACTTTACATCTCCATGACTGTTTTGTAATTGCCAATTTATACTTAGAAAGGTTTTGAGCGAAGAAAGATTTACAATGAGGAGTGGGCAGAATTTTTCTGTAAAAGACAAAATAGTGCTTTAGGCTGTGTGGACTCAGTTGCATCTACTCCGTTCTGCTGTTGCAGTGCAAAAACAGCTGCAGACAGTGTGTGAGTGAGGAGCGTGGCTGTGTTTCAGTAAAACATTACTTACAAAAACAGGTGTCTGTTCATTCTTGGCTCTGGGCCATAGTTTGCCCGGCTCTAGTTTAAACAAAGCTAATCTAATTTTTGCAGTGACATACGAAGTATGATGTTCAGACCACACATTTTTTGAAATTTAAGTTGTTTTATTTGTGGTTACTGCTGATTTCGCACTCTCCTTTACTTGAATTTTTTGGAGCCCTAGTAATGTAGATGTTTTAGAAACAGGAAAGTGGTTTCAGTACCAGTTGTCTGACATTGAGCAAGTCAACTTAACCTCCATGCCTCAGTTTCTTCATTTGCAAAGAAGGGGGGTGTTAAGGATATCTACTTCAGGAGGGATAGATGAGGTTTATGTTCCAGGTGCTGTTTTAAGGACTTTTCCTGTGTTCAGTGCTCAGTGAGTGGTAGCTACTGCAACTTAGAGGCTCATATTTGTCACCGGAGATGCCGTTCTAGCAGCACGTCATGTCTGCCCTTACAGCGTGGCCTTGTTCTTGGTGCGGTGCTGTGCAGGGCCTGTTTACATAACATGATTTATCTTGAACTTCAAAATGTCATCTTACATAGACTCTATGATTAGTTACTATTTTTGCTTTTTATTATCTCTGAAATTGAAGTACATTTTAAAATTGATAACTTTGTCATGGTTTAATCAGCAGCCTGCTTTCTTTCTCAGTGGTACATAAAATAATGGTATGTTATAATTGATGGCATCTTACATTTAATTAAGTAAATGTAAATAAATGAATAATATTTTAGTTTACTTACATAATTTATCTTGACAATAGAATTATGAATAAGACCCAAAATAATAAACTTGGGCATTGAGATTAACTCTCTACTCTTAATAATTTTTGGCTTCAGGGAAGACTAGGTAGGCTTCCCTCCCCCCATCTCTCTTTTCTCTCCGCAGCCCTTCTTTCTCTTGCTCTCTCTGCTTTTTGTCCTCTCTTCTCTCTTCCTCTCTCCTTCTCTCCCTCTCTCTACTCTCTCCTTAATGTTGTAGAAGACTGAACTTTCAGGAAAGATTTTTAAAAGTCCTAGTATGTAGAACAGGTATACACACTATATTATGCCAGTGATACAGTTTAACCTCTGTTGCTCATAGTACTTCCATCTCTGTTCTCTGTAAGTAAACAAACAAACAAAGCCTACCAACCTGCAGCAGATTATGACTTTTGGTTTTTACAGGTCTTTTGCTGTATAAGCTATTCTGCATGTAATTTTTCTGTTAGGACCTTGTGCCTGCCTCCAGTGGAGAGATCCGTTAAGGAACTGGCTCTTTCAGCCTTTCCTTGACCCAGTCCAGCTTGTGTAGGCTTTAGAAAGCAAAAGTCCTAGTCTCGGGATCCCAGCCTGTAGTGACCGGTATGCTGGTTTGTTATTTTTACAAAGCTTTTCTTTTCATTTCTTTTTAGCTTTTTTTAGCCATAGGCACCTTTTTTTTTTTAAACCTGCATAGTTGATCAGTTACTGTTGAGTGAGCTTGCCAGAACCAGAACAGGTCACCTTTGAAAACTTGTAGGATAAAGTTCCTTCTGCCAGGAAGGCAGGAGTGGCTCATTGCTAGTTTTCATGGTCAAAGAGTTAACAATGGGGTTTTATAAATACCATGAAGTGATAGCCCACCCATGTACTACAAATTGTTGGTATCTGGAAAATAGAAAAGTAATAGCACTAGGTAAATCTGTTACGTGAACCAGTGAACCATTGTCTGGTCTGAGTATCGGAGGTTTTTCTTTGTTGCCTTTTCTGACGTTGTATTGAGTGTAAACTTTTTCTGAAGAGTGCCCTCTGTTCTCCCCAGACGTTCCAGCTGCAGCTTCTGTCTCCTAGCAGCAGCGTTGTCCCAGCGTTTAATACGGGGACCATCACACAAGTCATTAAAGTTCTGAACCCACAGAAGGTGAGTACTACATTTGAAGACAGTATCTGAGGAAGATGTAAGCGTATTTCTTGAAATAAAATTCTGCTTTGTTTCTCTGGAGTTTTTGACTCATAGTCATAAGAAATCAGTGAAAATGTCTGGTCTAACCTTGTTCTTTCGTAGATAATAAACAGAGCCCACACACATTAAATAATTGAGTGGCATCTTATTAAAATGCAACTTTTAAAAAATTCTCTATTTAGAGGCTTATAGGTCTAGCTTTTGCAAGGGGCAGGGGAAGAAGGTTAGCCCTTCTTGTCTTTATACAAGATGCAGTCTGGGGTGAGAGTGTTTGTTGAACCTAATACAATTTTGTGTAATTGTTAAGGCTGCATAGTAAAAGTGGAGACATTTTACTGAAGCAGCCAAATGAAAAAATAGCTTTAGAAACAAAATCAAGCAATATTTTTATTAATACCGTTTCAAAAAAGTAAATTGACTCCACTTAATACTTATCAGTTGACTAGTTTTCAGTTTTTGGAAATGATTCAGAGAATTTCTTCAACTTGAGAGATTTATAATAGTGCCTCATAAATACTGGTATGATTTTTCTTTTTTTATTGAATTTACTGGGGTTACATTGGTTAATGAAATTAATAGGTTTCAGGTATACAACTCTAATACATCATCTATATACAGTATTATGTCTTCACCACCCTAAGTCCAGTCTCTTTCTGTCACCACTTAGCCCCCTAATACCAGTATGATTTCATCCTCTTGTAACACTTGACTTTTCTTTGCCGTTTACTGTATTTTGAGGACCTGCCTATTGCCCAATTATATATCCCTTTGACAATCTGATACACAGAGTAAATTTTTTCTTAGTGCACTGATACTGAAATCTGCCACATAAGGGGAAAAGTACTTAAAATGGATTTTTCTTAAAACTGTTGCTGTTACCTATAAGTCAGCTTTTTTTCCTTCTTCTTTATGCCTTCGGTATGAAACAGGTTTATGTTTTCATTTATTGTAGGTTTTGCAGACAAAGCAACAGTCTACCTGAATGTAGAGCATACACTGAATTTATGTTTACCCCACTTTTCTAGAAACCTAGATACAAGGGTTGAGTCTTTCTGAAAGCACTCAGCCACTGTTAGCATGAGAGTGCTCCCGACTGGTTCTGTCCTGTTAATGCAGTTCTAGGATTGAAGCCAGCGATGTGTTCCAGAGACACATCTCCTTTGCCTAACTGCGTGACATTGGCTCTGTATCTGAGAGCTGGAGTACTACATGGTTTTTGTTGTTGTCTGCCTGTGTATCATTTTTAGGAGACAACTTTGCTTTAAAATAATTTTTTTCTCTCAAGATTAAAGGTGTATTTGTGGACTGGAAGGATTCTAAAGACTTTATTTCAACGTATAATTTGTGATTCCCTTTTCTCACAGCAACAGCTGCGAATGCGGATCAAGCTCACATATAATCACAAGGGCTCAGCAATGCAAGATCTAGCAGAGGTGAACAACTTTCCCCCTCAGTCCTGGCAGTGAGGGTCCAGCACCATTCTCGTTCTTACCCCACTCAATCAAAGGAACTCTGGGAAGGAGGTTGTGATCGCTGGCAAGTCCCCCCCAACTGTACCGTGGGCATGAGGAGCTGAAGAAAACTGTTGAGGAGGATTTCCCTAAAGTTATTGCTGACTTTGAAGCATTGTTAAAGACTAACCTCCTCTCCTCCACTGTGAGGCTGGCTGCTTCTGGAGGCCAGTTTGCACTCTTCTTCCTCTTCCCTTTTTCTGCACTTCTCTCCCCCTCCCACCTTTACAGCCAGAACCAACATTCCCTGGGCCCCTGAGGAAAAAAGCAGCTGGTCTGGAGGAGAGCTGGAATCCATGGCAAGAAAATCCATGGCAAGAAAACACTCACTGGAATCCATGGCAAGAAAACACTCACTCTGTCTTTGCAGCAAAGAGTTGCCCCTCCTTTCTACTGTGTCTCTCTGTGGACTGGGCGAAGTGGGGTATTTATTCCTCACTAGCTAGGTCACCATCTTGAGGCGCTTTTTACATCTGGTATTCAGAATGGAAGTGTAACGATGGACATTAGGGAGCCCTGCCTTTTTCTACTGGTTCCCCCAATGTTTGAAAGAGGCATTAGGCTCCTGGTAGCCTTTTCTGTGCATTGCTGTATACACACAGAAACACACGTGTATGTATGTTACCAAGAACTGGTCAGACTTTGAGAGGTTATTTGTAAACACTGGACAGATGCAGTTAAAAAGAGCTTTTGTTGAGATCAGGCCTGAAGGATGTGGTGCTCTATTTGTGATAGAAACTCCCAAGGCTCTCCCAGCCCCCCTTTCTCCCCATTCTTGAGCTGCAGTCGCGAATACTCTCCGTGACTTTCAAAATCGGTTCCCCTTAAAGTGGAAGGTAGACGACTTCTAAAAGATACCACACGTAAATAGTTGTTAATGCCCCTGTCCCTGCCACAATTTTAAAGTTTCTCTTCAGCCCGTAACTTGCCTGATGAACTATGGTAAATGGGTGGAAGGAGGAGTTCACCACTTTGAAAGATAGACTCCGTAACAGAAGCACCTCTGCCATAGGAAGAGTGAGTATCAGACTCATCCTAAGAGCGTATTGGAGTCATCCCTTTTTATTTCCTCAGCCTGGCTTGGACCTTGGCATTCCGTTTGAATTCCTCCTTCTAACTGGAATATTTGTGTTGTATCTGTAACACTGGCACTGAAATAAAGACCACACGGTTAACAAAATCTTTCCTATATTGTACTTTATGATCTTGGAATGAAGCCTTGTAGCTTCCTTACCCCTTATGCCAGAGGAATGGACACCGTAGGGTAGGAATATCCTTTCCACAGGTTGAGAAATTGGTCTCTTGAGAGAGGCCAGTCTTAGGAATATCTGTATCAAAGACTTGAGGTCTGGAGCTTTTAAAAAACTAGTAAGAGTGCCGAGTGCTATTTAGAAAGGACGCTTGTTTTCAAACCGTAACATTGAGTTGCTGGAATCCGGTAGGGTGACTCTTCTGTGGCACACGTTTAGTGTACTGTGTGTGTTCAGGTGCATGGGCACCACGTCTGATAAACTAAAGAAAAGGCAAGTCAGGCTCACCTTGCTCTTAAAATGTTGGCAGTCATTACTGTATTGAGTACAGTGTAATGACTACTTCGGCTTCAGTCTTAAAGCTGGGCACAAATATCCATTTCCCCCCTCCATTTCACCAAGCCTTTACTTAAAATCTTCAGTGTCTTGTCAAATCTAGCTCTGTATCAGATGCTAGACTATTCTAACATTTGACAAACTGGAGTTGAATTAGAAGTTCCAAAGGGGAAACTTTCTGGTCTTACTAATATACAAGAGCAAGATTTGCTAAAATTTAAAGTTTACTGGGTAAGTGGTTGACCGAGTCAAGGACAGGATATTATCTTGTGCATAGTTTTCAGTAAAGTGAGTGTGGATTGGTATGTATTTTAGACAGCTCTGAAAAATAGCCTTAGATTTCTTTGCAGACTGATTTCATTGGATGGATACTTAATTCTGTGAAACATGATCGGATTAACACAGTATTGGTGGATTTCTTCAGTAGAACTCGTCTGACATTCCTCTTTGTGGTAGAGGCTTTGTTTTCTCGCTCATGTTCATAGTTAACCAGCTCAAGTTTCTTTAGTTGAACTGAGTTGAATCTCAGAAATCTGCTGAAGACCATGCTATAAGACAGTGCTAGCTAATGGAGCTGGAACAGGTCTGCTCTAGTAGTAACATTTCCTTGGGTGATCATAGTTTTAAGGTAGAGTTTTACATGATCACCCATAGCTTTGTCTAGAAGGAATAAAAATCACGGCCTTAATACAAAGAGCGCTGTGTAGAATGTGAAGTGATTTCAGAGAGTGAACCTAAGCACTGTAGACTAGAGGCCAAATAACTGCCTAGGATACTGATGGTTATGAAGACTGTTTCAAATGATCAGATCTTCGGAAGTTTCAGCGTGCCTTAGTTTCTAGGATCAGAATTAGTTCTCTCACTTGGCCTTGCCGCTAAAAGGAGAAATCTCTTTAATTTCTACGAATACATACACATTTCAGCAATTTCTTTCCCTAGTATAACCGTTCAAGGGGGAGCACATTTGGGTAGATCTACAACTTCAGAGCCATTGTGAGGAAAGAGTGATTTCCATGGCTGTTTTAATAACTTTGGGGTGAAGCAGCGAGCCTACACACAATTACTTGGACAGTTTCACATGCACTTTTACCTCATTTTTTCCTCTTCCGGAGTGGTTTGTATCTTCTCCCTTTCTCTGTGCTCTGCGCCCTCCTCCTACCCTCAGTAACCCTGCAGGAGAATTAGTGTAAATTATCTCCAATGACAGCAGGAAGGGTGCTTTACCCGAGAAGCCTGTCCCACAGTGCTCCAGTTCTGTTCCCTTTGCAGTAATTTGGAGAGTCAGGGAATGTTTTATGCTGTGTATGATGAACTGCTTTTCATTTTAAGGTCTTTCTCATTTAAAGAAACATTCCTCAATGTAACTCTTGGTAGGGGATTCTTTCCTCTTGCTAGGTTAAAGATGTGGTTTGTACCCCTGATCTGTCCCAGTCATATGAGAAAATAGACTTTTAATACTGTCCAGCACTAACGGTTTGAGTATTTCTATCTATTTGGACATGCTTTCCACTTTTATGTTCACCTAGAAGAGGTTGACGGTTAGGGGATACTGTTTTTGAGATTCAACTTCATTATCTTCTGCATTGGAAAATATTTGGGCTGCGAGAACTAGGGGAAAGCATTTGAATGTGTATATTTTCTTCCTAGTGAATGTATTTTATCCACACTGTCCTAAACCGAGCAAGTTCAAGAGCTAAAAGTGGATATTCACAAACTTTGTGGTGGGTGGAGAGGTGGTACCCGTCTGTGTTCTCAAGGGTTTGGGAGTGGGCAGGATCACTGAAGAGAGAACTGCTCAGAATGTACTCAAGTTTGAAACACTCTGACCAGCTTTGGCTCAAGAGGGTGGGGCTGCTTGTAGAACTGGAAGTCAGTAACTCTTTTTCAAGCAATAGCAGTGAGTGGGTCCCATCTGTGGGGTTCCAGGACCTGGAACACATGAACAGAAGAAAATGCCGAAGCGGCTTGTACAGTTGCTTCAAGAACTACCACGAGGCCTATCCTGGCTTCAAGATAGAGCATTGGAGTTTATTTGTTTTTTGTTTTTGGAACCTGCTGTTGCGCTTTGTGTGTTTTGTTTTTGTTTTCTGTTGGGGGGCCTCAAGGGAAAGAGCTTCTGAAGTCTTTCCTCTGTGAACTCCCACTGTGTCCCTGTAAAGTCCCTCCCCCCCAAATATTGTAAGTTACATTTTCATTAAATCCCTTCACATCTTCTTTACTGTAAAATTATTAAAAGGCTGTTTCCAAGTGGGACAGCTAATGAAATTCTAATTATTGCAGACATATTTTTGAGATGTAAAAAAAATTTAAAATTAAATGATAAGTCTTAGACGCGAGTGAGGAATAAAATGGATGTAAACATTTACTTGGGATGCATTAGAATTCTGCTGTGTGTATTGTCTTTTGGTTGAAACAAATTATGAACAGTGACTAATAATAAAAAAGTCAATAATCAACGATTTAAAATTTGCTTCCTCGCTTCTTACAAGTGGATTAAAGAAGCCTTGAATGAATTCTTATTCCAGAGCTTAGAGCTAAGCTTACTGATCTTTTGATGTTCCTTTTATACAGAAATCTCATCAAGAGGAATTTGAACAACTTTAAAAAAACTTGTAGACAGTGAAAAGTGCAGTGAGAAATTTTAACTATATGATTATATCCATTCTTCTCCACAAAGGCGAATGCTCACACAAGGCAAAGAAATCCTATCAGGGTGAAGCGAAGGTATGAGCGGAGGTTACAGGGTTTCAGTTACAAGCTTTTACTTGTGAATTGTGCAAGTTTATCTGTGACTGGGAAGAGAAGAATGGCCAAAATGAATTATACTTCCAGATCTTTTTTATACAAACTCATAAAAGTGAGAGTGGTTGGAAGCGCTACGTTCTCTGTTCCTCAGATGATTCCTGATGGTTCCTTGGTGTAGACTCGGGACATTGTGACAGACCCCTAACTGGGAAGGAGAAAGACGCAGTCCTTGGTAGTCATCTGGTTCTGCGGAAGGGCCCTCTGGCACTGTTCGATAAGTGACGTTCCTGTTGTAATCTTTACTGACATGTGCCTTAAAAGTAATCTTTTGTTTCCAGTATTAAATTTAGCTCACACCTTCATCTATATGTAATTAAGTGAAAATACAAAAACTACAATAGAAAAGTTTAGCAACTAATGGACTCCAGATATTTACTTAACAATACAAGGAGTACTGTTCTGATTTGAATTTCAGTCTGGAAGGACCAAATTAATTTTACCACTTTTAAAAGGGATTCCCATGCTATTTCCTCCCCTAGTTCAATTGTCTGCATATTCAAAAAGTATAAAAATGTTCAATGAAGAAATCCCTTCAAATTTTGAAGCCAGATAAATACTGCTTATTTGGAACCAAAATAAGAAATATCTAAATCTGCTCAACCTATGGTAGAATAACGGGATTTAGGCCTAAAGATGACTTTGTAATCTGAACTAGTGGGGACAGCCCTTAACTAAGACAATGTAGTAAATTCTTAGGGTTCCTCTATGAAGATTTGATAGATAGTAATTTTCCCCCTTTAAGATATCCTTTCCCTTTTGTAGGGAGGGTTAGGAAGAGCTCCTGAGATTAAAGCTGTGTGTATGTTGGGGGGGGGGCATGGGCGTGCAGATCGGGAGACAGGTATGCACAGCTGCTTGTAGGAAGGATACACAGAGAGAGGGGTCTAATGACTTCTGTGTCTCTTGGCTTGACCCAAACGGTGATTTTTGTGATGATGAACCTGCAGTGAGGGCAGATGGATTTTTGTACCAAAAAATCCCAGAGGAATTTATTTTTAGGGTTAGTCTCAGCTGTTTACCATTTCCAGAAATTGTAGTTACATAACCCTTGGCATACATAATGCACACTGCCTTGAACTGGGGAGAATATGGAATATGTGACCTTTGAAACAGTATAAAATGTTAATGGCAGTACATGATTTGAAAAGAAAAACCAACCTAGAATCAACTGGTGGTTACTACTTACTGAATTGGATCTTAAATCATGAAGACTTTTAAAGGTAGCTGCATTATGAATTATCCCCTGCAGTATCTGGGCTGGTAGCTTTTTTGTATTTTTCTCCTTTTGAAAAAAGTACTACTGTTCCTAAAAAAGTAGTAAAGACATAACTGTAGCATATGCTTGTATTTTGATGCTATCACCCATCAATTAAACAAAGACAAACCACCCATCATCTACCACCACTATTGTCCAGTCAACTCAAATGCTGGTCCCAGGACATCAGTAAAGAGCCTCTGCTCATGAGATCTGGAAAACGTAACAAACAGGCTGTTAGAAACACTAATTCTGAATCACAGTTTTATTCTTTCCACTATCTGCTTGCTGTTCGTCAGGTCCATGTCTGCCTAGTGTTCTTGCCAGAAGAATTACCCAATAAGCATTAAATGGGAATTTAATAATACCTTGAGTAGCTTTCTTGAAAGTAATTTCAAGATAGAGGAAAAAACCAGGAAGTAAACAACCTAAGAGCTTTTTTCACCTTACACCAAGACATATGTGAGACAGTTTTTAATTCATTAAAATGAGACAAAGAAATGAAGATCACTGGAGGCTGAATTTTTGTATACACAAGGCAACTCCTGTAAAGGGAGAAAGTAGTGACCAAGCTTACAGGAGAAATAATCTGTACAGGATCAGAATCTTTGCAAGAGTCAGACTTTGTCTTGGAATTTGAAGTATCTACAAATGCATACCTATCATAGCAGAAAGGGGCACAGACTGTACTAGTTTAGATCACAAACTCTTGTTCTAAGCCCGTAACTAAAACATAGTTGGTCTGAACTAGGCAAACTGAAGCAATGGATAACAGGTGATACTATCTTTACTGATTATTCAAAACTTAAGAAATTTTTTTGTAAGTTGCTTGAAGATTCATTAACACCTGTGTAAAGGGAATCTAAAAATCCAGAAGTCTAGGTGTCCTAGGAAAATTGGGACAGAATGAACAATGATATTCTGATGAACTGAACCTTAAATTTGGAAATTCACATGTATAGTGACTATGAATCCTTAACTCTGTACTAAGAATGTTGCATGCATTCACAAAATCTTTGCAACTGTTAGGCAGGTATTAATTTGTTTCACAGATTTGTTTCAAAGTCTAAGATCAAGTAACTTTCACAAGAGTATAGATCTACACATGAGGGTTAGCAACAGGGGAGTGGGAGGAGGGGAAGGGAGAAGGTACAGAAAATAAGCATAGACGGTAGGTAGAAAATAGATAAGGGGGAGGGCAAGAATAGTATGGGCAATACAGAATCTGAAGAACTTGAGACACATGGACATAAACTAAAGGGGGGAATGGTGGGGGAGGGGTGTGCAGGGTGGAGGGGAATGAAGGGGGAATAGAACAACTGTAATGGCATAATCAATAATATATTTTAAAAAGTACAGACCTAGTAAGAGGTAGAGCTGAGACTTGGAATCTGGCTTTTTGATTTCAACTTTGGCTCACTGGCCCGCCACAAAACCACCACCAACTGGGAAACTTGACTTCTAAAGATTTTATGAATCACCTCTGCAAATAACAAAAAGGACATAAACTAAAGGGGGGGGGGCCATATCACTGCTTGAGACAGGGAACTGAATTCTCATTTTCTACATGAGAAACGGATTTAAAATGTGGATGGAAGGTGAGTTAACATTTTGTACACAGGGTTGAGTGGAATTTGTTGCAAGTCGTGAGCACCTCCAATAAGGAAAAAGTCCTCGCTAAGGTGAGTATTCTCAATAATTCATTCAATGACTTTGCAAGTGAGGATGACAGGCCCATGCACAAGTAGGAAGAGAGGAAACATCTTGAGTAAAGTTGCAAGAGCCGCCCTCTGTGAGAGCAGCGTCCTGTCACCGCTGACACCTGCCCTTTGTCCAGCCCGTACTAAGGAGGCAGGGATGCAAATAACCCTTCTTGAGCCTCGGTTTGCCAAACAGAGAGCTGGCGGCAGCGGAGGCCCAGCCCTGCGGTGTCACCGGGCTCCGCCTGCGACTCTAGGCGCTAGGCGCCCTGGACGCATATCGCCCGCAGCTACGCAGATCCTACGGGGTTGCGGGAGGGGCGGGGCCCGGGGCGGGTCTGGCGGCCGCGGGGGCGGGGCCGCGGGCTGCTCTCGCGCGCCGCCGAGGCTCCGCGCGCCGTCGCGCCGGCCGGGCGTCCCTGTGCAGCTTCTGCCTCGGATGGGGGAGGTGGAGCCCGGGCCCGCGGGCCCGCTCGAGCCCCCGGAGCCGCCAGAAGCACCCGCGAGTCGCCGGACCGGCGGGATTCGGGTTCTGAAGGTGAGGAGGGGCGGGCAAGCGGGTTGGGAAAGGAGCAAAGGCGGGGACCGGCCGCCCTTGCCCCGCACGTTGGCCGTGGCAGCCGGCGACCCCCGCCCCTGGTCAGTCCTCTTGGCTGCGTGGCCGCCCCGCAACTCGGCTGGGGGCGCCGCGGCCCCTGCCCAGGCCTCCGCGCTGGCCCCTGCCGAGGCCTGGGCCGCCTGCGTCCCCTCCCCTGCTCATCCTCCTGCGTCCCCTTTGCTGCTCATCTCTGGCTGGCCACGAGCCTCCTCTCCCGCAGGCCCACGCCTTGGGTCCGGCGTCCGCCCAGCCGCCGCCGCTTAGTGGCTCCTTTGGGACTCGGGGCCGGCTTCTGCCTCCCTCGGCCGCGCGTGGGGCCCGGAGGCCGGGCTGGAAGTACGCAGGGCTTCCTCCCCGGACACCTGAAGACATCACCCCAGCGGGAGGATGGCGGCGGTGATTGGCTGAGTACTGCGGTGTGCTTGGGGCTGCGCCGGGTGCAGCGGACCGGCTCTGCCCGCCAGGCTTTACCACCGAAGTTAAGACTCGGCTTCCCGCCCCGAGGCGCTGGCCTGGTAGCTCGTCCTGCCCCGCCTGGAGGGAGAATCCCCGGAGGAGCTTCTTCTCTGGGAATAGCTGGGCGTGTTGCAGAAGGGAGGGGATTGGACAAAACGGGGCATTCCTGCTTGTCGGTGCGGGCCTAACCATCCAGGGTGACGGTAATGGGGGAGCCGTTATGCAACAGGCAGCTTGCAGGGCTTTTTGGCAGGAATTAGGGGAGTAGGAGGACATGAAAGCAAATGCAGGCAAATGGGGGAGCGTGGAGCCTGGAAGGTGATGACAAGAAGTTCAGATGCGGGGAGGGATGTGGGGAGGGATGTGGGGAGGGGACGGCGAAGATGGTTAAAGAAGGGGTTGTGGGGATGGAGGGGATGGAGTTTCTGCTAGCCTTTGAAATAGTTAGAAGGATTTTTTTCTGTAGGTCAAATGTGTCTAGGTGTCTTCTGGAGATGGAATGGAATTCCTTTCAGAGTACCAGAAGAGAAATCGCCAGGATTTCAAACTTGCCAGGGAGAGGGAAGAGAAATAAGAAAATTTAGCAGATAGGATGTATTTCAAAATCAAAAATACTTTGCAAAACAATAAAAATGCATGAGTTGTTAATTGGGAATGAGGGTGAGCAAAATATACTTGTCATTAAGATTATTAGTAGGACATCACAAAGATGGGGACACTGAAAAAATAATAGATTTGAAGCATCTGGCGAATCCATAAAACAACATAAAATAGAACTCTGTAAAACATTAGTTTTTCAGCTACTACTCTCCAATCTTAATCCAGTGATTTAAAGAAATAACTTTCCACAGTTTATCTCCTGCATAAACCTTTTACGTATTAATTGTAACTTATTTAACCGTAAGTTGCAAATATAATTAATCAAAAGCTTTTGGATGTTTATTTAAAACCATAAGGTCACAGGGTCACAAAAATGTAAATTGTGACTCTCCCCCCCCCAAAAAAAAAGTTTAACCAGCCTGATTTATCAGGAAATGGCAGGTCTGAGAGGTAGGTAATGCCCTTTGCCCTAGAAAGTAAACAACTTTAGCTTTTTTAGTAAGAACTTCTTTGTGTGTGGGGAGAGTTGTGAGAAGAAAGGAATTGAAAAATAATATTTGTTTTTTTGTTTATGAGAGGAAGTTGGAGTGGGGAGAGAAACAAACATCGATCAGTTGTTTCACTTACGCATTCATGGGTTGTTTGATATACTCTGACCTGGTATTGAACCTGCAACCTTGGCTTTGACCAACTAAGGTACCCCTCCAGGGCTGAGAAATGATCATCTTTATTGAAGGGTCCTACCTTCCTGTACTTCCAGGAGTTGGTCAAACCTACCCCTGGTTCCCTGGGCTTCCAATCTGGGGACCATTAGAAAAATTCTTGAAATTGATCTTGATATTAGCACTCAGCTGGTGGTGTGGGAGGCTGGCAGTATCTAAGGCCCTTCAATCTTTTGCTTTATTGTGTGTGGTTAATGCTTTAATAATCCTTGCAAAGAAATGGGACCCACTATGGAGAATAGGTGCTATGTGTTCTACTAAGTGCTACTAGGTGCTAAAAGTGTCCTGAAGTAGCTGAGCAGTTGAGTTTTGTCCCAGGTGAAACTTGGAAAAGAATATATAAGCAGAAAACTTCCTGAATTGGGAGGAAAGTCCTAATCTCCAACATGTTATTCTCTGAAGACCCTTTGAAAATGGCTTATTCTTTTGTGTACCTTTTTTATACTTGATACCAAATTATGAACATAATATTGTCAGAAAATATAGATCTCGATAAAAAGTCTAATTTAACAAACCAGTGTACTTTAGCCAAATTAGAGGTGGGTCTGTCTCTGTAGGGTATTGGAAAATTTGATTCAAAACCTGCCCCCAAATGAAAAAAACAAAAACAAAAAACAAACCTGCCCCCAAATTTGTTTAGCAAGTTACTATTTAGGATGTACCTCTTTGTAGTTGTAGTTGGAATATGGTGTGATATTTTTAATGTTCTTAAGATTATTGGGAGTATCTTTTGAAGCATAAATTTTCTACATATTTCCTCCAATTTGGAGATTTTTTTAAAAAAGATTTTATTTATTCATCTTTAGAGAGGAAGGGAAGGAGAGAAGGAGAGAAATATCGATGTATGGTTGCCTCTCATGAGTCCCCTGCGGGGAACTGGCCTGCAACCCAGGCATGCGCCCCGACTGGGAATCAAACTGTGATCCTGTGGTTCACAGGCCTGAGCTCAATCCACTGAGCTACACCAGCCAGGGCCAATTTGGAGATTTTTTTTACTCAGTCTGTAAAAGTTATGAAGTTACAACTGATCTAGTCAAAGAATGTGATTAGTTTTTTTGAATAGTTGTCAAGTCTTGATCAAATGTGTATATGGTTTTATTTTACTTATTTATTTGAAAAATATGTTTATTGACTTTGGAGATAGAGGGAGGAAGAGAAAGAAACATCTATGTGAGAAACATTGATTGGTTGCCTCCCATGTGTTCCCTGACTGGGGGTATCGAACAGGTAACCTAGGTATGTGCCATGACCAGGAATCAAACCCACAACCTTTTGGTGTGTGGGATGATGGTCCAACCAACCAAGCCACACTGGCCAGGGCTGAATGTGGTTTTAAAAAATTAATTAATACATGCCCTGGCCAGTGTGGCTCAGTGGATTGAGTGCTGGTCTGCAAAGCAGAGGGTCGCTGGTTCGATTCCCAGTCAGGGCACATGCCTGGGTTGCACAGGCCAGGTTCCCAGTTGGGGGTGTGCAAGAGGTAACCACACATTGATGTTTCTCTTCCTCTCTTTCTCCCTCCCTTCCCCTCTCTCTAAAAATAAATAAGTAAAATTCCTTAAAAATTAATTAATACCAAAAAGATTTTAATGAACTAAAATATTCTTCCTCTCTTTATCTCATCCCAGCCCTTACAGAGTATTTGCAGCCCCAGTCAGGTAGGTCAGTTGGTTAGAGCGTTGTCCCTGTGCACCGAAGTTGTGGGTGCAATCCCTGGTCAGGGCAGGTAGAAGAATCAACCAGTGACAGTGTAAATAAGTGGGACAGCAAATAAATGTTTCTCTTTCTGTCCCTCACTCTCTGAAATCAATAAATAAAAATAAAAAAACAAGAACAAAATATTTAACATGTATATTCACAGAGATGAGCCCACTG
Source organism: Sturnira hondurensis (assembly GCF_014824575.4). Lineage (NCBI taxonomy): Eukaryota > Metazoa > Chordata > Mammalia > Chiroptera > Phyllostomidae > Sturnira > Sturnira hondurensis. Next base: position 3,507,351 of record NW_028087376.1, on the reverse strand, counting down.
TTTTGAAGTTTGAATGCAGGAACATAAGATATTTTACATTCAAAGAGTGCTCATTGGGCATGGAGAGCTACTTTACAAGGCCCTGTTTTTACCATGCATACTTTAGGGTTAATTGTTGGTGGCCTTTAATAGTTTATCACCTTTGAACTGGTCACAGCCTTCATATATTCATTTTTAGAGATTGAAAGCATAAAACTGAAGCGGGTGCTTAATTCATGGCTTACTCTAAAGACTTTTGCTTTTTATAAATATCTTAAATCTTAAATCTGTTCTTTATACACTTGTGTGATGTGAAAGGTGATTGTAGTTGTATTTTCTTCTAAATAAGGTTGTCAACAGTTCTTAGTAAGAGTGAGGGTGGGAGGAAATAAAATGTTCTCAATCTAGCAATTCCAATGGAGTAGTGACTGTAAACGCTGAAAGCATCTCAGGATGGCACTGGCCTTCCCAGCAGTTACCTGATGCATCGGGCAGTGGAGGAGAAAGCACTAGGTAATTCAGCAGTGGCTAATAATAGCTAAGCGGTCTATCTAGATTGCTGCTGCAAGGCCTGTGCTTTCTCAGTGTCTGGGCCTTTTAAATGTCCGTTGGTATCTACTGAAAGTCTAAGTTAGTGGTTTGTCTTCAGTGGAATGTATCATATAACCAGGAGGTACATTCTTTGACCAGCAACACATGTTTCAACAATGTAAAGTTCTTTAAGGAATTTATAGTCTTAAAGGAAGTATGTATACACATTAAAAATGACTTAAAAATCCTCAAGAAAAATCATGGATGAACTAATGTAATACTTCCTGGGGCCTTTCTTGACTTTTCTAAGACTGAGAAAGTTAGTGGGCTAACTGACTTTTTAAAGAGATTTATTTATTTTTAAGAGATTTTTAAAGAGATTTATTTATTATGAGATTTTTCATTTTCCAAGAGAGGGGAAAGGAGGGAGAAAGAGAGGGAGAGAAACATCAGTGTGAGAGAGAAACATCAGTTGGCCACCTCTTGCACACCTCCAACCAGAGACCTGGCCCGCAACCCAAGCATGTGCCCTGATTAGGAATCGAAGGAGCAACCTTTTCGTTCACAGGCCGGCGCCTAGTCTAGTGAGCCACACCAACCAGGGCTAAAGAAGCTTTCTGACGCTTGTGTGGAATAGTGTCTACTTACTCACCTTTAATGGCAGGAGCGAAATTTCTCTCAGCTGAGTGCCGAACTTCATTGTATAAATGTGCCTTCGAGAATACTGCTTTCAGATGAACCACTTGATCTTTCCCAAACATTAAAAAGTAGAGAGTATTTAAAATTATCCAGTGAATTACTCAGTGGTTAAAATGATGGCATTCAGTGGTACAAATATGATGGCCCCTGTGTTTATAAAGTAAGTAGTTGGAAGCCCTTTTTTAGTCCTTAGATATTTAGCCTTAAGAAAATGGTCTCTAAAGCAAAATGGTCTTGATGAGAAGGAGACCTTGTTCCCACTTGTTGCAGGGGTTTATCCTACTTATCTGAAATTAGAATCAGTAATGCTTTTCATGGTTTTGAATAGCTGTACTCAAATCCCTAAATCTGCAAAATGACTGATTTACCTGTGTTTTCCTAAACTTAAACAATGAAGCCATTCTCATTCTTATTTTCTTCCCACGTGGGATTTACCTTCTAACTTTTCATTCCCCTTTCTTTACCCTCTTTAGATCTGAAGCTTAGATGCTACAATCATCCTAAAATATTAACCTCAGTAATTACAAAAATAATATCGTAAAAGTATTTTATTTACTTTTTTGGCTGGTACAAAGAAAAGATTGTAGAGTTCTCTATAAAAATGGAGATTTTCCCCACCAAGGTTGTTTAACTTCTGGCCAGGTCTGATCCGGGTTACCTGCAGATGGGGATACATTTCTGTGTTGTCAGCTGAGTTCTTCTTGTACTTCCGTGCCGTCCGTGCCAGGTGTCAAGGCGCTATGATAGAATCTCCATGTAGAAGACAGGAAGAAATACTAAATAAATAACTAAAACCCGTGTGATCTGCATGGTAATGGAAGTCATGTTCAAGGTGACGTTCTGCGGAAGACAGAGTAATCATTAACTCTTTCTAGGTAGGAGGAGAAAAATGGAAATGGGAGACATGGAAGTTTCCATAGTGAGGGCAGAGAGGGTGACATCTGTGTAGAGTTTTGGAGAATGAGTAGTCAGGTGGACAAGATGGAGGAGGGTATTTCAGACAAGTCACAAAACTGCAGATTAGTTCGTGTGTTTGGGGACAGTACTGAAACAGAGGGAAAGGTGTGACACTGGAGAGGTAGTTAGTGTTGTTGTTAGTGGAAGTTTCTTTTAAAGGGAACAGAAATGGCTTGTCGTAAAAATGGAGCAGGTAAATGTTGGTCTTCAGAGTTTTGTTTTATTGCTGTAGCAGTTGTTTTTGCCTTGAGATAACAGTGACCCCACAGTGTGTATGAATTCCACGTGCTTAAATTATCAAAGGCAACAGTAGTTTTTTGTAACGTGGTGAGAATTGAGAGAATATTTGTGCAGTATTGTGTTGATTCTTCACTTGCTTATTTGGGATATGAGGCCGAGGGTCAGGACCCTAGAGGAAATTTCAATTTGCAAAAGTGTTTATTGCAGCATTGTTACCAACAGTGAAAAATTAGAAACAAACTAAATGCCATCAGCAGGAGAATGGATAAATTGCAGAGTATTCAAAAATGGAATAAGCTGGGGTGTATTAGCATGGCTATCTCCAAATTGACGTAGAACCCGGTAAAAATACTGCAGTCCAAAACAAGTATGTTAGGAATTAAAGTCTTAAATCTTGTGAAACAATACCTATATAGTTTATAGGTGTGCACAAATATGGCAAACATGAAAAGGCAGGGAATGATAAATACCAAATGCAGTAGAGTGTGTGTTTCCTGGGAGAGCAGAGGGGTGTGGGATTGGGATGGAGTACCAGGTGGCCTCAGCTGAATGTGTAAGAATGTATTGTATATATGTTCTTTATTGATTTTTATGTATTTTTAAAATATTTTATTATCTTTAGAGGGGAAGGGAAGGAGAGAAATGTCAATGTATGGTTGCCTCTCGTGAGTCCCCTGCTGGGAACTGGCCTGCAACCCAGGCATGTGCCCTGACTGGGAATCGAACTGCGGTTGTTTGGTTCACAGGCCCGTGCTCAATCCACTGAGCTACACCAGCCAGGGCTGTATATATGTTCTTTAGAATAATGATTGGGACCAAATATGATGAAATATTTAAATTTGTTAAAATTGAGTAGTAGATACACAGATGTTTTATTGTTCTTGACATTTCCGTTGAATGCCTCAGTGAGTGGAGTGCCAAATAATGTTTCTGTCTCTCTTTCTACCGCCCTCCCGCATTCCCTCCTTCCCTTCCTCTCTCTCTAAAATTTAAAATTAAAAAAAGAAATGATGATGGATGAGACATGAATAGCTTATAACAGTAAAGAAAACTAACTCAGCCAAGTTAAGAATGGGCATGGCAAGTGTGGCGACCTCTGAGAGGAGGTGAGACTTGATTGAGCAGAGTATTGGTGAATATAGAGCAGAAAGGTAGGGTGAGTACTGAACACGTCTGACTCATTTTAGCTAATGATTTTTCTCTTGATTTTTTTAGAGAAATATGAAACGCAATGGAAGCAGAAATTGTTTGAATAGGAGAAGTAGGTTTGGTTCCCGAGAAAGAGACTGGCTGAGAGAAGACGTGAAGAGAGGCTGTGTGTACCTGTATGGAGCAGACACGGCCCCTGCCTCTGCAACCTCTGCAGCCTCCGCCTCTGCCTCTGACTTACATCTTGTCCTGTGCACAGTGGAGACACTAGCATCAGAAATATGTGCTGGAGAGGGAAGGGAAAGCCTGTACTTACAGCTTCATGGAGACCTGGTCAGGTAAGGTCTGAATTGTACCATGCTTGCTCTGCTGTGGTGTAAGTAGTGTGTGTTTCTGCTTGGAAGTGAGCTTTGGGCTTTTCGTTGGGCTGGACCTGATGCCGACTGTGTGGTCAACAGGCTTGAAAAAAGGTTTGTTCCTAGAATGACGATGTTGTGGTTCTTAAATTTGAAAACTACCAGTGAATGAAAATTTGAAGTTACTTAATTTGGATTACATAATAGGTCAGATATCTAAATCTAAATAAATACTGTAAAAGCTTTTTCTTAAAAAAAGTAACACATGAAACTAGAATGAAATTGAAATGCGTAAAGGAAATAGAGTAATATATATGTCTCTTTACATATAAATTTAAAAACAAATGGTTCTATGTATAACATATTATTAATTTAATATTATTTAGAAGTCTTTCCATATTAATTGTATAGTTTTACTTTATTTAGTGGCTGCATAGTATTCCATTTTTATGAGTCTACCATAATTTCAGCCAGCCTTCTATTATGGACATTGAGAGTGTTGATATTTTTTTATTTCTGTGAAGAGTGCTGCCAAGCATATCCTTGTACCTGGGATATTTCTGCTGCGTGGGGGCCACCTGTAGGGTGAACTCCTGGAAGTTGAATTGCTGGACCAAACGTTATGTGTACTGATCATTTTGATACATATTGTCCAATTCCTCTTTGTAGAAGTTATACTTTGATGAATAACCTATTCCCCTTACTTTCTCTAGAACGTGTTGGTGTTAAATTCTGTGTGTGAATGCAGACACACACTCGAGCACGAGTGCACACTTGCTTGTGAGTGGGAGCGATTGTCAGCAGCTTTAGATCAGAGGATCGTGAAGTCAGTGTTCCTAGGGCAGATGCTTTTTCAGCCCTAATGACTTAGACTTCTGCAAATCGGTTGGGAATTTTCCTTTGTCATTTTAATTTTTATTTATCCTAATAAGTGAAGTTGAGCATTTTTCCATAGGTTTAAAATTGTTTGTATGAAGAAGAAAAGTGCCCTGGCTGGTGTAGCTCAGTGGATTGAGCACGGGCCTGTGAACCACACGATCGCAGTTCGATTCCCAGTCAGGGCACATGCCTGGGTTGCAGGCCAGTTCCCAGCGGGGGACCCACGAGAGGCAACCGTACATTGATATTTCTTTCCTTCCCTTCCTCTCTAAAGATAAATAAAATATTTTTAAAAAAAGAAGAAAAGTTTTCTTATAGTAGTTGTAAGTGGTGAATATGAACTCTCTGATTCATTTTTTTAAATTACTATTTAAATTAGATGCCGAATAAGAGCTCTTTGTGCCCAACCAGTGACTTTCTCTCCTCCCCCCTTCTCTGTAACAAATAGATGTCCTGAAGCAGAATTCAGAGCTGTGGGTTCAGTACTATTGAACGTGAGAAAGGAAGCTCCTACTTACACCTAAAATGTGGTGATAATAGTGACACCTTTAGCTGAGCTAAAAATTGGTGTCATTTTAGAAGTGTAATCTCAGGTTTTTTATTGTGTGTCCCATTTAGGGTTTGGACCGATTCCTGAAATAGTAGATTATCATTTGAATGTTTTCCTTGTTCACCATTTAACTACATTTCCTAAATCCAGTTGTAAAAGGAAAGGATCAGACGGGGAGATCCTTAAGCTTTTCTAAATCTTAATACTGATTCTGATCTAATTTTGTCAGGGAGAAAGCCTTGACCTACATACAGCTGGTGGTGATTGATGGAGTTGATGTATTTAAAATAAGACTCACTCCTGTGTGTCCTGGTGTGTGTGTATACAAAGATACTAGAAATGTGAGAAAACCCCACCTGAATTGGCTTGCTGCTACTGGTTGTGTTGTTCACTGAGAAGCTGAGTGCGATGTCATTTACTTTTGTGAATTCCAACTACTTACAGTGGAGAGTTTGTCTCTTTTAGCTCTGAGGCCTTAATAATTTTATAATGAAGTAGCTCTTTGAAGATGCAATTGATTAGAAAATAATGAAAACATGGTGGTTAGAAAAAAATGAGTATGTTTTCATTGCTGCAGCCAGAGCTCAGGAGCCTCAAAGAATGGTGATGAGGATGAGGATGGTGATGACGGCAGGACAGAGTTTAGCTTACCTTCAGTGCTGTATTTTGCTGTCAGCGTGTTTCGTACTTTACACACATTTTCTCGTTAAATCCTTACAATTCTAAGGGAGGTAATACAGCAACATATTACTCCTTTCAAATGAGGAAGAGTGAGGGTTTGCGAGAGGTCCGGTGACTGCACTGCCAGGTTACCTGCCGGAATCCCTGCCGTGGCGGCGTTTGTGCCTTGAGGTAACAGTGACCCACAGTATGCGGGGGACAAGACAGATGATGGGCTTGCCCGGACTGAAGGCCCTCGGGGCAGACACTGGCACAGGGTCCCTTACTCAGTTTCACTGTTCAATCATTCTCAGCTCTCTTATTCAACTGTTAATTGCTTGAGTTCAGTCTTATGTTATCTAATCAGAGGGATAGGTACTTCTTCATAATAGCCCTTTATAAGAGAGTTGACAATCTTAAGACATTATCCTCTTTAATAAATGTTTCTGCTGCTTACTGAAGTGTAATATGTATGTGTTCATTGCAGAAATTGTGGAAAATTGAAAAAGTAAAAAGAAATAATAATTTTTAATGTTTAGGCTTTTTAGATTACCGCATTTTTCAGACTATAAGACGCACTTTTTTTAACCACATTTTGTGCTTCAAAATTTTTTTTCTATTTTCCTCCTCTAAATCCTAAGTGCATCTTACAGTACGAAAAATATGGTACTTCATTTAATTCTCATGACAGTCCCATGAGGTAAATGTTATTCCCATTTTACCGATGAAGGAAATGAGGTTTAAAAAGCTTATCCATCTCACTTAAGGTTACTGAGCTGTGGGTGGTTGAGCTGGAACTTGAACTCTGGCATTCTGACACCAGCTCCCAGATATTGCCTCCCCAAGGTACCATTTTTTTTCCAGATATTTTTCAAAGTGAGTGTGTTGTGTAATTTTAAAATAGAAATTACATATTTGGGGCCATACCATATATTCAGTTATGTTTACTGCCTATCTCATTTAATTTTTGTGTGTCATTAAAAATTCCTTAGACACCAGTTTTAATTGCTACAGGATATCTCCATTGTATGGAGATATTGTTTAAAAATTGAAGAATAGTCCTGACTGGTGGGGCTCAGTGGACTGAGCACCGGCCTGTGAGCTGAGAGGGTGCTGGTGTGATTCATGGTCAGGACACATGCCTGGGTTGTGGGCCAGATCCTGATGTTTCTCTAGTTCTCATTCTCCCTCCCCTACCCTCTCTCTGGAAATAAATAAATAAAATCTTTTAAAAAATTGAAAAATAACACGTAGTGATCTAATGTCACCTGGGGAGCTTGCTAAAATACAGATTCTAATTTAGTAGGTCTGGGGTGGGGCCTGAAATTTCATATTAAACTCTTAAGTGATAGGTTGCACTTTGGGTAGCAAGGAAGTAAAATACTTAGAATGATGTCTGGCATCAAATAAGTGCTCAAAAATGTTTCCTGTTTGGGTGGTTTCAAGTCACTCAGCTCTTAAGAAGTAGTGTTGTGCTGACTAAACCTTTGCCCATAAATCTTTGCATTTTGATTTTTCTGGGCTCGGTCCTAGAAGGGGATTATTGGGACTAAACTTGCCCCGAGTGCTTTTCCAAATCTTCCATGACTTCCTTCTTTCAGTACTCTTTTTCAGTCAGGGACTTGTCCCTTAAGTAAAACTGATAGGTTACTAATTTATAGAATTTTAGCACTTGAAGGAAGAAATCATCTTCTAGGGAAATGAAGTCTACTCTACCTAATAGCTCACCCCCCCCCCCCACCTTATCTTTTTGGAAAAATGTGGAGGGGACAGGGTTTTTTGATTGTCACAACTACAGGGGCGTGTTACCAGCATCTAGAGGAAAGGGCCAGACGTGCTTAATGTACTCAATGTATGGGTGGGGCAGTCTTACACAGCAAAGAATTGCCCTGTCCAGGAGGCCGGTGAATCTCCCAAGGGGTAATCCCTGGGACCAGGCCCCTTTGTTTTGTAGATGCGAAGCAGCACCCTGGAGGGGGCAGGTTGGAAGCACATTCCTGCAGCCGCCTAGTGCTAGAGCTGTGGTTGGAACAGTGTGCTGTCTCTCAGTCCATTGCTTAGTACATGATAAGATTTGGCCTGTCCTTCTTACTGAACTGTTTCAGTGATCAGTGACTTGCTGGTGTAGCTTAGTGTGATCATTGCCCTCTGTCTGAAAAGTTGTAACAAGATCATATGTGACAAAAGGGAGTGCCCGTTGGATATCACATATTTGCTTTAATTCTTAGTCATCAAAATGACTAAGATTTCTGCGTTCGATAGGCTGTCTTTTAAAATAAGCTAAGAAGCAATAATATGTGTCACAGAAAATAATACCCTTGGGATTTGGGATTCTGAGTTCTAATTCCTTTTCTGTCACTGACTTGCTGGATGACCTCTTGCAAGTCCCTAAGAATTTGTTTACCATATTTTGATGTTATAAAAATGTAATGAAAAATCCTGTTTCAGGATGTTAACAGTGAATGTTAGACCTTGGTTTGGCTAAGGAAGAGTTCAGAGCCAAGAATTGAATGCAAAAGAAATTTTACTTAGAAAGTCATAGAAGTCGAAGAAGTGAGCCAGTGGGGCTGTGTGGACTCAGGAAACAAGTTACAGAGGCAAAAGAGGTGCCCTTTGGAGCAAAGGAGAAAGAGCAAAGGTACACGCTTGAGGGAAGAAGGGGGAAAGGCTCTGGCCTGTTAGAGAGAGGGGCAGAGAGAGGGGGAGGGAGAGAGGGGGAGGGGAGGTGGGAGGAGGATGAGAGAGTGCACACATGCAAGCAAGCACTGTAAGGGCTTTAAAGACTGGGATTTTAGGGGAGGTCTCAGGGGTCAGTCACTTTTAGGGGAGGCTCGGGAAACAAGTTACAGAGGAAAATGAAAGGTTCTTGGAGCTTTTGAGAAAGAGGGAAGCAAGGAAACAGCTTCTGAGGGAAGGTGGTAGGGAAAGGCACAGGCGTGTTCTATAGAGAAAGCCATGCTGGGTATTTATTAATCTGTCTTGAGATTATTTATGTGGCAGTCCCAGAGGAGGGTCTTAATAGAATATTCATCAACTTTCGAGGTGTACCCTTTCAGGGTCCTGTCTCTACTGATTGGTTGGTACCAGGGGTCATTTACTCAAGGCAGCTGGTCCTGACGTCAGTCATAGTGTTCCTTGTCTGGTTTTGCTGCTTATCTGGGCTTGGAGCTGAAGTACAGCTGAGGCCTAGATGTATTTGATGCAGGCCAGAAGCTCACACTGGGAGCTTGATGATTAAGGGCTGTTCTCTGGCCCCCTTGTTCATCCCCCCTCCAAGGAGGTCTAACCTGTATGACTAGCAAGAGGGAGGAAAGGTTCAGGGGAGGGTCTGAACCACATAACCAGCTGTATGAAAGGTCGGGGGTCTAAACTGCGTGACCAGTGATATGTTAGGGGAGGAAAGGTCACTCTGGGGATGAGTTTCACCCTACAATACTTGTTTTCCCAGTTGCTAGGCACCTGGGGGTTTGGCCCTGGTGACCTGTACCTGGCCCATCCTTCCTTCTCGGCTCGTGTCTGTCTAACTGCCTACTAAATCAAGGATACATACTGAATGGATTATCACTGAGGAAGGGAAAAGGAGATTATTTCTGTTTTGTGCTTCATATTCCAGTACTATTTTAACACTTTTTTTATATTTTTAAAGATATTACTTATTTATTTTAGAGAGGGTAAAGGAGGGAGAAAGAGAGGGAGAGAAACATCAATGTGTGATTGTCTCATGCGCCCCCCACTGAGGACCTGCCTGCAACCCAGGCCTGTGCCCTGACTGGGAGTCGAACCGGGACCCTGTGGTTTGCAGTCTGGCACTCAATCCACTGAGCCACGCTAACCAGGGCTATTTTAAAATTTTTTAAAAATGTGTTATACATTAATTATTTTGGTTTTATTTAAACTTTATTTGATTTTACACTTTAATACTTCTGAAATCAGCTTGTTTCTTAGAGTTGTTGTTGGTGGGTCACAACTGAAGTGGCTTTTTCCCTGAGTGGTTATTGACGTGCCATCCGGCTTATTGCAGTGCAGTTCTGGCAGTAACCATCCAGAGTTTGCAAAGACTTCACAAGTTCAAAGGCATAGGCCCCCAAACACTGCCCTTAATTCAGATTCTGCCCACATTTCTGACCAACTAGATGCAAGTTTGGGGATTTCCATAATCCCTGAATGTTCACTAATTTGCTAGGAACCACAGAACTTGACTCACAAAACTCAAGAAAGCACTATACTTAAAATTACAAGGATGCAAATCAGAACCAGCCAAATGAAGAAATGCACGGGGGTCCTGAAGGTAGAACTTACGTTACCAACTGCCATGGTTCCATCCCAAGACATTAATGTGCTCACCCACCAGGAAGCTCTGTGGAACTTGAGTTCAGTGTTTATTGGGTAGGCTTGATTGATTGAATCACTGATCATGTACTTGAACTCAACCTTTAGCCCTTTCTCCTCCCTCAAGGTTGGGCTGTCTCCTAGCCCCAACCCAATTCTCTCATCACATGGTTGGTCTTTTTGGTGGCCACTCCCCATCCTGAGTCATCACATCTCTTGGCATAAACTCAGGGTGATCCAAGGGGCTCATGAGTAAGACACTCCCATTATTTAGGAAATTCCAAGGATTTAGAACCTCCCTAACCAGGAACCAGGGACAAAGACTAGTAAGACTCTTAATTATACAACAGTGATGCACAATGATGGTGTATTAGACTTAATGGAAGTCTTCTACACCCGTTTTGCAGTATACAGTTTTCCTTTGATTGGTGAGAGTTTTAACACATAGCTAATTGCTAGCCTGTTAAACTTGTGGAACTTTGAAACACAAACTTGATCTGTAAGCACATTACAGCTTGTCCCTCCCCCTCACTCTGTCCTCTTTTAAGCAGATGAGTTTAATAAGTAAGTGGAATTAGTTCTTCATTTTCCTTGTTTTTTACAATCCTCAAAATATCTTGTTTGCTCATTTATGCTAAACTATTAAGAACAGATGTGGAGATTCTCTTGTTTTTTTCTTCTCTCACCAGGGAGAACACTTTCTTCAGGTGGAAATACATAGAGAAGAGGGTTTCAAATTACAGAGCCTTTTTTTCTAAATTTATTATTTTGTTTTATTATTTTCTAATTGAATTTGTCAGGGTGACATTGATTAATAAAATTATATAGGTTTCAGGTGTACAATTCTATATCAATTAACGGAACATTTTTAGGAAAGGAAATTTGGTCATGAAAAGTGTGTCAGAATCAGGATGTCTCCATTTCCCTTGGTTTTCTAGAGAGAAATTGAAAAATTGAACTAGTTAAATTTAACCAGAACATATTATTTCTTGGCCCTGAATATATGGTCATTATATGGAATTTTTTAAAAATATTTTATTTATTTATCTTTAGAGGGGAAGGGAAGGAGAGAGGAAGAGAAACATCAATGTATGGTTGCCTCTCATGTATCCCCCGCTGGGAACTCGCCCCTGCCGGGAACTGGCCTGCAACCCAGGCATGTGCCCTGACTGGGAATCAAACCGCGATCGTCTGGTTCGCAGGCCCGTGCTCAGTCCACTGAGCTACACCAGCCAGGGCATTTTATGGAATTTTGATAATTAAATACATTGCACTCTGTGTCCAAAAATAATAGCAGGGTTCAGGTAGACTTTGCATTATATTAGGAAGGTATCTTGAGTATCATAGATTCTTGAGTTTCAAAAGACCCTGAAGATCATCTGAACCAATATGCTTCCCAGCAGTCTGTTTTGAAATATTGGTGACAGATGGCTCTGTAGCTCCGTGAGCTATTTTGAGAGGCGGTGTGTTTCATTACTGGCAGCTCTGATTACCGAGGTCCTTCCTCATTTTAACCCACTTACCTGTGCAGCACCTTCTCGGTGTTCCTAGGCCCATTCTTTGGGGCAGTCCAGAGTACTACATCTTACCCTTTCTGACCCTGCAAGAGGTAGATAGCTGCTCATGCACTTGGCCTCCTTGTGTTCAAGTTAATCGTTAAGTCAGTCATATTACATGGCTAATTGACCTTTCTGGGATACAGATTATTAGAAGTCCCCTTTAAAATTCATCTTTCTTAGAAGAATTCTACCCTTGTATGGGGGAAATGCCTAACATTGTCATAGCTCTTTGTGAATTTTTATGTTATTTGCCTAGAGATTCATTGTAACTGATATCTTTATTCCGAAAAGATTATTTTTTGTTTCTGTTAAATTAAATATTTATTGGTCTTCATAGGGTTTTTGTTCTTTGGCCACTCCCCATGTAGTGGTTCTGAGTTTATAGAAGCTAAAACAAGCTACTGAGCTGAGCAGTCAGGAGGGGCCAGGTATTTGTTTTATTTTATTTATTTACTTTTTTGCTCCTCAGTGTGATTTCCATCCCTGAATTATCATTTTGGTGCAGGCACTGTGTTTACATTCAGCTTTGTAGCGTTCTGTTTCCTGCTATTTTTTACTTAAATCTTATGGGCAACAGTATTTTCTTGTTCTTTAACCACAAAGCAAATGTCCTTTGTGTATTTTTGCTATGATGGGATGTGTTTCATGTTGTTTCTAATTAATGTAATTCTGAAGTTTTCTAAACAAAATCCTTTTAAAACATAAAGACTAATGTTCTTCAAAATCTTTTGAAAGTACATAGACTTTCCTATGTTTGTTTTTTGTCTGTTCAGATGGGGAAATAGTCTATTCTAAGTAAAATTTGGTTCCAGTCCTAAAATTTTTAAAAAATAGTAATTGTCAATATACTATTTTTAATAAAATTGTCAACTATATCAAAGTACATACTATATAATATCTTGGAAGTAAACAAACTTAATAACAACTCCCTGAGTTAGGTGTTACTGTTATCCTCATTATACTGATGAGGGATTTAAGATAACAAGGTTGAACAGCTTGTTCAAGGGCATGCAGTTGGTGAGTGTGGCAGAAATGAGACAAACCAAGGCAGTCTGACTTCTGGATCCTGTAATCTTAGTCACTGTGTTTACAGCTGTTTGCTTTCTGATAAAAGAATTGTAAATGAGCTGTCTTGCTGTTATCGCTGAGATAGCCCTTTCTATCAGAATACACATTGATCATTTTGGTTTTGGTTTTTAAATACTTTAAAGTATTTTAAGTATGTGTGATTTTAAATATGCAGTATCACCAGAGGCCACAGGTGATTACTAGACATTCTGATTTTACTTGCTTTCAGTCAGGAATGTAGTATAAATGATTTCTGTGGAATTATTGGGCCATTTCATTTCCAATTTTTATGGAAGAATCATCTATGAAGTCAGTGGGACCTGGGACGTAGCAGGCAACCCAAAGCCTGCGTCTTGAATTGTGTGTGAAGCTTACATGAAATCAGATATGGCCGAGTATAACCTTTTCTATCTCATCATTTTGCTGCCTTTAAGTTTGGACCTCAGGTTTTGAAAGGACCCTGTAAGGGTTCCCTGAGAATCTTCGAAAAAGTCCGAACTTTTTTGTAATAATATTAAGGCATTGAAAAAAAATATTAAGGCATTGATTTTCTTTTTCACTCTCAGTGTCTCATACATGTACAGAGGGGTTTTCTAGAGGTTAAATAGCATGTTATCAGAACAGATTGCATTTAGAAGCAGATCTGAGAATCCAGCTGTTTTCCATTCAAGTAGCAAGTAACAAAAATATAAAACAGTGCTTACTATTCTCTTCACTCAAAGTTGTTTCGTTTTAGGAAATATTTTTATCAGAGAATATTATTTATGTTAACATCATTGGTTTATTATTGTTGCTTAAAAGTGAATAAACAAAAAAACAAAAACAAACAAAGAACCAAAAACAAACAAAAAATAAACAAGTATTTGGAAATTCTTTTTTCCCCCCAAATTTTTAAAGCTTAATTTTTTAAAAAACATTATTTATTTATTTTTTAGACAGAGGGGAAGGGAGGGAGAGGAATGTGGTTGCCTCTCATGCGCCCCCTACCAGGGACCCTAGCCTGTAATCCAGGCATGTGCCCTAGACTGGGAATCGAACCAGTGACCTTTTAGTTCACAGGCCCACACTCAATCCACTAAGTCACACCAGTCAGGGTGGAAATTCTTAATTTTAGTTTCTAATTCAGTAGATATTGATAGATATGTCCCATGTAAACAAATGCTCTTTGGGGTCCTCAAAGACTATACTGGGGTCCTGGGACAAAAAACTTCGAGTACCACTTACTTAGATTAGTTGTATCATATAATATTAAAGAAAATCTTGATATAGAAGTAAACATCTAAAGCATATTAAGAAATTTAGAAAACTGAATGAGGCATTTTTATTAATTGCTACTAAATATTTTTTCTTTTGAATGGTGTGAGCAGGAGACTGGAACCTACTGAACGACCCCTCCAGATTGTGTACGATTACTTGTCCAGGCTGGGGTATGACGACCCTGTGCGCATCCAGCAGGAAGCAACAAATCCCGACCTCGGCTGCATGCTTCGATTTTACGGTGGTAAGAACAGATCGGTGGCTTTGTGAATACGTTACCTGCTTTTCAGTTGATCATTTATGCCTCTGTCTTTAGCTTCTAGAAGCATTTAATTAAAATCTGTTTTTAAGCCAATGAACTGTGAAATAATAAAGACAAGGGGTAGTGGTTGATGGAAGACAAAAACATCTTCTGTGTTTTTACGCTTGTTGTCTTAATGTTTTGCTGACTTACTAGAATTATTATTTTTTACCTTTGCCAGAATCTTGATCAAATCATGCTTTAACATCAGTTAAGTTTTCAAATTCCTTATAAAAGCCCATGAACTTCTAGATAGTTTAAGAATGTTGAGAAGTAAGTGGTCATTATTATGTATGACTTAACATTTGATGGATTCACCTGTCAGATGTGTATATTGTATTAAGTGGGCCTTGAATTTAGGATTTTTTACTTTCTCTTGGTGCATTTCTCCCCTTTCAACCTTTTTTACCTGATCATTTCAATAATAAAGTTAGATTTATTAAAATGAAATATTTTCAGAATGTTACTTTTCAGATATACGTAGTCCACTAATACCACTACTGAGAACCATTTATTGACTGTTACTGTGTGCTTTCATGCTTCAGAATTACCTAATGTAGACACTAAGTTCACCTATGTGATAGGAACCATTAGGTTGTTGTACACATGAGAAAACTGAGGCAGAAGTGAAAAAGCTTGTTCAAAGTCATATAATTAGTGATGGAACCACTTCACACCTGATATTTTTGAATTAATATGCCCCAGTTATCAAACAGTTGAACTAATAACTAAATTACTCAGTCATATGTATGTAGGCATAACCATTGACTAAGATTCTCTGCTCCCATTTCTCCAATTATTGTTCTGTTCTTTGAATAATTTCTTTTTGCGTGTGTGTGCAAGAGAGAGAAACATAGATTTGTTTTAGTTCACAGGCCCACACTCACAGGCCCACTTTAACCAGTGGTTCTATTTATGCATTTATTGGTTGATTCTTGTATGTGCCCTGACCAGGGATTGAACCTGCTGCCTTGGCTTATCAGGACAGTGCTCTAACCAACTGAACTACTTGACCAGGGCTCTGTATACTGCTTCTTCTTCTTCTTCTTCTTTTTTTTTTTTTTTTATCGATTATGCTATTACAGTTGTCCCAATTTTTCCCTCTTGTCCTCCTGTACCAGCAACCCCACTCCCTCTGGCAATCACCCCTCTTTTGTTCATGTCCATGGGTCATGCATGCAAGTTCTGTGGCGATTCCATTTCCTATACTTGTTCTTAACATCCCTCTGTTTATTCTGTAACTACTAATTTGTATTAATCCCTTCACTTTTCCCCCATTCCCTCAGACACCCTTCCTAACTGGCCACCATCCCAATGTTCTCCATATCTATGATTCTGTTTCTGTTCTGCATGTTTGCTCATTTTGTTTTTTACATTCAGTTGTTGGTAGTTATGTATTTATTGCCATTTTAATGTTCTGGTTTTGATCTTCTTCTTTTTCTTAAATAAGTCCCTTTAACATTTATAAAATAATAGTTTGGTGATGGTTAACTCCTTTAGCTATACCTTGTCTGGGAAGCACTTTATCTGTCCTTTCATTCTAAATGATAGTTTTACTCGATAGAGTAATGTAGGTTGTAGGTCCTTGCTTTTCTTCACTTTGAATACGTCTTGCCAGTTCTTTCTAGCTTGTAAAGTTTCTTTTAAAAAATCAGCTAACAGTCTTATGAGAACTCCTTTGTAGGGAATTAACTGCTTTTAAGATTCTCCCTTTATCTTAAACCTTTAGCATTTTAATTATGATGTGTCTCCCGTGTGCTCCTCTTTGGGTCCATCTTGTTTGGGACTTTGTACCCCTGGACTTGTATGTCTTATTTCCTTCACCAAATTAGGGAAGTTTTCTTTTATTATTGAAGTACCCACAGAGTTCCTTGAGCGTCCTAATAACCAGTGGTTTGAACTCTACATCTGATAGTGCTTATCTCCATTTTGTTTAGTTCCTTTTCTGGAGTTTTGATCTGTTTTTTCATTTTGGCCATATTTCTTTGTCTCCTCATTTTGGCAGCCTCCCTGTGTTTGTTTCTGTGTATTAGGTAGCAGAGCTTCTTTGACTCTGTGTCTTAGTATTGTGGCCTAATGTAGTAGGTGTCCTGTAGGGTCCAGTGGCACAGCCTCCCCTATCTCCCAAGCCGTGTACTTGAGTTGCACCCCCTGTGTGGGCTGAGTACTTCCTCCTCTTACAGATGAGTCTTAAATGCCGTCAGCAGGTCAGTGGGAGGGATTTACCCAGTCCAGGCAGCTGGAGGACTGGCTGTGACCCTTGTCTGGCAACCACTTCCCTCCATGGCTTGTGGAGGTCATTGGGTGGTGCTCCAGTGTGGTCTGTAACTGTCCACTGGGCGTGCATGCTCTGGGTTTTCCTGGGTGGTACAGGCCAAGGTCAGCCTCTGCCTGTGTTCTGTCTGGGGTCCTTTGGCATAAGCTACACAGCAATCTGCCATGGCTGCTGCTAGTGCTGATCTGGGAGCCTGCTCAGTGAGAGTTAAGGGTGGGGCTCAGCTGGTGCTTGTTTGAGAGGATTTAGGAAGGACTGAGGCCTGCATATAGCCCAGCCCTCCGTATGGAAAAGCCACTGTTACCCCCTGGGGTGGGCTCATAAGTTGGATTCAGAGGGCCCTTAGGTAATCATCAGCGCAGGATTTACTGAGTGAGCCAGGGTGATGGGGACCCAGATATGGTGCTGCAGCACTGGGGCCGTGTGTTGGCGAGGGCTCAGGAAAGGTGTGATGACCGCTGTGTGCACTTCTGCCTGCGAGGAAGCTGTCCCCCAGCTCTCACCCTGATATCTGCCACTGTGGTTCCTCCCTGTGTGCCACTGGTGCCCTTCAAGGTGCTGCCCAGTGCTGGAGCCCAAGGGAATGAGTCTGAGTAAGACCATGTGTGTCTTTGTATACTTGATACAACTCCTATGAGATGTCACAAACCAGTTTTATTAAATGCACTTCACAAAAGATTTTATTATTCTTATCGATAATATAACATGTTGTTTCTTAGAAGTTGGTTTTGTTTTCTTTCCATTAATTTTTCTCCTTTTGTAGTTCATGGAAGGAGAATAGCTAGATTGAAGTTAAATCTGAGGAAAATCTTTTAAGACTAATTTGAGGCACACAGCCCATCTACTACTAAAACTTGTTTTTAAAAAAATATATTTTATTGATTATGCCATTACAGTTGTCCCATTTCCCCCCTTCATTCCCCTCCCCCCTGCACACTCCCCCCGCACATCACCTCCTTTAGTTCACGTCCATGTGTCACAGGTTCTTTAGATTCTATATTTCCCACACTACTCTTGCCCTCCCCCCTGTCTGTTTTCTACCTACTATCTATGCTACTTATTTTCTGTACCTTCTCCCCCTTCCCTCCTCCCACTCCCCTGTTGCTAACCCTCCATGTGATCTCCATTTCTGTGGTTCCACTCCTGATCTAGCTGTCCTCTTAGTTTGCTTTTGTTTTAGGTGTGGTTGTTAATAACTGTGAGTTTGCTGTCATTTCACTGTTCATATTTTTTATCTTCTTTTTCTTAGATAAGTCCCTTTAACATTTTATGTAATAAGGGGTTGTTGATGATGAAGTCCTTGAACTTTATCTGGGAAGCACTTTATCTGCCCTTCGATTCTAAATGAAAGCTTTGCTGGATATAGTAATCTTGGATGTAGGTCCTTGCCTTTCATGACTTCAGATACTTCTTTCCAGTCCCTTCTTGCCTGAAAAGTTTCTTTTGAGGAATCAGCTGACAGTCTTATGGGTGCTCCTTTGTAGGTAACTCTGCTTTTCTCCTGCAGCTTTTAAGGTTATCTTTATCCTTTACCCTTTTAAGTCTTGGTGTGCTCCTCTTTGGGTCCACCTTGTTTGGGCCTCCCTCTGCTTCCTGGACTACTTGTATGTGTATTTTCTTCACCAAATGAGGGGAGGTTTCTTTCATTATTTTTTCAAATAAATTTTCAATTTCTTGCTCTTCCTCTTCTCCTTCTGGCATCCCTATGATTCAGATGTCGGCACGTTTGGAGGTGTCCCAGAGTTTTCTTATTCTATCCTGGTTTTTGTGAATTGTTTTTTCCTCTCTCTGTTCTCTGGTTGAATGTTTATTTCTTCCTTATGTTCCAAATCACTGATTTGAATCCTGGCTTCCTTCCCTTTGTGGTTGGTTCCTTGTAGATTTTTCTTTATTTCACTTAGTGTGACCTTCATTTCTCCCTTTATGTTGTTGTCATACTCAATGAGTCCTTTGAGCATCCTGATCACCAGTGTTTTGAACTCTGTATCCAGTAGGTTTGCTGTCTCTGTTTTGTTTAGTTCTTTTTCCTGGGGTTTGGCTCTGTTGTTTCATTTGGGCCATATTTCTTTGTCACCTCAATTTGGCAGCCTCCCTTTCTTTATTTCTATGTATGAGATAGATTTGCTTTGACTCTCTGTAAAAGGCATATATACATTATGTGGGGTGGAGCCTTAGGTAATTGCCAGGGTGGGACAACTCACTTTACCACTTTGTGGCTCTGTGTGAGGGGGTGTGGTGGAGGGGGTGCTCAGAGGGAGGGACTTTATTGCTGCCTGGCTTCTGGGGTTTTGCCTGGCACTTGCCTCATTCCCAGTTACTTCACCCACTCCTTGTATGCAACTGGCACCTGTTCAGCTGTTGCCCTGGTGCCAAGTGCCAGATTGGTGGGTTTGTGTACATTTTAAAACCATGTAGGCCCTTTAAGTGGAGCTGCCTAAAATTCTGGTAGTTTCCTTCATGCTCCAACCCCCACTGGTTTTTATAGCTAGAAGTTATGGGGCTTTATATTCCCAGCACTGGATCTCTGGGCTGTGCCGTCTGGTCTGGGCCTGGGATCACCTGCTTCCAGGATATCCCTCCCAATTTTTATCCATCACAAGTGAATGTGGGACCCCCCCATGCCAGTTCCGCTACCTCCTCTCTGCGCCACACCGCGCATCTTCGTACTGCTCCACTGTGTCTCCGCCCCTCCTACCCTTCTGGGTGAATGTGGCTCCTTTAAATCCTTGGTTGTTGGACTTCCATACAGTTTGATTTTCTGACAGTTCTTCGTATTATTTGTTTTGAGATTTAGTTGTAATTCCTTTCTGTGGTTGTACAGGAGGCAGGGTGTGTCTGCCTGTGCCTCCATCTTGACTGGAAGGCTATTATTATCCATTACAGCCGTTCCTTTTGATGGCTGTAATGTTTGTCTGATCTTCGCTACTGGGAGCTCTTTTCACTTGGTTTCTGTGTCCCTCCAATAGGACTCCAGGAGTCTTTGACAGCATTCTGGGTTTTCCATCAAGTTCTTGCACAACAAAATGTACTAAGCTGTTCTTTTTATTGTCTGACTCAGAGTAGGAATAGAACATTTTTTAAGGACTCGTGGTTCATTTTAATGAAAAATGATATTTAGATATATTTTGTTATGGGCAGTGGAGGTACTCATTGCTGTAGGGTTACCCTTGATTCCCTTTTTAGAAATGTTTTTTTAAATTATAAAAGCTATTCATTTTCTTTTTTTAATTTAAATTACTTTATTGTTGTCCAGTTACAGTCATCCGTATTTTCTCCCCACCCCCTCGAAACCCACCTCCCTCCCTCGCTTCCACCCTCCCCCTTGGTTTTGTCCATGTGTCCTTTATAGTAGTTCCTGAAAACCCTTCTTCCCACTGTCCCCTCCCCTCTCCCTTCTGGCTATTGTTAGATTGTTCTTAATTTCAGTGACTCTGGTTATATTTTGTTTGCATTTTTGTTTTTTTGATTATGTTCCAGTTAAAGGTGAGATCATATGGTATTTGTCCCTCACCACCTAGCTTATATCACTTGCTATTCATTTTCTTTAAAGAACAATTTAAAGTATAGATATATAAGGATAATAAAATTATTCCTAATTTTTCACTTAGAATTTTGGCTTTTGAACCTGGAAAACCAGTTGCTAATTAGAACTATTAGACATTTCAAATTATTATGAGAACTTCTTCATCTTTTGTTTTTTAATCGCTTTCAGAGGATCAGAGACTTGAGGCATTCTGGATGTTTACAAACCTTCCAAGATTAATAAAACAGCATGTTTATCTGAGGGATCACTTTGTAAATGATATAAATGTCTAAACATTATGCTGTATACCTGGAAGCTAATATAAAGTAATGTTGAACGTGAACTATAATTGAAAATAAAGTATTAAAGACCTTATTTCTAAAATATTTAAACTGAATTTAATGAATTCAGATATATTGAATTCAATTAAAAATTACAGAATTGAATGTTCCCTTCTGAGAGTGGTGCTGTAGATAGACTTAGGATAGACACAGTAATAAAACATACAAAGAAATAGAGCCAAGAAAAAAAGAGACTCAAAGAATTATACATCAGTTGATTTAACATCTGTGTCATGTAAACTTTAAAAGAGACAGGTAAGCAATTTGGAAGCATGATAATCTATAACAAAGTTCCACTTTTATATAATTTAGTAGAACTTTGTAGTAAATGATGCTGTTAACCAGATTGGAGAATATAAAAGCAATGTCAGGTTTGGGGAAAGTAATGAGATTAAAAAACAGCTTTATTGAGATATAACTCACATATCATAGAATTCACCCCTTAAAAGTACACAATTCAGTGCTTTTTAGTATATTCAGAGAGTTGTAAAACCATCACCACTATTTAATTTTAGAATGTTTTCATCACTGTAAAAATGAGACCTTCTGCCCACTAGCAGTCCTCCCCCCCGACTCTCACAGCCCCTGGGAACCACAAATCTGCTTTGTATTTTATAGCTTTGCTTACTGTGGCTGGCTTTGTTTACTTAGCATAACGTTTTCTAGGTTCATCCATGTTGTAACATGTACCAGTACTTCGTGTCTTTTTTTTGATCATATAATATTCCATCATATGAATATACCACATTTTCTTTATGTATTCATGAGTTGATGGGCATTTGGGTTGTTCCTAGTTTGGGGCTGTTCTGAATGTTACTGTGAAGATTTGTGTACAAGTTTTGGTGTGGACATAAATGTTCAGTTCTCTTGTAGGAGGGGAATTGCTGGGTCATATGCTGACTCTGTGTTTAACCTTTTGAGGAAATGCCAGATTGTTTTCCAAAGTGGCTACACAGTTTTATAATCCCACAACAATGTATGAGGAGGGTTCCAGGTTCCTTACATTTCCACTAGCACTTGTTAGTGTTTGCCTTTTTTTGATTATAGTCATCCTAGTGGGTATGAACTCAGTGTGGTTTTGTTTGCATTTATGCAATAACTAATGAAGTTGAGCATCTTTTCATGTGCTCGTCAGCCTTTTGTATATCTTCTCTGGAGAAATGTCTGTTACTATCCTTTGCCTATGTTTTAGTTATCTTTTTATTGCTGAATTGTAACACTTCTTTATTTATCTAGATTCAAGTATCTTACATATATACATGATTTGCCAATATTCTCTCCTATTTTATGAGTCATATTTTCACTTTCTTGACATCTGTTAAAGTACAACAGGTTGTTGTACTTTGGTATTGTTTATTTTTGGTCAAGAGTGGGAGAGAGGACTTCCACCAAGATGGAGGCATAGGTGGAAACACTGTGCCTTCTCCCACAACCAAGTTTGAATACAACAAAGGTTTGGAGAACTAGGACACACCCAAAGACCAGAAAACGGAATTATATGGAAGTCCGACAACTACAAACCGTTCAACGGGGACAGTAAGAGAGGCGGAGCCAGCAGCGGAGCTGGGTCGGGCAGGACAGATCCCCAGACCTAGGCGCGCAGGCAGCCCGGAACCAGTCGGGGTGTGGGGCAGACTGACCGCGGTCGCACATTCGCGCACAGTGAGACGGACCACACAGGCCCCAGGGGGCGAACCCAGTGGTGGAGGGCTGACGGCGGTGGCACACTCACATGCAGTGGAACGAAACGCGTGGGCCTGGTGACGGTGGTGGCTGCGGCGCCGGTGGGGGCCGTGGCGGCAGGTGGCAGAGGGAAGCCATTGTCCCTCTTTGACCCCGCCCCCACGTACAACATCACACCCCAGCGACTTAGTTGCCCTGTTCTAGTGAACACTTTAGGGCTCTGATCCTGCTACGGAACAGGCACGAACAGCCCAAAAGATGGCGCAAGAAGAACTCAAAGTCCCAGAGCCAGTAACTCTAAGCGACCAACAGATTGCCAGCCTCTCAGAAGCCCAATTTAAAACACTATTTATCAGGATGCTCACAGAATTGGTAGAGTACAGTCACAAATTAGAGGAACTTAGTCACAAATTAGAGGAACATATGAAGGCTAAACTAATTGAAATGAAGGGAGATGTCCAGGAAACCAATAGCGATGGAAAGGAAAATGGGACTCAAATCAAGGGAATGGACCAGAAGGAAGAACGAAACATCCAACCAGAAAATAGTAAAGAAACAAGAATTCAAAAAAATGAGGAGAGGCTTAGGAACCTCCAGGACATCTTTAAACGTTCCAACATCCGGATTATAGGGGTACCAGAAGGGGGAAAGAAACAGCCACGAGTGGAAAACGTATTTGAACAAATAATAAAGGAGAACTTCCCCAGTCTGGCAAAGGAAATAGACTTCCAGGAAATCCAGGAAGCTCAGAGAGTCCCAAAGAAGTTGGACCCAAGAAGGAACACACCAAGGCACATCATAATTACATTAGCCAAGACTAAAATGAAGGAGAGAATCCTAGAAGCAGCAAGGGATAAGGGGACAGTCACCTACAAAGGAGTACCCATCAGACTGTCAGCGGATTTCTCAAAAGAGACCTTACAGGCAAGAAGGGGCTGGAAAGAAGTATTCCAAGTCATGAAATCCAAAGACCTACAGCCAAGATTGCTTTATCCAGCAAAACTTTCATTTAGAATGGAAGGACAGATAAAGTGCTTCTCAGATAAGGTCAAGTTCAAGGAGTTCATCATCACCAAGCCCTTATTATATGAAATGCTAAAGGGACTTATATAAGAAAAAGAAGATGAAAAATATGAACAGTGAAAGGACAGCAAACACACAGTTATTAACAACCACACCTAAAACAAAAGCAAACCAAGAGGACAGCTAGATCAGGAGTGGAACCATAGAAATGAAGAACACATGGAGGGTTAGCAACAGGGGGGTGGGAGGAGGAGAAGGGGGGAGAAGGCACAGAAAATAGCATAGATGGTAGGTAGAAAATAGGGGGGAGGGCGAGAATAGTGGGGGAAATATAGAATCTAAAGAACTTGAGACACGTGGTTATAAACTAAGGGGGGAAGAATGGTGGGGGAGGGAGTGTGTGGGTGGAGGGGAGTGAAGGCAATGTGTTCTTCATTTATATGGTTCCACACCTAAAACAAAAGCAAACCAAGAGGACATCTAGATCAGGAGTGGAACCATAGAAATGAAGAACACATGGAGGGTTAGCAACAGGGGAGTGGGAGGAGGAGAAGTGGGGAGAAGGCACAGAAAATAGCATAGATGGTAGGTAGAAAATAGGGGGGAGGGCGAGAATAGTGGGGGAAATATAGAATCTAAAGAACTTGAGACACGTGGTTATAAACTAAGGGGGGAAGAATGGTGGGGGAGGGAGTGTGTGGGTGGAGGGGAGTGAAGGGGGGGAATAGAACAACTGTAATGGTATAATCAATAAAATATATTAAAAAAACATAAACAAAACTGAAAAAAAAAGAGTGGAAGAGAAACTTTAATGTGTGGTTGCCTCTCAGGTGTCCCCTACTGGGGACCTGGCCTGCAACCCAGGCATGTGCCCTGACTGGGACTTGAACCAGCAACCCCCTGCTTCACAGGCCCACGCTCAATCCACTGAGCCACAACATCCAGGGCTCATTTTATTTTTTAATGCTATCATAAATACAGTAGATTTCTTTTTATTAGGTTTCTGTATATAAGATCATATAGTAATATTTTATTTACTTATTTTTAGAGAGAGGGGAAAGGAGGGAGAAAGAGAGGGGGAGAAACATTGATGTGTGCGAGAAACATCAATTGGTTGCCTCTCACATGCCCCCAACCAGGGACCTGGCCTGCAGCCCAGGCATGTGCCCTGACTAGGAATCAAATCGGCAACCTTCTGGTCCACAGGCCAGCACTCAGTCCATTGAGCCACACCAGCCAGGGCTGCAGTAGCTTTCTTAGTTTCACTTTTGAATTGTTTAAAAGTGAATGCACTTTTGAATTTCTAGTGTATAGAAATACCATTTTAAAAAACTTCTTACCTGAGAATATGCTTACTGATTTTAGAGAGAAGAAGGGCGTGGGGAGAGGGAAACAG
This sequence comes from Sturnira hondurensis, assembly GCF_014824575.4. NCBI lineage: Eukaryota > Metazoa > Chordata > Mammalia > Chiroptera > Phyllostomidae > Sturnira > Sturnira hondurensis. The sequence goes on along the minus strand of NW_028087376.1, from coordinate 3,482,596 downwards.
AAATATTGATAGAGAGAGAAACATTGCTCCCATATGCATCCTGACTGGGGATCAAACCTGCAACCTAGGTTTGTGCCCTGACTGGGAATTGAACCTGCAACATTTGTTGCATGGGATGACACTTCCACCAACTGAGCCATCTGGCCAGGGCCGAAATACCATTGATTTTAACCAAAACCCTGTATCTTGCAGCCTTGCCGAACTCATTTATTAGTTATAATAGTTATTTTGTGGCTTAAGATTTTCTGTATATAAGAGTATATCATTTGTGAATAGAGATAGTTTTTTTTCCAGTTTGATACTAGTTTTGAATTTTTAAATTAGAAGTGAATGGGGATGTTTATTTGACATGTCTAGTGGGCAAATGGATGTATGAGATTTGAACTAAGGAAAGACTGGGGCAGGAGGTAGAAATTTGAGGGTCATTATCATCGTGAGTTGTGCACTTTAGGTGGTGGAAGCCAGATTGAAGAACATTGAGGAAATAGGAGGTGAGGTGATAGAGCTAATGTAGAAGCACAAGTGATAAGAGCCTCAAAAGGGTATATACTAAAAGAGTTTCTCAGATTGTGGTTTGTGGGCCGTCTGCATTTAAATGACCCAGGGTAACTGTTAAAATTAAGTTTTCCTATGTTCCCTCCCAGACCCTTTGGATTGGACTCTCTGTTGGTGGGTTTTGGCATTCTGCATTTTAAACTAAGTCAGATCATTTTTGGACTCATAAAAATTGGAGAATCACCGAACTAGGAAATTCTACAATTGAACCTGAGCAGGAATAAGAGAAAACCTGAGTGCTTTTGTAGCTTCCACAGAAACCACAAGAAGGGCGGGGTTGGAAGAGGGAGGAGAGAGGAGAACCGGGCTCCGAGCAAGGCGGACTTTAGAGTGGAGATGGAAGGGAGGGTAAATGGCTCTCCCACGTATCGAGGGTTAATATGACGAAGTGTAAAAGGTTGACGTAATCTAGCAAGTTTCCTTACACTGTGTATCTCATGTTAACATAAAGTTTAAAAACTTTGAAGTAATCTAGCCAAGTTCCTTGTATTATACATGGAAACACATAGTTAAGGCAAAGGGATTCCCAAAGTTCAATTATGTATTAACTGTGTAATAATATCAAGTACAGCCCAGTTTTCTCAGCTCCCAGTTTATTGCTATTTGCACAATCGTGTGTTATTGCTGCTCCTGTTCATTTCTGTGTAGAGTGCTTATCTGGTTTTAGAAGTGGAACATCTGTTCTGTCATAAGGTGCCATTTTGCTTGCTCTGTCTCAGTCACATCAAGGAGACATTCTTACATGCACATTTGACTTCCGCCACCATGGTTGGGACAGTGACAGAAGTATCAGCCATAGGCTTTTCCTCAAGGCCAGAAAGATGGGATTAGGTATAGAACCAGAGTACTCCCCTAGTTACTTACGCCTTTCTTCTAGAATAGACTAATCAAACAATAGAGGCTGTCATTTATTCCATACTACTTTTACACCTAAACCTATGCTTAGTACTCTGTATTCATTATCTTAATTTTTATAAGAACCCCCTGAAGGTAAGTACTGCTATTAATATCCAGACTGTATAAACGAGGGAAGTCAAGGGTGGAGAGATTAAGTAGTTCAAGGAAACGAAGCAAGTGGCAGAACCAAGAGTCAAACTCCGTGATCCTAACCACTCTCCCATACTGCTTCTCTTCCTGTACATGGAGATACTGTTGTTGGTAGAAGAACTAATTAATAGTAGCATCCAGAATAAAACCTGGCTCTCTAAACCAAAATTCACCATACTCCCATTATATAACTCCAGTGATGGATAATGTTTTAGGACTAAGATCTTTGTAATACTTATATGTCTCGGTTGCTTACATCTATAAACAAGGTCACTGAATGTTGACATATAAGACTTTCTTTTTCCCTTTCAGTGTTCTTATCCTACTTGAATCATGGCTTCTGAAGTACTGTTTTCTTTTCAGAAAAACCATGCCAGATGGATCATCTGGATCGAATCCTCCTCACTGGCATCTATAATGTACGCAAAGGGAAGACCCAGCTGCATAAGTGGGCTGAACGCCTGGTTGTTCTCTGTGGCACCTGCCTCATCGTTTCCTCGGTGAAGGATTGTCAAACTGGGAAGATGCACATTTTGCCTCTGGTTGGGGGAAAGGTAAGACTCAAAGAGAGGAATTATTCTTTGTTTGATCATCTTAATTTTTTAAAAATCACATATGCTTTTTATAGCTTTTCCACATCTTTCAGAAGACACATAACAATTGTTAATGATTATATCACAACATTTGTCTTTTAGAGTTCTTAGGTTTAAATGAAAGAAGTTGACTGAGGCTAAGTGAAGCATAAGACAGGTTTATTTGCATCACAGACTTTAAGGGAGGTCTGTATCCATGCTCCGAGTTCCACAGGATCCCTTCTTTTGAAGGTTACCCCTGTCTGCACTGGTAGGCGCTGGCAGCAGCAAGAGCAAACAGAGGACGCTCACACCAGAAGCTGCGGTTGGAAACTAGGAGTAGCTGCCATTGTCCACCACCAGTACAGATTCTTTCCAGTGTCTCCTTTCCCCCCGTTAAACTAAGATTCAGACCTGGGGTGGCCATAAGCCCCCATCCAGCAGCCATGGAGGCAAGTCATTTCTTGCATCTGTGCAAGAAATGGAAATCATAGGAAATCTGAATTTAAGAGAACCTCCAGACAAAATGACAGAATTCATGCTTTGAAACATCCAATCTGATCCAGATACATAGCAACGTAGATAACGTACTTGTAAAAAACATAAATTTATAAATGTAGCTGGGCTTAGAAATACACAACAGAGGGATAAGTGGTGAGAAGATCTGAGTCTGACAGGGCCTGGCTCTGGGTCTGGGAGGTCGCGGCCACCCAGCAGTTCAGCTACTGTGAGGTTCGGACCTAATAGTGCTCTGCTCGCAGCGAGGGACCTGGCACCGTTTTATTGTTTAAAGCCAGGAAGTAAGTTGTCCTCTTTGCTCCTGAAATACAGCGGGAAAATAAACAACACCAACAACCAAAAAGCAAAACCAAAAACTGCTGTTAAGCACTCACTAGAACCAAGGCTTGTTTCTCGCTGTGGTCCCAGAGAAGTAAGAGGCCCCTGTCATGATCAGGGCCTTGGAATCAGGAAATGAACAAACCCCAACTGGCTTTGGGGATGAATGTGTGTAATTCCAGTCGACAATGGGGCAAGAACCCACCACCGCCAAAAGGTGACCTGATTCTGAGGCTAAAGAACTGAATGAAGAGAGTTAGTAAAATTTCTCCAAAGGGAGAAAGTGAGTGAGGGCAGAGGGCAAAGTTGGGAGTTGGTGGAAAGGAAGGAAGAGATAGCAAGAAAGAGAATAAAAAAAAAATGAACCTTCCATTTAAGTAATTCTTGTCCAGTCTCTCTCTTCCCTCACTAATACCAGAGAATTTCTTTTTGGGGTGGCAATATGACCAAGAGCAAAAACTACATCTGTCCAGCCTTACTTGCAGCCAGTGGTGTCTGGTACATACAAACAAAAGTCTCCAGGTGGAACTTTTGGGGAAGCCCTTTAAAATGGGCAGACAGGGATGGCTTTGCCAACACAGCCCCTCCGAGTTGGAGGTGGACCAGTCCTGCATGCCAAATGTTGTAGGTTTGATCCCTGGTTGGGGTGCGTATGGAAGGTGACTGATCAGCGTTTCTCTCTTGCATTGATCTCTCTCTCTCTCTTTCTCTCCTCCTCCTTCCTTGCTCTCTAAAAATCAATAAAAAACATATCCTTTGGTAAGAATTAAAATATATGCAGGGTCCGGCACAAATAACGCTTCTTTTTTATTACAGAATCTTTTATTACAAAATCGTAGGCATGTAATTCTGTAACATAATAATATCACATTCAAGCATGCCATATGACATATTAAGTGAAATGTTCAAATTAAAACTATATATTATCACACCCATATTATTACTGTACCAACCACACTCGAGCACGCCTTACTTCAGCTGGACCCTGTATATGGGCCCTTAAAGGAGGTGCTGGTACACATTAACAGGAGTTCCAGAGAAGAGGGTAGAGGAGAATGGAAAAGTAGTATCTGAAGAAATAATGGGTGAAATTTTTCTAGAAGTAAAGAGAAACTGGAGCATTCAGATTGAAAGTATACTGGGTACTAAGGAAGATAAATAAAAATAAATCTACATTTAGACATGTTGCAGAACTCAAAGGACAAAGCAAATAATAAAATCTTCTAGAGAATAAAAGATTACCTACCAAAACTGACAGGCTGACAACAGTCTTCATCAACAACATGTACTAGAAGACTAAAAATTGTCGAAAGAAAATAAATGTCAACCTATGTTTTATAGCCAGTGTCAGCCTCTGTTTTCCCGCAGAGGTGCAAGACACACAGCAACCACTACATTGATATGGCAGTGAGTTTAATACTGATTGTACGAAGTTTTAAAACCTTATATTTTAATTATGAATGTCAACTATTAGAGCTCAAACTCCCCTAAACAACATTCAGGGTGTGGTGGTGTGTTCTGTAATTAAAAGTGCAACGCAATCTTGGAATAAGAAGATGGAGCCATGAAGTAACTTTAATTTTCACTAGAATAATTGTCAAGTATAAACTTAAAAAATTTAAGGCTAACCACTAAAAGTGGAGGCGGGGGGGAGAGAACATAAAATATCTGTAATGGTAAAAGAAGGAAGGGAAAGAGTTGGAAAAAAATAATTAGCATGGTAAGTAATCATAAATTACAGTAATAGAAATAAATCCAAATGTATCAGTCATCACAGTAATTGTGTCAGATTATTTAAATTTTACTACTTGCTGTTTAAAAGAGAGAGCTAAAACTTAGAAGGTTGAAAATAAAATAATGTAAAAATTACAGTAGTCAAACAGCAACCAAAATAAAATTGCTATGGCTATATTAACATAATGCAAAACATTTACATGAAAGTTTATGTGCAACAAAGGACTCATATCCAGACTATGTAAAAAACTTTCACAACACAGTGGTAGGCAAATAGCCTAGTGAAAAACAGCTAAAGATTTGAACAGACCTTTTACCAAGGAAGATATACAGATGACAAATGTATGAAAAGATTCTCAATATCATCAGTCATTAGGGAAATTCAAATTAAAATCACAGACACTATATACCACTAGAATCACTAAAATTGAAAGACTGATGAGTACCAAGTTTAGCAAAGATGCGGAGCACCTGGAGCACTGGTTGGAATGCATTCACTTTGGAATTTTTTTTTCTTTTGTTTCTTATAAAGTTAAACATAGGCTTATCAGATGATCCAGTGATTCTGCTAGGTATTGGGAAATGAATATATATCTTTTAAAAAAAGATTTTTATTTATTTATCTTTAGAGGGGAAGGGAAGGAGAGAGGGAGAGAAATATCAATGTATGGTTGCCTCTCGTGTGTCCCCTGCTGGGAACTGGCGTGCAACCCAGGCATGTGCCCGGACTAGGAATCGAACTGCGATCCCTTGGACTGCAAGCCCGAGCTCAATCCATTGAGCTATGCCAGCCAGGCTGAATATATATCTTTATAAAGAGTTTGAGTAATTGCCCAAAACTAGAAGCAACCCCAAATGTTCACTGACTGATGATAAACAGATTGGCCTAGCCATACAGTGGAATACTACTGGGCAATGAAAAGGAATGGACTGTTGATTCATATAATAACAAGGACGAAGTTCAAAGGATTAATCTAAGTGAAAGAGGCCAGGCACAAAAGTCCTTTTATTGTATGGTTCCATTTATATGAAATTCTAAAAAAGACAAGAAGACTATACTGATAGGAAACAGATCACTGATTATCAGGTTATGGAGAGAAGGGGATTGACTGCAAAATGGCACAAGGAAAGTTTGGGTGGTTGATGGGGTTACACAACTATGTTCAGTTTATACAAATTTATCTAAGTGTTCACATAGAATCTGAATTTTTTTTTTAACTCCACAAATTTTATGTAAATTGTGCTTCAGTAAAACTTAACCTCCCAAAAAGGACTAATACAAAAGCATTAGTTGGGATAAAGAGGCTCACTACAAATTAATGAAAGCAGCATTTCACCATGAATATTTAATAATTTTGAAGTTGTACATATTTCACAATATAGTCTCAGCATATATAATGCAATAATTAATGTAATTAATTACCCAGAGAGGTTGACAAATTAACTTCTAATGGGAGATTTACAAACCATTCTCAAAATGACAAATTGATGACAAATTAATGACAACCTCAGTATGAGGTTGACAAATTAACTTCTAATGGGAGATTTACAAACCATTCTCAGTATGAATTATATGACTATAATTTTCTGTGTCAACATCCCATGATATTTTAAAGGGAAGTTTATTCTAAAACAATCAATATTCTTCATTTTATAATTAGATGCTTTATTTTGACAGACTCATTCAGTTACAGTGTTCTGGTGCTAAGAAAGTGTTTATGTTGTGATCATCACAATTGAAAGTTAAGAATATTTAATTTTATTGGATTTTTAAAATTGATTTGAGAAAGGGAGAGAGAGAGAGAGACACATCAGTTTGTCATTCCACTTATGTACGCGTTCACTGGTTGATTCTTGTATGTGCCCTGACTGCGATTGAACTCCACAGCCTTGGCATATTGGGACGGTATTTTTCCTGCCAGGCCTTGGATCTTTAAGATGATTCTTTTTTGTTTAAAAGTATTTTATATTTCTGCCACTTGACTCACTCTTTACTCAGCACCAGAAGCCTAGTGATTTGTGAGTATAGCTTGGAAATTTCCAGCTGACTCACCGAGATTCAGTAGCTGTGATGTACCAAATCAAGATGTCAGACAAAGATGTAAGTGGTTCCTTAACTATAAAGATTTCCTCCTCATCAAAGCCATATAGGTTGGATTGTTGCATTTGGAGAATTCCTTTGAAGAAAGCTGTTGTGCTTTCTTCAAAGCCACCGTCCTAAATGGGGATTGGGAGGTTTCTTCCTTTTTCCTCAGGCCTGTTGAAAGAGGTTTCAACGGGACTCTAAAGAGAGCTTGGTACAGGTCCCCTTGCAGTGAGGGAGACATAATAGACTGGTGTCCTGCCTTCTGGCCAGCAAGCCTTGAGGACAAGAAATAGACTGCATGGCTGCTTGGGTGACAGAGCAAAGGGCCTAGCACATCCATTGAGATCATTGCGCATTTCTTGGGTGTGTTAGCTTGTGGCCCAGATAGGTTGAGAGAGATCAGTCGCCAATGGCTGAGGGTGTAGATTCTCCAAGAACGTGTCCAGTAGGGCCACCTGAAGGGGCAAACAGGCTTCCTTGAGGACAAGCTATGAATGGACCACCAGATTCTTCAGGGTCTGAGGAAAGAGTGGTCAGTTGCTTGAATAGCATTCATTAGCCAGGTCAGGAGATCTGTAAGTGAGAAGCCGTCATTGGTAGCATTGGGTTGGGGGTAATCCAAAGAACCCTCAGAAGGATCCATTGAAATCTGCTTTTAACTTCCTTTAAAATTTTAAAACTTGATGGGTTTGGAGAGTGTGCAGTCAGGTTATGACTGTTAGTCTAGTAACAACCTTTGGGCTTAAATCCCTGTCCTTCCCGCTCCACTTCAACCCTGGAGAAAGTCAGAAATGGCATCTCGCCAGCACCTAGTAAGGGAGGGAGGTGAGTCCAAAAAGCAGGCCAGGGCACCCTTGCAGGCAGGTGGCTACCTCCAGGCTCCCTGAATGTTAGGGGAAAGGGTTGGAGCAGTCTAATCTTTGGAGTGGAAACTTTGCCTCTTGTCACGTGGGCCTGTTCTGGAGATTCGAGTTCTGAAACACAGCACACATTCTTTTATCATGGGGTCTTGTACTTGCTGTTGCCATTTCTCCCTCAGGAGGTTTCCTTGCTTTGCTCCTTGACCCCCTTAGGGTCTTTGTTAATGTGTGGTCTCCTCACTGAGTCCTTCCCTGACTTCTGTATTCATCATTCAGACCACCCACTCTGTTCCCCTTTAAGCCCTTATTCTGCTTTGTTTTTGCTTTGTATTACTCATTATATAAAGGTCTGTCTGGAAAAAGTCCAGCCATGGTTAACATAACAAAAATGGTTTCTGCGTCATTGATGTAACCTGGCAGCCGAGGAGGGTGGACTGGAATGTGCATGTGTGGACGATGATGACTTCACTGTACTAGTCAGTGGGGGCATTAGGCACTGTTGAGTGAACATGTGTACTGTGTGGCCATCACGTTCCAAAGGACTGAGCAAGTAGAGAAACAAATCTGCATCAAATTTTGCATTAAGCTTGAATATTTGGATGATTCAGAAGGATGCAGCTATGGGCAACTGGTGATTGGCAGCTTCATCACAACAGCGCGCAACAATGTGCACACTCATGCATCAGTCTCATGCGGAGTTTTTTGGCAAAACATAGAATCGCCCAAGTAATTCAGCACCTCTCCAGCCCAGATTTGGTGACTTCTGGCTTTTCCAAAAACTAAAATCACCTTTGAAAGGCAAGATTTTAGACTGTTAATGAGATTCAGGAAAATATGACAGGGCAGCTGATGGTGATTGGAGAACTGTGTGAGGTCCCAAGGTGCCTGCTTCGAAGGGGACTGAGGCATCATTGTCCTTTGTACAGTGTTTCTGTATCATGTGTCTTTCCATAGCACGTGGCCGGATACTTTCCGGACAGACCTTGTATTTTATGTCTTGCTGCGTCATGTCATGGTTTCGGTGTTAGAGTGTTTTTCCCTCTCAAACATCAACTCCATCAAGGGCAAGGGCTTCATTGTTCTTTCCCCTGTTATGTCTCCAGTGCCCAGAACAGTAGAATGTACTCATTCAACAAATATTTAATTATCAAATTGAGACTCTTTTGTGACTTAAAGAATGATAGTAGCCCTGGCTGATGTGGCTCAGTGGATTGGGCACCAGCCTGCGAACCAAAAGGTCACTGATTCGAATCCCAGTGAGAGCACGTGCCTGGGTTGAGGGCCAGGCCCCCAGTAGGGAGTACGCAGCAGCCAACCACACACTGGTGTTTCTCTCTCTCTCTCTCTTCCACTCTCTAAAAATAAATAAATAACATCTTTTAAAAAGATGAATAAATGTATTTACTCATGATTATCACTTGAGTAATCTTAAAACATACTTGTTGAATAATTATTCTTTTTCTTTTTCTAAACAGTTTTATTGATATATAATTAAGATACCATGCAATTCACCCATTTGAAGTGTGTAATTTAATAGTTTTTAATATATTTACAGAGTTGTGCAACCATAACCTCAGTCAATTTTAGAATGTTTTCATGACCTTGAAAAGAAACTTCATACTCCTTAGCCATCATTAGCCTGTTCTTTCCCCAGCCCTAGTCATCTGTTAATCTGCTTTGTGTCTCTACAGATTGCTGACTCTGGACATTTCATATAAATGGAATCATACAATATATGGTTCTTTGTGACTATTTTCTTTTACTTAGCATAATGTTTTCAATGTTAATACATATTGTGTGTATCAATATTTTATCTCTGTTTATGGCTGAATAATATTTCACTTCGTGGATATACCAGGCACACTGTTATACTTTTACCTATTGATGGACATTTGGGTAGTTTCCACTTTTATGAATGATGCTGTTAAAATTTATGTATAAGTTTTGTATGGATGCCTGTTCTCAGTTCTCTTGGGTCTGTACTTAGGAGTGGAATTGCTCGATTACATGCTTACTCTATGTCTAATCTTTTGAGGAACTTTTGGACTGTTTCCCAAAGTGGCTGCAACATTTTACATTCTCACCAGCAGTGTACGAGGGTTCCAGTTTCTCCACTTCCTTGCTGTACTTGTTATCCAACACTTACTATCTGAGTTTCTTATTTTAGCCATCCTAGTGGATGTGACGTAGTGTCTCCTGGTTCGGGTTTTTATTCCTCTGGTGACCGATGGCACTGAACATCATCTCATGTGTTGGTTGGCCACTTCTCTTTCTTTTGGAGGATGTCTATTCAGATCCTTTGCTTGTTTTTAAAAATTGAGTTATTGCTTTGTTATTGTCTTTTGCTTTTGACTAGGTTTTTATTTTTATTGGTTCTCATTTTCTTTCCTACCCTTCTTCAGGTAGAAGAGGTGAAGCGACGGCAATACTCCCTCGCGTTCAGCTCGGCTGGAGCCCAGGCTCAGACCTACCATGTCAGCTTTGAGACTTTGGCTGAGTACCAGAGATGGCAACGGCAGGCATCCAAGGTGATGAGCTGTCAGATGTCATGATGTGGAGATAAGAATGTAGGAGTCCAACAGAAATGTATTTTGAAACTAAACTTATTCCCAAGAGAACAAATTACAATTATTACACATTTTATTCTTTCTAAGGTCTTTTTCTAAGTATACAATGAATGAAATTGAGGAATTCCACCAGGTTCTTAACTTATTTATATTTGTAGAGGACAAAATGCTTTCAGAAGTGTTTTCAGGTTCATTTACCTACATCCCATTTCTGTGTGGAGGGTAGGTCCTTGAAGGAGTGGGATTAAAATGACTTGCCCTCAGCCACAGTAGCTGGTGGCAGATGGAAGCATCCCCTAACTGGTAGCCTAGTTTTCTTGGTCTGGGTGTATTTGGCACCACTTTGATGGTCCACTTAAGATTTGTACTTGTCGATGGGACACGACCTAGGATCCTTTCACAGACCATTCTTCTGTGTGCTCAGGACAATCGGCTTTTCAGTGTAATTACTGCTTTCTTAGCCTGTCATGATGAAGTGCTTTAAAACTGTATTGCAACTTTCAGACCTGTTTGTTTTCCTGGTTATCTCTGCAGAACTTGAACACGTTTTTGTTCGTGGAGCTAAGTAGTTTCTTAAAGGGCCGTTTTAGTGTTACGACCTTTCGTCACAACATAAATGGCTTTTCCAGTGATGTTTTGTTTTTCAAAACTTGTTTTTCAGAACTCATGTTTTATTAGCATATCATTATAGAAATAATAAACTTTGTTTTGGTTTTATTGAATTTTCTGTACTTATGTAATAATATCTGCTCATGATAAAACTATCATGGTTTCAATTTTCAGTAGCTATTCCATTCTTCTACCCTGAGAATTAAAAATTTTTGAGCATCTTTTGCATGCTAAGCAGTGTGCTGTGTTCTTGGTTATTTAATTTTATCCTCACAGCAGATGAAGAAACCATACGAGTAAGCAGTGCACAGCCCATGTGGCTACAAAAAGCCCTATCTTTCAATATCACACTGCCTCCCAAAGTTTTTTAATATTTTATTTATTTATCTTTAGAGAGGAAGGGAAGGAGAGAAGGAGAGAAACATCAATGTATGGAACTGGCCTGCAACCCAGGCATGTGCCCCGACTGGGAATCGAACCACAATCGTGTGGTTTGCTGGCCCACCCTCAATCCACTGAGCCACATCAGCCAGGGCCCAAAATTTTGTAGTTATCTTGAGTCACCTTAATGTTACTTCTTGCATGGAATGTTACTTTTCCATCTTTACGATTTATATGTTTTTTATCTTTTGCTTATAGACACTTCACAGCATATCTTTGGGCTTTCCTACCAGCTTATGGATTTTATAAATGAATAATGGGATCTCGTTACCATTTTTTCATTCCCATCCTTTTAGTCCGTGCTTTTTTGTGTGAATGTCATCCCGTACTGTGTTGGGTGAGAGCATACAGTACAAGCTCAGACAGCTCTTTCCTTTGACCTCACTCAGGTGGTGTCCCAGCGAATCAGTACTGTCGATCTCTCGTGTTACAGCCTTGAGGAGGTTCCTGAGCATCTCTTCTACAGTCAAGATATCACCTACCTCAACTTGCGACACAACTTCATGCAACTAGAGAGACCGGGGGGACTTGACACTCTGTACAAGTACGTGGAGAATAGGTGCTCAGGCTAATTTGTGAAAATGAATCATAATCGGTATCTTCGTGGTTTAGACCCCAGGCGAGCGTGCTTACCTTCATATATATTTGAAAATTTCCTTCCATTTTGAAAAGGAAGTAAAATTTTTTATTTATACAGTTTTCCAATTTTCCGTCCCCTCTCTATCAAACAGAAAATAGATGCAAAAGTTTTGTTGTGGAGGCAACGCTGAGCTGCTGTTGATCTGGATTATCTTTTTATGGGAGTTACTGACAGTCGCCAAGGCAAATTGAGAGTCCGCTTATGGGAGTTTTTGGATCAGAAGTATCAAACATAATCGACTTACAGGGAATAGGCCTAATTTTAAGAAATTCACTCCTAGCTTAGGGCTTTTATCTTACCTGTGTGTATGTGCTCCTGCAAACTCTCTAGCCTTTTATTGGCCATGAAACTTCTCTTTTAATAAAGGAACCATTTCGTCCCTAAGGGACCATAGTATGACCCATATGTTTTCAATCTCCTTCGTTAGAATACCGGTATGTTTCCCATTACCACTCTCCACTCATGTCCCTTCCCTCTTCCCTTTAAAAACGGATGGCAGTGAATAAATATATGGTGTAAGTAACTGTCTGGGATTCTTGTGGGGAGGGGAGAAATTGGAAATAAGAGCAATCAAATTAACATGGTGATTAAAAAGATAATACACACTGAAATGACATTTTACACACTTCCTTAATAACTGATATTTCTAGAATAAATTTCAGAAAGTTCTATTATTTTCATCTCATGTTTTACAAAGTTTTTTAAGTGTAGGCCTATATTTAGTAGTGGGATAATTGCTTTAATAATATTGATATGTAAAAAGTAAAAACAGGCTATAGTTGTAAGGAAGTAGGTTTCTAGCATTTCCTTCGAAGTTGCTATGAAAACAGGGTTAATCTAGTTTGAGGGCTGAGTTAAGAATTCAAAAGTTAAGGCATCAAGGCCACGGTCAGTATTCAGTGTCAGTACAATTAGAAATCAAGAATTGAAAATTTGGGAGAGGAGCATTAGAGTGAGGTACCGAGGACCTGAATCTAGAAGCAGATGGTGCAGAGCTTCATTGTGGAGAACACCACCTCAGCCTTATCATCTGGCTTTAGTAAGGACGTAATAATCAAATATAATACTCCCACGTAGAATTACCAGAGGGACTCCTATGGATCCATTTGAGGTTGATACTATCTCTAGCTAAGACTGCGTAAGATACTTTTACTTGTCTGAACAAAACAGAAACACTAGTAATTTCTATTTCGTATTGTATATCAGATCACATTACAGTAAAACTGCATATTACGTACATATCTCAAGCTTGAGTAAGTGGCTCATTCATTTCAAGTGACATTTGAGCCAACATAATTTCAGTATGAAAAAAAGTTGCTTATGAGACTTGATTTGCATGTTCATTAGCTATTTCTGTGTCCATGAGTTGATTAACTGTTGCAAGGCATTTGTATGTTACATTGCACGTAGAAATTTAATAAAGGAAAAGATTTCAAGTATATCAGTTTGACTTGAAAAATAGTTGTGTCAGCGTGAGCTTTTCTTCAAGGCCACCTTTCTAAGCATAAGAGAGAATTCCTCACTCACTAGACCTGGTTTCCTTGATAGCTTGGACTTAGTATTGGCCATCCGACGTCTGTGCCGTGTGCGGTGTTTGGCAGTACAGTGAGTGTTTCATAAGTATTTGTGGATCAAATTCTGTGGCAAGCATTTGAAATAGGTCACTTTTTCATTCAGTAATATATATTATAATTTGTGCCTTTGCTTTTTAGATTTTCTCAGCTGAAGGGCCTGAACTTGTCCCATAATAAACTTGGGTTGTTTCCTGTATTGTTATGTGAGATTTCAACCCTCACTGAGCTAAATCTTTCCTGTAATGGATTTCACGACCTTCCAAGTCAGATTGGCAATCTCCTAAAGTAAGTATCTTGACTCTTACTACATTTTTCATCTCCTGTGCAGGATGTTACTTGTCTGGCACTTGGAATGAAGGTAGAACCGTGAGCTCTCGTGGGGAAATCCTGTCATTACGGGGGTTCTAGTCAGCAGCAGTTACTTGCCTGGAGCAGGGACGAGTCACCCTCCACAGCAGAGCCTCTGGCTGTTTTCGGTGTTGGAGGGACCGTCAGTGTCAGTTGTGAAGCCATCATCATATTAGTGAGTTTCTGTAGATGGACTTGGGACATTTTATCATTTATCAGATTCATAATAAATTAGTGACATAAATTAGAATCCATAATTCTAGTTCTATCCATTCCAATTAAAACCTTTCATAAAATATACTTGCTTTGATTTCTTTCTACAGTCTTCAAACTCTCTGTCTTGATGGCAACTTTCTGACTACTTTGCCTGAAGAGCTGGGAAATCTGCAACAACTTTCCTGCCTGGGAATCTCCTTCAACAACTTTAGCCAAATTCCCGAGGTTTATGAGAAACTTACAATGTTAGATAAAGTGGTTATGGCAGGAAATCAACTGGAAGTTTTAAACCTCGGGGTGCTGAACAGGATGAGCCACATCAAACATGTAGATTTAAGGTAAGGTCATTTGTCACCTACCTTCTTAGGTGGACCTCCAGTGGACCTTTAAGTTCTCTCTTTATAAAGACTTCCTTAAAACATTAGGCTTTAAAAAAAATTTTTTTTAAATTGTTATTCAAGTACAGTTGTCTCCATTTTCCCTCCACCACTCCCCCTCAACCCGAGCCGTCCCACCCTTGATCCTACCCACTTTGGTTTTGTCCGTGTGTCCTTTATTTTCAAAGCTGTAATGAAGTTTCACCTTTCACTCATTAGCCGGATTATGAATGAGGTATATAGGTGTACCATATGATAGCAACTTCAAATTGCCTTCGACAAAGGTTGTTCTAACTTACCTTCCCAGCCACATTTTATGAGAATTCCCATTTCCTCACACCCTTATCAATGTTGGATTTTGGCAACCTATTTAATTATTGTCATTGCAGTAGGTAGAAACAGTAGTTTATGTTTTAATCAATTTATGTGAGTGAGGTTCAGCATCTTATATGCTTATTGATGGGCAATGTTTTTTTTTTTAAATAAACTTAACCATTTTTCTACTTAATCATTGGGTTTCTTGATATCCATTGTATTATAATTAAAATGTTAAAGATTTCCTGCTAATAATTTTTATAGTAATTTTATTTTGTAGTTATCTTCTTAAAGACATACTAGATGTTACTTCATTTACACTAAACCATTGATATCCTTGTAAAGACATAATAATAAGAATTTTTTGAAATACAGGAAAATGAGAACAAGCCTATGTGCATTAAATCATACACTTAAAGAGAACTAAGAAGCTTTTTTCTATAACTTGGCCTTTATTCCATATAGATAGAGATTATTTTCCTCTCCATTAATTAATGGAATGTGAGTCTTGGCACTAGAAAGAGTAGGCAGAGCAATGGAAGGAAGTGTGGCTGCTTCCTCTTGCCCTTGTCCTGGTGCTCCCTGCCTGCCGTGCTGCTCACAGACTCGGATGGTTCCGTTCACCTTCTCGTTCCTTCGTCATACTCCTTCATCCCTACCTGACTCTGTTAGGTATTTGGATGGAAGTTTTTAACTAAAAGTTTTTTGGGAAGGAAAAGGGGATCATATCTCTTTTTCTTTTGATAAACACATTTAATAGATTTTATTTCTAATGATTTTCTTATTTCTGAATGTTAAGGATGAACCATTTGAAAACCATGGTTATTGAAAATCTGGAGGGAAATAAATACATTACCCACATGGATCTGCGGGACAATCAACTGGCTGACTTAGATCTTAGCTCCTTATGTAGCCTGGAGCAGCTGCACTGTGAGCGGAACCAGCTGAGGGAGCTGACACTCAGTGGCTTCTCCCTTCGAACTCTCTACGCCAATTCGAACAGTGAGTTCTTCTCTGGCCTCCTGTTTTTTCTCCTGTAGCTGGCATCAGAGCTTTCTAAGAACAGTGGCAAGTGCAGTGTGTTCCTCAGCCACTCTGCAGAGTTTGAGGTTCATTGAGACTTAGATTTATGCTTTAAGTTTGCTGTCAACACTTAAGTGGTTAAGATATGCGTGAAAAAGACATCATAGGATACTTGAACTTTACTAGGTGCCATATATTGAGTAAATACAGCCCTTTGCCAGTTTCTAATGTAAAATCTTGTGGTGCCTCAATTTTACAGTGAGAAGCCCCTCGTTTCAAGAGTGATTTGCTCCAGGAATATTTTTCAATGTAAAAGGTTTCTTATTTGTCAAAGCCATTCATTTCATGCAGAGTTCTTCTTTACCAAAGAGGTTATAATTTTTCTGTGTTTAAAGAAGGAAAGGAAAAGATGTTCAGTTTCACTAAGTGTCAAAGAAGTGCAGATTTCGATAATACCATTTATACTCATCAAATTAAAAAAAGAAGACTAAGTGCTTTTGAAGACAGGGAGAAGCAGCCCCACACACTGCCAGTGCGAGGGTTGTTGGTAAGACCGCCTCTGAGAGCAGCATAAAGGTGTCAGGGGAGTTGAAGGTACATGGAGCCCACATTCTAGCAGCTCCCTTGCTTGGAGTGTCTCCCAAAGACGTTTCCCATGTGCAGGAGGCACGTTCAAGAGTGTTTATCTGGGCGTTGTTTGTTATAGTGAAGAAATGTTTTTAAATGACAATAGGAAAAGGAGTAAACAGTGATATGTTTGTATAATCGATTATTACATAGCAGTGGAAATCAGTGTACTAAAGCTTAGCGTTTTATCCATTAATTTATCCATTAATATGGATAAATCTCAGAAACACTTTTTAAAAAAATATTTTAGTTTATTTTTAGAGAGAGAGGAGGGGAGGGAGGAAGGGGGGAAATAAACATCGATGGGTTGCCTCTTGCACTCTCCCAGCCAGGGACTTGGCCCACACCCAGGCATGGGCCCAGACTCAGAATCAAACCAGCGACCTTCAGTTTGCAGGATGATACCCAGCCCCTGAGTCACATCAGTCAGAGCTCAGAAACACTTTTGAGTAAAAAAAGAAAGTACATAATTATGTGTATGCTATGATAGTTATTATCAAATTTTTAAACACACAAAAATGTTGTTTTCTTATCTATAAGTACGCCATAACACTATGAAAGAATCCATGGGAACGCTAAAAATCACATTCAGGATAATGTTTACTTCTTGGTATGTGCAGTGTTTTAATTCTTACTTAAAAAGTATGAAGGCTGTAAGGCAGAATGTGGGGATTTGTTAAAAGCTAGATGATGAGTCAAAGAGTGTTCATTATACTTTTCTGTATTTCTAATGACTGTACATTATTAGGATAAAAGATAGTTAAGGACTTCTCTTGACTGCCTTTAATCATGTTACAGAAGCTTCAGGTTGTGGCTTAGGTTAATTGCTGGGATCAGAATAGTGTCACAGCTGATGAGTGTTGACTTGTGTTCTTTATAGATAATGTGAGATGGTAGGAGGTCTTTTGCCATGGAAATGTTCATTGCCAGGCCCATTTTCTTCTTTTTTAAAATTTTTTTAAAAATTTAATTCTTGTTCAAGTACAGTTTTCTGTCTTATATTCCCAGCCCCGCCCCGCCCAGTGCTCCCCACCTCCCTCCCATTTCCGCCCCCCACCTTAGTTATTGTCCATGTGTCCTTTATACTTGTTCATGTGAGTCCATCCCCTTTTCCCCTGTGATTCTCTCCCCTCTCCCCTCTGGTCCCTGTCAGCCTGTTCCATATTTGAGTGTCTTTGGTCATATTTTGCTTGCTTGTTTGTTTTGAAGTCTAGATTCCTGTTAATGGTGATATCATATGGTATTTCTCTTTCACCGCCTGGCTTCTTTTTTTCTTTTTTAAAGATTTTATTAATTTACTCTTAGAGAGGGGTAAGGGAGGGAGAAAGAGAGGGAGAGAAACATCAATGTGTGAGAGATACATCAGTCTGTTGACTCTCGCACGCCCCCAACTGGGGACCTGGCCTGAAATCCAGGCATGTGCTCTGACTGGCAGTTGAACTGGCGGCCTTTCCGTTTCCAGGCCAGCACTCCATCCACTGAGCCCCACCAGCCAGGGCTCCATTTTCTGTTCTTAATGTATCTAAGGAATCTGAGTGACTGGCCCTGTGGAATAAGACCTCACTGACGTAGATGCAGTCCTTGGTAATGGAGATTCTATCCCAGTACTGGAATAGGTGGGGCCTGTTTGAAGTTAGCTACTCTCTTTACAGAATCCTTAAATTCAACCACCTGGAAGAATTCACATCAACATTTGCAGTTTTGAACTGCTCTGTCTGGTGTGGCTCAGTGGGTTGAGTGCTGGCCTGCCAACCAAAGGGTCGCAGGTTCAGTTTCCATTTAGGGCACATGTCTGGGTACGGGCCAGGTCCCTATCAGGGGGCATGTGAGAGGCAATCACACATTGATGTTTCTATGTTTCTATCTCTTTTTCCCTCCCTTCCCCTCTCTCTGAAAAAAAATAAATAAAATCTTTTTTAAAAAGTGAAAAAACTCAGCTTTGCAAAAGAAGTTACCCAAACGATCAGTTAATATAACAAAAGGCACTCAACTGCACTAGTCATCAGGGATGTGCAAATTGAAACTCCAGTGTGATACCATTACACACCTACCAGAAGGACTAGAATGAAAAAGGCTGAAAATCCGAGTGTCAGCTGTTGGGAGTGTAAATTGGTACAACCACTTTGGAAAACTGGCCAGTACTGTCTTCTAAAGCTGAACATCTCAGCTCCTCTACTCAACAGTTCCTCTCTTAAGCTTATACTCAGTGTAAATGCTTATGTTAGTCCACAAAAGACATGGGGAAAATTTATAGTAATCCCACCTGGAAAAGACTTAAATGCTCTAAAACTCTAAAATGGAGAAATTTTACACTTACATGAACAGTTTTAGACTGCCAATAGGATGAATGAATTACAACCATATGTGATAATATGAACAGATTCCACAAGTAGAATGTTGGGTGAATGAAGCCTGATCAAAAACTTTATGTGCAGTGTGTGTGTGCGTGTGTGTGTGTGTGTGTGTGTGCGTAAATAGGCCGAAATAGCGGGTGGTGCAGGGAGTCAGGATGTGGTGGCAGTGACTGGAGGGCAGACAAGGGGACGGGTCACGTTCTGTTTCTCACTCTGGGCACTGGTCACACTTTGTGTCCTGTTTGTAAAAATTCATTGATCTGTACACTTAAGATCATATTTATGTTTTACTTTAATTGAAAGTTAAAATATTGCCAGTAAAAATCCAATTACGGTTTTTTTTAAAAAAACCCAAGTAGTTACTGTTAACATTGAACAACTGCCTGATCTGGTGTGAACCCAGTACAGCACACAGGATCCTTCATCAGTTGTCCGGTTTGGTCTTCAAACTGGGCTCAAGCGGGTAGTGTGAATTACCTACTGGTTTTTGTCTTCAGTTCACGGCAGTAGGTGACGTCAGTCTCCTCTCTGGTGATGTCACTAAGCCACTTCTGCCTCATTACACTCAGTTACTTTCTTCTTTAGGGAATGTTACTAACACCCATTTGTGTCTGATTAGGGCTGACAGCAGTGAATGTCTATCCAGTCCCCAGTCTTCTCACTTCTCTAGAACTTTCCAGGTGAGTGTGTCTCATGAGGGTGGTGCTTGTTTGATTCCTAATATTTAAGAGATGTATGCAGATAATTTGTAGAAGAAATCTAAATGTATTTGTACAAGAAATCTAAATATATTGAAATATTTGGGTAACCCGGAGAAGGACAAAAGGATGAGTGGAAGAATTAGTCTAATTCCCATACTGTCTAGTTAAAGGAAGGCTCCTTTTGAAACAGAAATGGGCCAGTGAATCACTTGTTCTTAAAATCTATGAATTTAGGGGAGGTGAATCAGAACATTGATTTCCTTTTCGCCAGTTGGAA
Source organism: Sturnira hondurensis (assembly GCF_014824575.4). Classification (NCBI taxonomy): domain Eukaryota; kingdom Metazoa; phylum Chordata; class Mammalia; order Chiroptera; family Phyllostomidae; genus Sturnira; species Sturnira hondurensis. The sequence continues at coordinate 3,462,836 of NW_028087376.1, read as the reverse complement.
TGAGATAATTCTTCGTTTTAAATAGTATTTTATTTTGAATTTTTTCTTATTTGTTTGGTACTCTTGTGACTTACGTTGGTCTGATTTTCAGAAAGATATTAATTATATTTAGAATTGCATTAACTTCTGGTGCTGGTCAAGAGTTAATGTAAATGAGGTTTGTTTTCTTTCCTTCATTCATTTTTAATGTTAGTCATTCAGGGTTCAGTGGTTGAATTTTACAGTCTGTGGGAGAGTTTGACAAACAGTTAAGGCCAACTTCGTAAGTGCTGTGAGCAGAGAGTACACAGGGCAGTGGGCAGAGTCCTGTGTCAGCAAGATTATTGCAAAGATTAAATGAGATAAAAAATGCAAAATATGCAAATAATGCCTGCCATAAAATAGTCTCTCGATAAATATTTGTTGCTACCACCAGTTTTCTTTCTCTTGTTATTTTATTATTATTATTATTAAGCTGTTCTAGCTTCCCTTCCATGCATTTCTTTGTCATATCTTCCTGGCAAAACCCCAGTATGGATCAATAATAAGGTTTACCTTCTCCACTGAGCTTGATCCTTGCTGAAGAAAATCAGTGGTCACCACTTTACATTCATGATTTCCAACCTCATCTGGAGCTTACTGGTCTTAACTGTTAGCTCCTTCCATATTCTGGGCACCCGCCCCCGGTCGCTCAGCTTCCCTCGGCTGCACTGCGCTTCATCTTCTCCTACTTGACTGAGAAAGTAGAGGCCATCTTGGGTGATATCCCTCAGCTTCCTTCCCACTTTGCTTAAATTCACGTAGATTCACATCTGTCCTCAGCTTCTTTCCTCTCCTCAGGCCAGTGCAGCCATCTGTGCCTTTGATCCCATCCACTCGCTCCCCCCGTCCTGTTGGTCAGCTTCCTCCTCCTCTGGCCTGCGTTCACTGTCTTCCTTTCCTTGGCCTGTGCACACAATCATATCTCTTGTCTTAACAAGTTCCCTTTATCTTGCAGCTCCTCCAGCTACTGTGGAATCTTTTTCATCACCTTTTGATCTAAATTTCTCTATTATTTGCATTTGGTGGCTCAATTTCTTCATTCCCATTCACTTATCAACCACTGCAACTTGCTTTAGACCTTTTCTTATGGAACTTTTCTATATCAACACTATTATTCTTGCTCTCTTTTCTTCTAGAATGCTGTTTCCAGAGCTGGCTAATACAGTCTAATTTGTTTCAGGTCACCTTAACCGTTCCTTCTGTCTCTCTTGCATATTTTTCTTCCACAGCTAGTCCTTCGACAGTGCCTAGTCCAGGGTCTGTTCTGTCCTTGGCCTGCTCTACTTCTTATTTGATGTGATCTCCTTTATTCCAGTGATTTCAGCTGCGGTTCAGTGTCAGCCAGATTGCCAGCCTAGACCCTCTCCTTTCGGCCTCAGACCCACGTGTCTCATTCCTTACTAAGCCATTTCAACCTGCACACCTCCCAGTACCTTAAACATGTACAAAATTAAACTCACCCACCTCTACACCCCATTTTAACTTGTCTTCTATTTCAGCTTGGGCATTATCCTAAGACAATCATATCCAGATGGACACCACTATAGATTCGTGATTTCCAACCTCATTTGGAGCTTCTTGGTCTTTGGATGTGGCTTTCCCTCTGCTCATCTAGGTCAGAAACCTGGAAGCCGTTTTGATTCTTCTCTCTGCTCTACTCCCATGTCTAATCCATCTCTGGTAGTTTGGCCTTTTCCCTCCTAAATAGTTCTGAAACTCCTCCCCTCCCTTCAGTGTATATCACCACTCCTTTAGGCCCATGTCATTGCCTGTCTGAAATTCTGTAACAGCTCCCTGATTATTCTTCCTTTTACTGATATAATACCTCAAACAGACCTCCGTGTATCCACAGAGTGACCTTTTATTTAAAGTGCAAAACTGACTCATCTCCCCACTGCTTACTAATCCTTCAGTGACCCCACCCCCATACCTGTAGGATAAAGTCACAACCTTCTGGACGTGATTTAGGTCTCTCCAGCCTGACTCTTAATCACTCTCTGCCATGCCACCAAACTGCTTATTATTCTTCTCACATGCGTCATGCCATTTCTTGCCTGTGTGTTCTCACTCATGTTGTCATCTCTTTCTGGGAATGTCCGTCCTCACTTCAGGTCATCATGGCACAAAATCCTTCAGATTCTAACCCAGATGTCATATTTCTCAGGGAGCGCGCCTTGATGCATCCCAGCCCAGCCACCTAGCAGCATCTGCACTTCTACAGCACGTAGCTCATTCTGCCTCCTCGTTTCAGTCGATTGATCCGGAGATACTCTGAGGCCTATGGAGGCTGAGTAACCTCTGAAAATAACCTTTCTTTTACTAGGTGCCTGCCCAGTGCTCTACTAAATATTTGAATTCACATTCTAAATGATTTGCAGCTTCCCCCTCCCACCCCACACCCATCATCCTGTGCCCCTACTGCCTGGCTTTCATTCATTCTGTTCATTTTCTCCAGAACGTACATTTCTTCTCCCCCCACTTATACCTGTGGAAACCCTACTCATCTTCAAAGGTTTGTTTAAAATGCTGTTTCCTCCAGTAAGTCTTTCCTCCTCTCTCCCTCAACCATCGCACTACATGTGTGCCTTCCTGCTGCTGAAAGCCTTTGTGTCTTGTTTGAGCATATTGATCCAGTGAAGCACGTGTGGGTACTTGTCTGTTCACCTTTCAGCAGCGTTCATTGACCACCTAGTGTGTTCCAGGAAGTGCACCCAGAATGCCTTGGAGATGGTGCTCCTGCCCTCGAGGGGCTCATGGGCCAGTTTACGGATGTATTACAGATGAATGAATGAGTTCTACTCGTCATCATAAACAACTTATATTTATTTATTTTTTATAGAAACCTGCTGGAATGTGTCCCAGACTGGGCCTGTGAAGCAAAGAAGATAGAAATATTAGATGTGAGCTATAATCTTCTGACAGAGGTTCCTATGAGGTAAGTGTGTGTTGATGTGGATATTATGTACATGTATGTTAATATGTGTTTGTATGCATGTATTTAATTAGTTTCCTAGATTTGGGTTCCCTTGCATAGGTGCTGTCATTCATTTGTTCGATGAATATTGAGTGCCTGCTGAGTGCACGGCAGGGCGAAGTGCTCTGAGGGGCACAGTCGGGCCAGTGCATCATCTTGGCCTGCGAGAAACTCAGTAAGCAGGGAGTTGGACTTGTGCACAGCTAACTGATAAAACGTAACAGGAGTTGCTGGCGTAGGTGGTGATATGATACTACTAATAATTTTTATTGGATGAATTATTGTGAGCGGGGTGATACTCTATAAACTTCATTTTTATTATCTTATTTACTCCTCTGACAGCCTTATTATATAAGTGTTATCCTCATCTTACAGATGAGGCAGCGAAGGCTTGGCATGGCTAGGTACCTTGCCCAAGGTCACACTTAACCAGGAAATGATAAGAGCTGGCATTTGAATGTGGTCATTCCTGGTTTCACTTTTCATTGCTGCACTGTATAAATAAAATATTTTAGACAATCAGAACTTAAATAATTAGAGAATGGTTCGTGGAGCGTGCGTATTTGGGCAGCCCTTGACAAGATGGTAGGATTTCTGCGTGTGGAGTGGGGAAAGAGAGATGTGCTTTGGGGAAGGGGTAAATGGTGTATTCAGAAGCATTGAAAATTCTGTTTATGTGAGGTGCGAAATGTGTAGTTATCACCTAATGGAGTCTTTAAAACTAAACTGGAGGCTATGCAGTATAGTAGATATGAACCCAAGCTTTGGAGTCGGACCTTAGTTCAAATCCTGATGGTGCCATTTACTACATTCAGTGTGAGGTCTTGGCAAATCAGGCACTAACCCTTCTGACCTTCATAGTTAAATGGACTGGCACATTTTAAGTGCAGAATAGTGGTTTTGTTTTAATAAATTGTGTTACTGATTTATTATAGTTAATTATATTAATATATTCACTGAACTTTTTGGTGCTATCCAGACTTAAAATGTCAGTCGATTTATTCTAGAAATTATTTGCTTAGGTCTGTTCTGTGCTGTTTGCTTTTGTTAATTCACCTTTTCCCGGAATGACCCTCAGGACTTCCTGATGGGTAGTGGGTAAATACACAGCCCTGGCTGCTGTCTCGGGCCAGGCATTTGTCAGAGATTATACTGTCTAGAAAAGTGTGTTTCTGTTCACTTACTGATTTCACTTCAAGATCTAAGGGCAGACTCAGAAAGAAAGACTTAAGTGAGTTTCTTGTGTCTTTGTGCTGTCCTCCCACCCCTGCCCCACCTCCAGAATTCTTAGTAGCTTGAGTCTTAGAAAACTGATGGTGGGACACAATCGCGTGCAGCACCTCCCAGTGCTGGTGGAGCACGTCCCTCTGGAGGTGCTGGACATTCAGCATAACCTGCTCACCCGGCTGCCGGACACCCTCTTCTCCAAGGCCTTAAAGTAAGTCCTGTAGACGGTACGCGGAAGGGCTGAATCATCGGTTTAAACAGACTGCACTGGCTGGTCATGGGGGTGACCTTTGGAACTAGATTTACAGTGTTCACCTCACTGTCCAGCTATGGATAGAGACATTTGCACTTTCCATGAAATAAAATGTGACACTGTTTTATGAGGAGGTAATCTTCAACTCAGAAGTTGAAGTAACCATCAGATACTTAAGTTTTGGTGTTGTAAACAGTTTCAAACAGATGGGGAAGGGTTGGACTTTCATCTTAGAAAATGAATACAGTTATGACCTTTTTTTAAAGATTTTATTTATTTATCTTTAGAGGGAAAGGGAAGGAGAGAGGGAGAGAAATATCAACGTATGGTTGCCTCTAGTGTGTCCCCTGCCGGGAACTGGCCTGCAACCCAGGCATGTGCCCTGACTGGGAATCGAACCGAGATCACCTGATTCGCAGGCCCGTGCTCAATCCACTGAGCTACACCAGCCAGGGCCAGTTATGACCTTTAAAGAGAAATTACAACGTTCTGACACAGCTTCCTTGGCAGTTTTCAGCTTCTGCATTAGGACAAAAGGACATACCAGTTCACTTAGTTTTTGCTTCTAGCTTTATCAAGCTATCATTAAGTTTTTCATTCTCTATTTGCAGCACTTTTTTACTACCTATTTTGATAAGTGCATTTAAAGGTAACTGTTCAGAAGGTGTTATTTGCTTTCACATTGTAAATTAACAATAGATAATATGTCTTCTTATTTTAACACCCATAATCGGGTTTATCTACTGTGTATGTTACCCACCATTCAATAAACATTAGTTTTTAATTATAGCCTTCTGCAATATGGAGAAGGCAGTACTGTCTCCAGTTTAGACATGGAAAAAGACAGAGATAAGCAGTAGTAATTTAACATAAGGCTACAGTAGTGATTTTCAACTGGTGTGCCACCAGAATTTTTAAAACATGCACTATCTGTTATTCAGGACACTGATCTTTTCCCTTGGATTGTCAAATAAAAAAAAAAATGACAACAGCCAACACAACAATAGCCAACTGGTGTGAATGAATTGAAATTATACCTATTTTTTAAAAGATTTTATTTATTTATCTTTAAAGGGAAAGGGAAGGAGAGAGGGAGAGAAACATCAATGTTTGGCTGCCTCTAGTCCATCCCTGCTGGGAACTGGCCTGCAACCCAGGCATGTGCCCTGATTGGGAATTGAACCGCGATCCTTTGGTTCGCAGTCCCGAGCTCAATCCACTGAGCCACACCAGCCAGGGTTATACCTATTTTTTGTGTGAGATCTGCAAAAAATGTCTTTTTGGTGTGCCACAGTGTTTTAGTAATCAGCTTATGTGTGCCAGGAGATGAAGAAGGCTGAAAATTGCTAGGCTACAGGAAACATAAAAAAGCATTTAGCCCACAAGTATCTGGCTTATGTTCTTCGTCAGCTTAAACATCTCAATACTTTTGGTTGGACTTTCTAAAAAATCTTTTGAAATTCCAAGAAGTGTTTGAATATATAATACATTTAGTATATATGATAAGTATAACTTGGTATTAGCCCTTCTGGAGCTCAGTTTGGCAGTGTGTGTAATGCAGGAGTTGATTCTAGGAATTGTAGCCTAAAGAAATAATCGCCTTGGCCAGGCACTTAGTCGGTTAAAGAGTCGTCCTGACAGCCAAGGTTGCAGGTTCAGTCTGTGGTCGGGGCAGATACAAGATTCAACCAGGAATGCATGAATAAAGGGAACAAGTTGATGTTTCTCTCCTTCCCTGTCTGTCTTTCTGTCTCTCAGAGTAAATAAATAAATGAATGGATAAGAAGACAGAGGTGCTCGTTATAGTGTATCTAATAGCAAACAGCTGGAAACAGCCTGTATGCCCATTATTAGGGGATTACAAGGGATTTAACTAAATAAATACAGTGCTGTTGGAATCAGACAGAAATTTTCGAAGGGTGTCATTCACAGTTCGTCTGTGTGTGAACACATTGCCCAGCAGCACTCTTTCAGGGACACTGAGACAGGAAAAGATGATGCAAGGGTAGGTTTCAGAATACTGCAGAGGCCCAGGGCTATGCCCAAGCCTGTATCCTCAAATAGAATGCAGAATAAATGAATAAGTAGAATAAATGAAGTCAATGAGTTCATTTCATGAGTTGAATGAAAGGAACTTTGGTTGTTTAGAACTGATCAGGGAAAACTACCTGGAGAAAATTGATTTTGTCATGAGTTTTGGAGCATGTCATACTGGTGTTCCCTACTGAGGTGACCTGATGTTTTCTACACAATGCAACAAATAACCGTGAAGGAAGCGATGACTTGTGTGTTCTGTCAGCCTCAGATACTTGAACGCATCTGCTAACAGTCTGGAGTCTTTGCCATGTGCTTGTGCCGGGGAGGAGAGTCTGAGCGCCCTGCAGCTGCTCTATCTGACCGACAACCTCCTGACCGACCAGTGCGTGCCTGTCCTCGTGGGGCACCCGCACCTGCGCATCTTGCATCTTGCAAACAACCAGCTACAGACTTTTCCCGCAAGGTAAGTGAAGGCAGGCTTCGGTCATTCCAGACAGGTAACAGGAATTCCACATTTGTCAGATGACATTGCAGCTGTCTTACTGGGTACTCTTGCTTTATGTCGAGTGCTTACTGATGCTGTGATTCTACTAATTGGATGGGGAAGTGTTTGTACTTCAGTTGTTAAGTATCAGTAACCAGAGAAGTTGTGGTTAAAATGTGTTTGATTCTTAGTTGTAGTTACCTAATAATGAGTGGTGTGAGAATTTTCAACCTAGAAAAGTACAGGCTTATGAAATAAATTAAATTTTTCTTTTGTTAGCACTGTTTTATAAAATACTGTTGAGTTTGTTAATTCATTATATACAGTTGACCCCTGAACAACATGGGGATGAGTCAAAAGTCATAACTTTTGACTCTACAATCAGCCCTTGGCATACGTGGATTCAACCACCTCTGGATAAAAAAGCAACAACTTATGTTTGATTTGTAGCTGGGAAACTGTGTTTGGGAATGCAAAAATGCTGTTTCCCATCCACAGAGGGTTGAGTCCATGAATGGGAAACCTGTGGGCATGAAGGGCCAACCGTACTTACTAAAAAAATATCAGTGTACAAGTGGACAAGCACAGTTCAAACCCATTTTGTGCAAGGATCAGCAGTGAATATTGGATGCCTGCTGTAAGTCAGGTACTGTGTGAGTGCTGAGGAAGCAGTGGTGGCGAGGTTACAGCCTCTGTCCTTAAGGAACATACTGTCAGACTGGAGAAACAGACAAGTATATATACCATCGCGGTGCAGTGTAGTAAGTGCAGGACGTTAGACATGTATAGGCAGCCAGCCGGACTGCGCAGAGCCTCGGGTAGGGTGGGCTTTCTTGGGGGAAGAAATGAATGGCAGTTAGCCAGGCTCCACCTGTAAGAATACATGAGAGAGACATTTAATGTGGTCAAAGTTTTAAACAGTGTCAGAAGAAAAATAAGTATCTTCCAAAATACATTTGATAAATTTGATACCAGAAAAATCCATCTCTACCATGAAAGTAATATTAAAACTCATATTTTGAAAAAAACTATTAAAAGAGAAATGTTAGTGATTTGATTGAAAACAATAAAACTGTATATATGTATATATAGTTTTTAGATATATATAGTTTTAAAGATTTTATTTACTTTTAGAGAGAGGGAAAGGGAAGGCGAAAGAGAGGAAGAGAAACATCAATGTGTGGTTGCCTCTCATGCACCCCCTGCTGGGGACTTGGCCCGGAACCCTGGCATGTGCCCTGACTGGGAATTGAACCGTCAACCATTTGGTTTGCAGGCCAGCACTCAATCCACTGAGCCACAGCAGCCAGGGCAAAACTGTATATTTTGATTCTACTTTTATTTTATAAACTTTCTTAGAAATGTGATAAGCTCAGGAAAACTTTTGGTAATTATAGCTTTTGTGAATTTTTATGAAATGACATATTTAGAGCTCATAAAAGATAAGCAGGATATTTAACAGTGACTTCTAAAGTGAATACAGAATATTAATTTCAGGATGTGATAGATCTCTTGAAATCTTTTGAGATTAATTCACTTGGCCCCACATATTGTCATAGAAAGTGAAAATGACAGACCACTGACAAGTTAAATTGGTTTATGAAGGTGCTGGGAGATACCAGGTGAATACTCTGACTCGTGAATTTCACCTAATTTGATGACATTCTTGTTGTTGGAGAGGTCAAAAACAGGCCAATAGAAAACTTAAAGCACATTAAAAATATGAAAATAAGAAGTTAGAAGTAGAGACAAGAACGAACAGATGATCATACAAAATTAGAGTACTCTGAATGTAGATAATAAATCTAAATGAAATTTAGGAGCAGTACGTTAAATAAAATGTATGTTCTATACTGAATAATAAATCCATGTCAGGCCCTCTCCCAGACAGTGTAGTAATTGCACAGGCATAATCAGATCTTGTGCTTCTCTTTCACTGTCTTCAGAATCCAGCCCAGTTCCGGGTGCCCCGCAGCAGACCACCTGAGGTGGGGGCACTGAGCCAGAGAGATCCAAGCGGGCTCCGAGTAGTGTGAGAATAGCATGAGGTTTGGACATGGAACACTTCTAAAGTATATAATTAAGTATTTTTTTAAAAGCAAGTTATAAAACTTATAGTGCAGCATCATTTTTTAATTTGAAAACTGTAGTTTCTTGCATTTAAAAAGGTCACAAATACTCTCCAACAAAATGTCAGCAGAGATCTCAGGTAGTAGGATTAAAAGATTTTCTTTCCTAATTGTTTCTTTTTTCAGTGAATATATACCACTATTGTAATAAAAAAGAAAACAGTTTTAATTTGCCGCAAAAGGTATTTATGGATTTCCTAGCAATAGAAATTATTTATGATATTTAATATGAAAAAGGCAGGATATAAACTTTATGTAAAACAAATATGCATATGAAAAGCTGGGTAGGAAATTCAGCAAAATAAGAATAATCATTTTGATTGGTGGTATTGACTTATTTTCTTTATTTTCTAAATGTTCTCTATGTGTTACAGCAATTCATTTTTATAATTTTTTGAATCCATCAGTAAAAAGAAATCAGAGCAACTTGTAGTAATCTAGATAGAGGAGTTAGGCCATCTTGAGATAGTTTGCTTACTGTTGCCCAATTCAGCAGAACAGTGTGAATCACTTACCTAGCACAGCACTGTATGTATAATAAACACTCAATAAAATGTTTAGTGAAGATGGATTATATTATGAATAGGTAACAGTAGAAATTTAAAACTGAAAGGACTGTTAGTCATGATTTAGTACAGCTACTTTTATAGCTGAGGCTATTGATACAGGCTGACAGTATCTAACGTAGTATTTTGCAACTAGTTAGTGGAGAAGCAAGTGCCATGGCTAGTCTACCAACCCTAGGCTGAAGCTGATTCAGCAGCTCCCTGTGAGTCACATACTAGGAAGCTGTTCACGCCCTCAAAAGCCTACAGCTGTAAGAGAAGCAAGGGAAGCTCTGAGCCCTAAAAACACATGGAGAGGCAGATTAGGCTGAGATTTAGCAGGGACTGCCACCTTGGTGAGCCCATCCCTTTTCTGGAGTCTAATTTCATTAAGACCAGTCATCTGGCAGTGGACCAGGTCACCTCTGTAGACTGGCTGCTATAAAACTTGCTTGACAGGTCATTTTGAGTGCAGCGTGGTATATTGGTGTTTCTTTTTCAGCAAACTAAATAAGTTGGAACAACTGGAGGAACTGAACCTAAGTGGCAACAAGCTTAAAACCATTCCCACGACCATAGCGAACTGCCGAAGGCTGCACACCCTCGTTGCCCACTCCAACCACATCAGCATCTTCCCAGAAATACTACAGTTGCCTCAGATCCAGGTACTCTTGTGGGCTGGCATGGTGTCTCTCTGGAGGGCCTGGCAGGGTGTGAATGAGGCTGATCTCAGAAGGAAGAAGCAAGTGGCAGTTAGGGATCGCAGTATGTTTAGTGGATTCCTGGGAAGCAGTTACGTTTCCTTGGAGAATATAGTAGGAGATTGAGTGTAGGGGGTTAAGAATCAACTGCCTATGATGTATTTTCTTTCACTTTCTCCATTTTCCTCTCAGTTTGTAGACCTAAGCTGCAATGACTTGACAGAAATCCTAATTCCGGAGGCTCTGCCTGCTACCTTACAAGACCTTGACCTGACTGGAAATACAAATCTGGTTCTGGAACACAAGACGCTGGACACATTTAGGTAAGGGCATTTTTGAAAATGAATCCCACGTGCCCACCAGCCATGTGTAGGTCTTCTTAAGGACTGTGGAGATCTCAATTATTTAAAGGAATAGAATGGATGAAGCAATAAAACCCCTTGGTTGTCTGCTTTGACTCAGTTATGGATGGATGTTCTGTCCATTTATGTAAATGCTCTAGTCCGGTTATGTTAGAACTCAGCATCATGGCTACTGCTCAGCCACACACCGAATAAATATCTTTATGCGGCAGGCATGGATAGATATTTTAGGTGGCACAGTCCACTTGACATTGCAACATGTCAGAGACAGTGCAGGCCATTCATTGTACCAAGACTTTAACTGTCCAAAATACTTAAAATAAGTAGGCAGTAGGTTGAAACTTTGAAATCTTTGTGGTGCTTAGTTTCCATTGACATGAACAGCATCAGTTATAACAGTATCTGGGCCCTGGATCTTCCTCCTACCCTTTCCCTTCTTTTTGGGTGGTGGGTCAGCACACTACTTTCACGTAGTCTCTCTGGGAATGAATCTTAGTCTGTTAATAGACTATTTTATAAAAACATATATATCACTGTTGGGGTAGTTTTGTAAAGTATAGAAGTGTATACAGTTCAATCCTCCCTTCCTTTACTTCCCACAGCCATATCACAACCCTGAAAATTGATCAGAAACCGTTGCCAACCACTGAGTCTACAGTCACATCAACTTTCTGGAGCCATGGACTGGCTGAGATGGCAGGTCAGAGAAATAAGTGAGTATCTTGGCCATGGACCTGAGAAAGAAAAAAGGCAGCCAGCCCCTGGCATCTGGAAACTGATCTCATGCTAGAAGCGGGGGGCCATGATCTCATGTAGAATGTAAACACATCACAGAATCCCCACATCAGATAAGACCCCCTCCGAGACGTGATGCAGTGAGACAGAAACAAGATGAGTGCACAGGCCACAAAATACCACGTGCTCTCTCTCATCCCTAAAATAGGTGACTGCCCCTTTCTCTACCTATTGCAGCTTTATCTTCCTGTTAATCTTGTCCTGTACTTAAGACTTACTGAGCTACTCAGCCATAGATGGCCCAGCCTTCTGACAGCTCCAAATCCAGTATGATCACCCCTTCATTAAACCTTCTCCAAAACGACCCAGTCAGAGCCCACATCTTATACTGAGTTTGTAACACCCACATACCTGTCCACCCCAAAGTTCTTTGATGTACCTTCTCCTGTGCTGCAAGACATACCAAATGCAACTTGTTTAAGTACAGGGTTCCTTGGGGGGGTCTCTGGCAGTGCTAGTCCTTAATTACTGCCCAGAGGAAACATTTCATCTTTCCAGCCTTAGGCAGGATGGCAAAGCTAGTACGTACTGCCTTTAAATGTGGCTGAATGGCCCCGTGTCTTACAACATTGACTCTTTCAAATGCTGCTTAATGTTCTAACACTTTTTCGTGTGTTCTTTCTACCTTCAACCAGTACTCACTTTTTACATCAGAGATAATCCTTTACCAGTAACTTTCTTTGATGTTTGTCTTTCTTGTATGTCTGTAATAGGCTGTGTATCTCTGCACTGGCTGTAGACAGCTTTGCAGAGGGGGTTGGAGCTGTGTATGGCATGTTTGACGGGGACCGGAACGAGGAGCTCCCTCGCCTACTCCAGTGCACCATGGCGGATGTGCTTTTGGAAGAGGTACAGCACTCAACAAGTGACACAGTGTTCATGGCTAACACCTTCTTGGTGTCTCACAGGTAAGCAGGTGGGTTGAATAATCCCTAACTCAGTTCTACTTTTGGAAAATAAATCTCACTAAGCCAGAAGGTCGGGGTCTAGATTATAGGGGATGGGATCAAGATGAAATTATGCTCCTTCTGCCTGACCTCTCTCTGTCAGCGTGGAATGTGGGGATTTTGATCTTTAAAGAGCCTGTGGAGCCATCAGTGTTTTCTCTGTTGAACCCAAAGGCTACTGAGGTCCTGGAAAGCCCAGAAATCATGTGCAAAAGATTGTGTATGTATATATGCATTTGTACACTTGGGGGAAGGAAGATGGTAAGCTTTTATAAACTTCTGTAAAGAGTCAGTGACCTACAGGAGGTTAAGCACTGATCAGATTCATGTGTTTAAAATACTTATGCGAATTTACCAACTAATCTTCTAAGCCACATAAGGGTTAAAACCCCTTATAATCAAACTATTGAAAATCTCTTAGTAGCTAATGGAGCATCTTCCCCATCAGGCGAGCTGCATACAGAATATGCATAACTTAGAGGAGGTTATCTAGTATAATCAGTGTTGAAAGGGAACATCCTTTTGGGCTCCTTTCAGGAGCCCAAATTGGTTTTATCTCTCATTATAACATGAAGCAAAGAGGTAGGGAAAAGAGTCTATTTTTCAGCATTAGAATTGAGCCAGGAACTTGGCAAAATGAAGGATTTGGGAAAGAGAACTCAGTTTATGAAGTACCACCTAAGAACCAGACACTGTACCAAGCATTTCTCATACCATATCTTTAATTTTCAAAACAAGCCAAAGAGGTGGGTACTTTATAAAAAAATTTCTCACAGAAATGACTTGCTGAGGATCTATAGCCAGTTAATGGCAAAGCTGGAATGTGAAACCAGATCTCTTTTATAGCATCTGCTCTGTGCGTATTAGCATCGTGTACTCTGTGCTGGAGGCTGGATGCTGTGTGTGGGGGAGAAATACGAGGAAAATTATGATCCTTCAAGGAGTTCACAACCTAGAGGAGTTCTCAGTGTGTGGTTTTCTTGGACAATAATCTCAGCAGCCTTGGCTTCATTGGAAGCTTGTTAGAAATGCCAAATATTGGGCCAGTCCCTGACTACTGAATGAGGAATTCTGGGGGTAGGCCCAGCCATGTGTGTTTTAACAAACCCTCCAGGTGATTCTGACGGCTTCAAGTTGATACCACCGAAGTAGGCCGTTGTGTTCTATGATCAGTCACAGGGAGAAAGATGTACCTTCACTATGTCCTCTGACCTCACCCTTGGTGTGAAATTCCTGTACTTAGTGAGCTGAGGGTGGAAGGCAGGTAGGTTCTCTCCGGCATCATCACCTCTAGCAGAGACTGCCTTCAGGTGGGTGAAGGTGAGGCTGGCTCACGGTCACCTGGCAGGAAAACAAAGTCACGGACATGAAGGACTGCCACTTTCTTCTGCAACTAGCTACCATGTCTTCATTTTCTTTTCATTCCAAACAGGAAATTAGGGATGGCTGGTCAGAAGCTGGGGTCCTCCGCTCTTCTTTGTTACATCCGCCCTGACACTGCTGATCCAACAAGTAGCTTTAGCTTGACGGTGGCCAACGTTGGCACATGCCAAGCGGTCTTGTGCCGAGATGGGAAACCAGTGCCCCTCTCTAAAGTCTTCAGCCTGGAACAGGATGCAGAAGAGGCCCAAAGGGTGAAGGACCAAAAAGCCATCATAACAGAGGTGAATCTCTTTCCACCGGTCGCTTCCGTTCCCCTGGTCTAGTGCCTGCGGTTTTGCAGAGGCAGCGGAGGCCCACTTTCCTCTTGTCAAGCCTTGTAGACCGTGCCCAAGCCCAACGACAGTGCTAGAAGGAAGTCTGGTGAGCAGCTAATGACCAGCAAGGGGAAAAAGCAAATTAATTAGAAGGAAAATCCCAATTTGATCCTTTAGATCAGTGATTTTCAACATTTTTCGTCTCATGGCACACATAAATTAATAACTAAAATTCTGCAGCACACCAAGAAATATATTTTTGCCATTCTGGCAAAAATTAGATATAATTTTGATCCATTCACACCAGATAGCTACTGTTGTATTAGCTGTTGTCATTTTCTTTTTAATTTGACAATTTAAAGAAAAAGAGGTCAGTGCCCCTGACTAAATAAATAGGTAGTACATGTTTTAAAAATTCTTAAGGCACATCAGTTGGAAATCACTGCTTTAGATGTGTGTCCAGCATGTAAAGTGAATATAAATGTCACCCTTGGTTAATTTGCAAACAGAAGAAAGAAGTTTCTATAGTTTGCATCCTATTCTGAAAGGCAAAGTTTCAAAATATTTTTCCCGTTATATTGCATTTGGCTTGTACGCCCTGGTGGGTTGTTTTGTTTTTGTTTTTTTTTTTAAATAATGAAGCATCAGTGTATCTACTATTTTATAGCTTTTCTCTGTTTTTAAAATTAGCATAACATTTTTGGTTTCAAAGAGACTTCAGCAATTACTTTACGAACCTTGTTTATCACAAAGGAGAATTCTGTTCAGATCTTTTGCCCATTTTTAATTGGTTTGTTTCCTTATGGTTGAGCTTTAAGTTCTTTGTGAATTTATACAAGTTTTTGTCAGATGAGTTTTGCAGATATTTTCTCCCAGTCTATGGCTTTTTTACTTTTAATGAAGTCCCACTTATTTTTCTTTCATGGGTTGTATTTTTGGTATTATATCTAAAAATTCATTGCCAAACCCAAGGTCACTTAGATTTTTTTTTCTGTATTATTCTGTACAAGTTTCGTGTTTTACATTTAGTAAGTCAGATCTGTTTTCAATTTGTTTTTGTGAAAGGTGTAAATTTTCCTTTCTAGATTCTTGTCCAGAAAGAATCTCCATGTCTAGGCTCCTTTTCTCGCATGTGCGTGTCAGTTGTCGCAGCAGCTTTTGTTGGCTGGACTGTCCTTTCTCTGCTGAATTGCCTTTGCTCCGTGTTAGTGTGGGTCCCTGTCTGAGCTGTCCTGTCCAAATTCTGAAGTGGACTGATTCTTCATGTTAGGTTTTCATGTTAGGACTCTTCATGTGCTTCACGGAAGCACAGAACCAAAAAACTTATCACTGTGATGTAGTTGATACTATGAAGATGCTGAAACTGTGAGGCATTTGCTTTAGGGGAAGGTCTTTCAGTCAAAACAAATGAAAGATAAAAGATAACTTTTTGCTTGATTAGTCTCTTTTTATAGAATTTAGATGCTGTTGTTTCAGTTTTTTTTGGGGGGGGAGGGTCCTAGACAAGTAGGAAATATTTTTATAAATGTTATTTTAACTATAGATATTTATTGTTTGCTTATTATGACCACCATTGGAAGAAGTGCTTTTATTTCCATTTTACAGTTGAGGAGAATAAAATTCAGTGTTCATGACAAATTCTGATAAACGAGAGAGCCAGGATTTTCTCCCAGAGAATGACTGTAAATATGAAATGAGTAGATCAGTGGCTCGAGAGGTTTTGCTTGGTTTTGTCTTCAACAGAAGTAAGTCTGAAGTGCCTGGGAGATGAATATCCCCAGCCTGTAAGTAGGGTTATTCCTTTTCCTCCGAGTTTGGAATTACATGGGTTATTGATCTGCCCTTCACCTTTGGTGCAGTCCTTGCTGAGTAGGTGAATTTACTACAGATTTCACTTTGCTTGTCTAGGCTAAGTATCTTTAGAGATTATTTAATGCTCTAGCTATACAAATTCTCTTAACCATTTAAAATCTTCCTGAATCTTTTCAGTACCAATTGTGCCTTTGAGTGAGAAATCATTTTTAACGCTCCATTTCAGTTTTGGCCTTTCTGAGCATCTTAGTGATGCTCATTGTTTTCCTCACAGATGTTTCTCGATTTAAAGACATGCTGAGGCCTGTACTTCGTGTTAGAGCAAATATCTTTCGAGATTGAGGTGCCTTTTAGCCACTTAATTTTAATTGGTTACAACATCAATCCTCTGAACTATTTAGTATAATTACCATGTGATATGTTATCCTTTTGGAATTTTATACATTTATTTCTGTAAGTCCATTAAAAATTGCACAGATTCTAGGGAAAACCATATAACATGGCAGTTCTGTTTTGTTGCAGAGCTGTGAGCATTGTGACCTAGGAAGCTATAACTTGTATGTCATTGTTGCTCGTTTTTCAAAATTTGCATTCTACTGTCTCTAGGATAACAAAGTGAATGGGGTAACCTGCTGTACCCGGATGCTGGGCTGCACATACCTCTACCCGTGGATCCTTCCCAAGCCCCACATATCTTCCACTACACTTACCATTCAAGATGAGTTGCTGATTCTGGGAAACAAAGCATTGTGGGAACACTTGTCATATACAGAAGCTGTCAGCGCAGTACGTCGTGTACAAGACCCATTAGCAGCTGCCAAGAAGCTGTGTACATTAGCCCAGAGCTATGGTTGTCAGGACAATGTGGGGGCGATGGTGGTTTATTTGAACATTGGCGAGGAAGGCTGCACTTGTGAAATGAATGGGCTCAGCCTCCCAGGTCCTGTGGGGTTTGCTTCAACCACTGCCATCAAGGACCCTCCCAAGCCAACTACTCCTTCCTCCAGTAGTGGTATCGCTTCCGAATTCAGCAGTGAGATGTCCACTTCAGAGGTGAGCAGTGAGGTGGGATCCACTGCATCTGATGAACATAACACTGTCGGCCTGGATGCTGGCTTGCTTCCGAGGCCAGAGAGACGCTGCAGCCTCCATCCAACACCCACCGCTGGGGTTTTTCAGCGCCAGCCTTCTTGTGCGACTTTCTCAAGTAATCAGTCTGACAATGGCCTGGACAGTGATGATGACCAGCCCGTTGAAGGGGTCATAACAAATGGCAGCAGGGTGGAAGTGGAGGTAGATATCCACTGCTGTAGGGGGGGGGAGCCTGAGAACTCCCCCGCTCTCACAGAGAAGTTTCCTGCCCCATGTCCCGAGGAACATGGGAGAGGATTGTTTTTTGGGATCCGAAGGCAGAACAGTGTGAACAGTGGCATACTTCTGCCCATGAGCAAGGACAAGATGGAGTTACAGAAGTCTCCCTCCACTTCCTGTCTCTATGGAAAGAAACTCTCCAATGGCTCTATTGTCCCCCTAGAAGATAGCCTGAACCTCATTGAAGTGGCCACAGAAGCACCCAAGAAGAAAACTGGCTATTTTGCTGCCCCCACTCAGCTGGAGCCAGAGGATCAGTTTGTTGTACCTCGTGACCTAGAAGAAGAAGTGAAGGAGCAAATGAAGCAGCACCAGGAAAGCAGGCCTGAGCCCGAGCCTAATGAAGAGCATCGGACCGAGCTCCCAGAGGAGTTTGACACAGCGCTGTAACCCCTCTGCGGGAGTCCCGGCGTCAGGGAGGGCTGGGCTGGGCTGGGCTGTGTGGTGTCGGGGTGGGAGACCCTTCCAGAGACATTTGCCTCTGCATTTCTAAACCGTAGATGAGGGGGTTAGAACTTGGAGCCAAATACGGTGAGAGCTATCAGGGTCTCGCTCCAGATAAGCTAGTGAACACCATCAGTGTTAAGTTTTACATTTAACCTGTGTTGGAATTCCCAGAGATACTGGGAAGAAAGCAGATGTTGCTCTGTATGTCCTACCACCTGCCATTAACCCTTTCTCTCCTAGGATACTTTTGAGAATTTGCCTGCCTGGGCAGGAAAGGGACTCTTTCTGTGGAGGAAAATAACTGAAGATAATTCCTTTTACTGATTGCTGCTGATGGATCTCTGTGACAGAGAAATCACCTTATGTCTCAGCCTAACTGATGAGATGTGATGTGACTAGTCACATGGCTTTTCATTCTTCTCTACGAGAATACAGCCTGTCAAAATGACCTTTATTGGAAATATAGAACCAATCAACAGATAATTTATGTATGTAATGTAATGAGAGCACTTTTCATTGACTGTGAACTTTTTATTTTTGAATCTGCACTCGAGCCAATCTTCTCAGAGGCAGCCCAGCACCTTTGTCCACAGGTAGAATGACCAGTGGGTGTTGGAGCCTTCTGTGAGGGTACTAGGAAGGGCGCTGGGAAATTGATTTCATTGTTGGATGTCACACTGTGAAAGCTCCTGAGAAACTGCAGGGGATGAAGATGAGAAAGGAGTGAAGGCTAAGACCACTTCTCCCAAATCCCCCGAAGAGAAAAACTCCTTGACAGATGTGACACCTGCTAGGAATTTCCCAGCAGATCACAGGAGAGGCATTCGGGATTGGCCTCTGCATAACGTGGTAGAGTTGGCAGCCAGCCTCCTAGTATGTAGGGCCAAGGTGGATGCCGCTCACATCCAAGTAACCTTGAGTTCTAGCAGATGACCCTGAGCAGGCCGAGGCTGAATGAGAACAGAAGGGTGGATGGATGGAGCTCAGGGGGTCAGACAGTTCCTTTTCTTACTCTAGAGCCTAGGGATGGTTTTCTGAAATGTTGCAGGGGAGTTGAGAGCTCACCTCTTCAATGTTTAACAGAGTACTCTTCTGAAAACTGCTTCTCCATGTCCCATGATTTGATAGTACTGGGCTGATTACTAACCTAAGAAAGACTTAATTAAGGTCCGAAGCTGACAGAAAACCTGGTTTACTATATTTTTTTGCACATTCCATGTAACCCTAGAAAAATACAGTTCTTTCCATATTTTTGTTCTGTTGCCTTTTCTATTACAATATTTACTTAGGAAAATGAATTCCTATTTATTCCTACAAAATTTTGACACTGCTTGATATTACCCAATGGGGAATATGCTTTGACTTTCTAGAATACTTTCACAATTAAAAAGATAGTAAAGTGGAACCATTTTTAATTTGTTTCATGAGAAATAAAATGTTAAAGATATGGTTGATATATACATTAAATATGTGGGTTTGGGGGGGGCGTTTGTTTTTGTTAAAGCAATAGTAGAAAAACAGGTGACCTGTCCACAAATGGTTGGTCATAATGTATCTTCACCTTCTCAGAGGCCTCCTACCCATGTGCATGTTTTGGTGGGGTACACTCTTGGGGGACTCCATACACTCCATACACTTTGATGACTGTCAAAGTTCGACTCGTCAAGAATCTGAATTTGAGCCCCCAAATTGTCAGGAACACATGACATCCTGTGTCAAACTACTTAGTCGGCTACTGCAGAATTCCAGAACTCAGGTCGTGATACGAGTGGGGAACATACTGGTTCCTACAAAGTTTAGGTGCTGTTAGAAAGATGGGGACGAGAGTGTTGCTGCCTTAGCTTTATATGGGGAAAAGGTGAAGGGAAAATGGAAATGAAGGACACACCGGGAGGATAGCGACGGGTGATGTCAAACATCTTCCTCCCCAGACAGCAGAAAATTTCAGTGATAAAGTAGTGATGTTATCTAGAAAAGAAAGTTGTTTGGGGAACATACCATTTTAGTAGTATAGTTTATTAAAAATTTTCCTTTATTTGTGAATTCTCTTGTCTTTGTTACCCACCCTACTTGTTGGAACCACTACAAAACCCCATTGTCAAATACTTCAGAAGTATTTACTTTTTAGTCAGAAGAATTCTAAAATTCCCAATGTTTTGTGTGGTAGATGAATTTTCAGGAAACATTAAGTTGTATTGGAAACCTTTCATGTATGCTATACCAAAACTATTTTTTTTATAAAAACTTCCTTTAATTCATTTTCCTCTATAATTGCTCTGTATTGAAACAGAGGGTAAAAAGGCCATAGCCCATTACCAAAAATATACACAGTCTTTTGACCTATGAGGCCGTTTACAGTAGTTGTGTGTGATTAGACTGTGAGGTGGTGAAAGACAGGAGTCCGTCTCCAGGCGGGTGTGACCTGCTTCCCAGGACTCACCCCGAGGACATGTTCCCCAGGTGGGCAGAGTACCACCGATCTCTATCCAGAGATCCTGGCCTCTGCATGATTCTCAGGTCTCCGTGTGTACCTCCCATTTAATAGAAAAGTTTAAGAGAATTTCTGAAAGAACATCACTCCTGCTTATGGGAGCAGTTCAGCGTCTTATGGAAGAAAGAAAAATTCACAGATGTTGGCAGCCGTGGAACTCTCACTTTAATCCAAATGAATTGGGAATATATTTGAAAATTTGAATGCTGGTTTATCATAAAACTACCGTGCTACCGTAGAGTGAATTACCACTCCAAACACAAGTGAAAGCTTTCTTATACTACTGTAGAGTGTGCGTGTGCAATAAGTGTGTGAGTTCATTTTCCTGGTGTCTAGAAGAGCCAACATGAGCAGCTTGGTAATCATTGGGTGCTATTATAATTGCTTGTAGCGAGTGCTGTTTTTCAGGAGATGGAGCCAGTTAGTTAGGTTTGGCTGATCTACTGAACAACAAATAATACTCTTCTTTCCATGTAGACCTTCAGCAAAAGCAGGTACTTGGAAGCCACGGGCTCACCTCTGTCTACTCAATAATTATTCATGAAGAGACCTCCATAAGGGAGCACTTGGCTGTTATCGATAAATGTATCAATTATTAAATAGTCTCCAAGCCATTCGGTGATGTCTGCAGCATCACTATAGAACTGTCTTGTGTCACTTTTTACTTCCCTCTTGGCGGGACCTTTCAGACTCCCCCAATCACGGAGGCAAGTTAATTTCTCTCTCTGGTTAGTGACTTTTGCCCGTAGCTGGATAAGCACTTCCTAGACTGAGAGAAGCAGCTACAGTGGACCCTGCTCTGTTTCCCTCGTTTGGTGACCATCCAATCACACATAAGCTCCTTGTGTTCTCAGTTTCATGCACTTCTCCCAGATGCTATCGGGTTTCCTCTCACTGTTGCCGGTGGATGTCATCCCAACGGCGAGTTCACATCTTACGGTTTTGTGCAATCATTGTCGCGTTGTAATCTTCAGACTCATTATAGTGTATTTTTGATATTTTTGAAATGTGTTAAATTTTTTAATTCAATAATATGAGCCAGAGCATGTTGCAGCAAATCTATTGTTTGTAAAAAATGACAGTAACAATAATAATAAATAAAATAAAATGGAATATCTTTTTCATGGCTTTGTTTTAAAGTGGAATACGTTATTTTATAAATACTTTTATTTTTAGCATGAAACTGTAATTTTCTCTATCTTGTATGTAGAATTAGTTTCGTAACCAAAAACACCATTAGACTTTTTCTGCTTTTTCTTGCTTTAGGGGAAGATGACAAATGAAACCACATTCCATGACACTCTATGAAGCTATGAGTTAAGGGCAGAATATTTTTTGATCACCTTTTAAGCTGAAATAACAATAAAGATTTTTTTATGTTAAGAAACATTATATTCTGACTTGGTTTATGGTTTTTTTTTTTTTAACCCAAATCAGGAAACATGGTCCTTATTTATATGCAGATGATTTCCTCTAGCTAACTAGAGGAAACTCGATTATAAAAAATCTACAGCTCTCCTTAAGTAGATAATCTGGCCCCCGTGTTTGATATAATGTAATAGTGACTTTGGTTTTACAGTTTCACACATACTGCTAGGTTTGGGCTCATAAAATACAATCTAGGTAAGCCTCTAAATTATTCCTCTCTTCTCCCCCCAATTGATTGTCTCCCAAATTCTGGACTTCAAGCAAGATTACCTGCCTCTCACTCAAAATAAATTCCACGTTGAAGTCATTTTTCAGGTTTCCTCATTAGCAGAACATTTTGAGAAGCTGGTTCACAATCTTCATTAAGCACTCAGTGCACCGGGTTCGACACCCTCATCTACTCTGAATGCCTCAGCTCCACAAGACACACACCCCTCCCAATTCCAGGGTGGCAGAAGTGACATTCTCTGAGTGTGTCCTCTGCTTTGTGTGATACCAGTCACAGCATGTTCCAAGGTGTGATTTATTGGTTCCCAAGGTTTTCTGCCATGTAGGTTTGCGTTTAGGCAAATTAACCTCTTCAAGGTTAAATAGAAATAATAGTATCTCTTAAGTTGTGAGCTTAAATGAGATGATGCAAGACGCTTCCTTGGCTCAGTAATGGATCTGGCACGTAGGGGGCAGTTGGCAGAAGGCCAGCAATCGCCTAAACCACTTCACCTTGGACCTTTTGTCTCCTCCTCTGTAAAATGTGTGATAAATCTTGACCTGCCTCCTCAGTAAGTGGTAGGAGGTAAGATGTGGAGACTGTACATGTCAGGTGTGATCACGGAGATGGATGGGCTCCGATTGCTTGAGAGGAGCTCAGTCTTGGCACCAGTGTTCTAGCTGGGACGGGCCCAGCATTGGGGGCGGGAGGGGGTGCCGAGGTCCTCACCTCATCAAGCACCACCCAGACACGGGACATGCCTCTGGGCATAGGTGCTATGTGAGGACAGTGTGTGGGAGGGGGTATTTTTTTCACGGGGTGGTGGTGGTAAGGAACGGGTAGTTTGGTTTTTGCTGCAGGTAAACGTTTCATATACTCAGTGAAAACGGGGGGGCCACGGGGGATAGAGTGGGAGTGACTTTCTGTGGCACAAACGCTTGTCTTTTAACCTAGCAGTATCACTTTCTAGGTTAGTGCCCTCCAAGCTTCACTTTTTGTAGAAGTATAATTTTAGATAATTTCCCATTCCTGTACGAGGTTCTGTTTTGATCCTTCGCATGAATAGGTTCTTAAGATGTAGCTGTGGAAAGGATTCGAGAGGACCACGGAAGGCACAATCACAGGGCTGAGTTGAGGCCTGGGCTAGGGGGAGGGAGGAGTCCGCAAACGGGCAGGGGTGAAAGTGGCGAACCCCTTAGAGGAAACGATGCCGACTTCATTCCCTAACAGTCACTTTGGCAAGTGTCGACACTGGATTCTGTTTGCTGATTTCTTATTGTGTATATTAGAGAATGTGAGATTTGTGTCAAAACTGCTATTCTTAGTAATTTCTAAGAATTTGGTTTGAATGCATTAATACTTTAATCTTGTTTATAATAAGAACATAAAATGATATAAAAATGTTATTGAAAAGCAGGAGGAAAATTAGGAAAAAAACCTATTCTTTATGTATGTATTTGTAGTTGCATCTGACATGAACTGAAAATTTGAGACTAGCCTGGCTGGCTTAGTGGATTGAGTGTCAGCCTGCGAAAGAACCAAAGCACCCCGATTCACTTCCCAGTCAGGGCATGTGCCTGGGTTGCAGGCAAGGTCCCCGGTTTGGGGGGTGTGCGAGAGGCAACTGCACAGTGATGTTTCTCCCTTTTCCTTCTCTCCCCTCTCTCTAAAAATAAATAAAAAATATTTTTTAATATAATAAAATCTGAGGCTGGTTGCAAAGTATAAGAACAGCTATAAAACTTTAGATTAAAATTATTGCAGAACTTTATTTTTGAGATTCAGTGTTCATGACCTGTTACATTATAAGGACAGTTCAGAGTCGTGAGACAGTACATCTACCTTGGCGGGTCTGCTGTAGACCAGGGCTGGGGACTGCAGCAGTGAAGGAGCCTTCTGTAAGCCTTTATAGTCTAGTAAAATCAACTGCTTTGCCTTTGAAATCGTTGAATAATACATTTAAGAAGTTTACGACTTTTATTTATCACACTATTGGGGAGCCTTTTATTTAAGAAACATGTTACAGGAAAGTTGAATGACTTGCACAGAAAAGAAACTAACTTGGAATGCTGGCAAAACAGAACATTTTCTCTCAGCTTCAGTGCAGGAATCTTGAAGAACATGCATGCTGAAAATCTCTCTTCACGTATCAGAAATCCAGCCTCCCATCTCTGATGGAGAGGGGCTCCCTGGGATCTAGACAACACGGTGCCCCTGTGGGCGGAACAGTTTTCCCTCTAGAAGAGGGTCAGAATATAATTACTCCTTTAGAATTTAATCACACAACTGCTTTAAAAGTCATGCTCCTGGGACCAGGTCTGAGGGGAAATGGCATGTGTCTTTTGGTGACTTTAAATAGTTGAGACAGGGGAGACATTTCTGTTGTGATGCTGGGCCTGGTGTGTAATTTGCAACTTTCAGAATGTCTCTGGCTACTTAGCCATCATCACCACTACCTGACCTTTGGCATGGGAGCCATGCCATAATGGCGTACCCAAACTTCTGTTCTTGGTAGCAAAGGTGAAGATTTTTCTTCAAGCTCTGAGCCTGAAAAGCTTATTGATAGAAAAATGAGACTACCATCTAGTTTTGCATTGGTACCGAAGAACATTTACAAAATCAAGTATGTGAAACATCAGTTGTCAAATGTGCAACATTTAAAGGGCTCATCTTTCTGAGAAACAAAGAGGGTGGGTTGACACTTTGGTTCCAGAAAATCTCAGAGTGTTTCAGACCACAGGTACTCGGGCGCCTCACTGTGATTCCTGTGCTGTCCTTGGCCGTCTTCGTAGGGCTTCTGTTCTCGGTAGCTCCGCAGAGCCAGCACCACGCTGGCGCCGTACATTATCACCAGAAGACAAGCAAAGGTGGCCGCTGCTCCATCAGTGCCTGCCAGCTGGCAGTTCATCCAGGTGAGACCTTTGCGAGCATAGAGCCTCTCCCTCATTTTGCAAGTGTTTGTAGCATTGATCCGCAAGGCTGCGTGGAGGTACATGCCGATGCCTATGCAGTAGCCCACTGCCGCCAGGAGGCTGAAGGTGGCCTCCAGGAGAAGCCACTTCCTTGGCAGTTTGGTCGGACTCTTGGCTCCTTGCAGTAAAACACCCATGGTGAGGACACCCAGCCCCAGAGAAACAGCCACGCCGCCGTATATCAGGGGTGCCCGGAGGACTGTGTACTGCTGGTCCAGCTGCCGAACCTGCTCCAGCTCGGTGCCCTCAAATGGTGAGTAATAGTTGTTCCCAAAGCCGCCACCACTGGTAAAGCTGGCACTGAATCCAGCAAGGACAAAGTAGGAAGCCACGATACACATGAGAACCATCCCATTCAATATCACCTCCACTATCTGTACCACACCTAGGAGGAGAGAGATTGGGGTTTAGCACTGGTGTCACTCACCCTGGAAAACTCCCAAGGTCAGGCTAGAGAAGCACAGCTGGCCTCATTTTAAGGACATGGTCAGATTCAACATTAACATCCTTGGTTTACTTTTCAAAACTCATACATTTCAAAAATCAATGTCACTCTGAAAATTTTTTGGCAGTTTTAAAATTTTTTATTTATTGATTTTAGAGGAAGAGAGAGGGAAAGAGGGAGAGAGAGAAGCATTGATTTGTTGTTCCACTTAACACATTCATTGGTTGATTCCTGTATGTGCTCTGATCAGAGAATCACTCCACAACCTTGGCGTATCAGGGTGATGCTCCAACCAACTGAGCTACCTGGCCCAGCCTTTTTGGCAGGTTTTTTTGTTTTGTTTTGTTTTTTTTTAAACTAAGGATACACTTACCATGGGACCCTACAACTGTATTCCTGAATTCTTACCCTAAAGAAATGGAAACTTAGGTCTACACAAAACCATGTGCATGAATGTTCACCGTAGCTTTATTTGTAATAGCCAAATGTTGGAAACAATCAAAATGCTCCTCAATGGGCGACGGTTAAACAATCCAGTACACCCATACCAAGGAATATTCAAGTGAATAATGAAAAGAAACAAATTGTTCATACAGGCAACTTAGACAGGTCTCAAGGTAATTATGATGAGTTGGGGGGAAAACCCATCTCAAAGGTTACATACTGTATGATTCCATTTATACACCTGTCTCAAAATGACAGAACAGTAGAGGCAGAGAACAACAGACCGTGGATCCTGGGGGGTGGGATGTGGGGGGTGGGGGAGGGAGGGAGGTGCGTGTGACTGTGTAGAGGACACAAACGATGCCTGATGATGGAAGAGTTTTACACTTGGTTATGATGGTCACGCGACTCTACATGTGATGAAACTGCGCAGGACTACACATGCAGACGCAAGTGCACGTGAAACTGGTGACATCTGAGCTCTGCAGACTGTCCGTTTCCTGGTGTGAAACTGTACTGTAGTTATGCACGACAGAGAGAATCGAGCTTAGGGTGCACAGGATCTCTGTATAATTTGTTGCAACATAAATTTGTATTTCACATTTTAAAGGTTTTTTTAACGACGTAAAAAGGTATGCACTGAGAAAAAATCACTCACACCCTTGTACACCCTGTTCTCTACCCCCGACCGCTTTCACAGTTTTCTGATAAAACTTACAAGGGTTATGCAAGTAGAAGCACACTCAAACCTGCCTTTCACGCCCCCCTTTCCTGGCTTTTTTTACAAGGAAGCACACCCCATCCATTATTTTGCATATTGCTTTTTCCCCCACTTACTCTTCCCAGAGGGGTTTTCAGATCAGCTCCCGCAGTGTCCACATTATTTGCCGTGTGGCCTCCGTCCAGCCCCACTGTGTGGATGTACCAGTCTATTCAGGACCCTACTTCCGGACACCGAGGCTGTCTCCTCAGGGGTTCTTACACGTTTAAGGAACCTACAACTGTCAGAAGGCGTTGGGAGCCAACAGGTGAAAGGAGATGAATGTCTTTTTGTCCATGGTCAGCTCTTGTTTGTAACTGAGAGAGGCCCCAGGGTCTTCAAGGCATACTTCTGGGAGAAGGTCTCCCGCCATCTCTCAGGGTTCAGAGACTGAACTAAGAGAAAAGCATATGAACCTGGAGTGGAAATGCTAGGTTCACGTCCCTGCTTTTACTGCCTGTGACCTTGGCCCCAGCCACTGCCTGAGACACTTCATCTGTCTGAAGAAAATGCCTGCCTGTCTTATCCCACAGGCCTATGGCAAGGCCCAAAATGAAAATACTTGGAAAATCACAAAACATTATACAAGTAAGTGGGTGTTGATGCTACACAATAACATTTATAAAATGGAAGGGTCTTAGTGGGAGATTTAGGAACTGGACAAGTTTACAGAAAGCACAACTCCTTAGAAATGAGGAACCCCCTCTAATAGGTATACCACAATGTTTATGAACCGAGTGGCTAAAAACTAGTATCTCTAACATACTTAGGCAACAGCTGCTGGGCTTGCAGATCCTATCTCCTGCGAGGCCCACATGAATTCCTAGGAGGTCCGTGGGACGCAGCAGTCAAGGGCTGTGGCAGTGGAGAAGCTACATTCCACTTACTTAACTCTGAAAAGAACAGCAGATGGGAGCCGCCCACTCTCTGCCCAGGCACTGAAGCTACTGGCCGCTCGTGAGTGAACTGACCCAGACATCATTCGAACTCCAAGGGAGCAGGCAGTGAACTCCCCCACCCAACAACTTTCTCTGCCTTGGTGTTCCTTCTATACACACGGTACTGTCTCACCCCCTGTGGAGAAACAGGAATACCGTCCCACAACAAGATGTGGAAACCTGAATGCTGCTTTCTGGGACCAATTCTGTTAAAATGGTGGACTCATAACCCATGTGGCAAATATCTGCTAGGCTGAAATGGAATAAATCTAGGTCTTGTCAACTGACCCTCTGACTATGACAACCGAGAGGAATAATGGTCTGTTGCCGGGTCTGGTGATACTGGGTCTGTGGAAGGAATAGGGCCACTGAATAACATCCCAGTACCAGCCGGCTTGACCTGGCTCAGCCATCAACATCAGTCCTGCCCAGGTATTCATTCCCAAGCATGCTGTTAGTGCAGGAGTCACAGACATCGGAGGAAAGAAAGAGGCTGGCCAGAGCGAGCAGTTTATTTCCACGGTGAGATGGAACAAGTCGCTGGGGAGACAGCAGAGGGGTCTGCAGAGGGAAGTGGAGACTGAAAGAGACGTGAGATTTCTGGTGTAAATAGCGTCTTTCTCAGCAATGTCGCTTTTGTGGCCAATCATTTAATACTCTGCTTAATTATATACCTACTTCGGCCTTTTCACTGCAAATGTGAAAAAACCAAGGAGAGCAGGTCAAATTACTATTTTTTAATCTAAAATAAAACATAATTGTTAATGTTTTCTTATGTAATCAAGAAATTTTCTAATCATGTACAAGCATATATATATATATACACACACACACACATATATACACACACACACATATACACACACACTCTTATTTCCTTTGTTAAACCCAAATGCAACTCATTTTTAAATGGGATGTTGCCTGTATTTAAGGAATATTATAAATGTAAAGAAAACCATAACCTCTAAATTAAAATTTTCTTTGGATTTTTATTAGATTCTCATAAAGCAAAGAACGTACTTGTACCAAGAATATACTGTAATGCAGTATAAGTCATAATTTAGCATGTAATAAGAACCCATGAAGTTGTCTGGCCAAAAGTAGCATTCTTCTGTTGAGAAAGTTTATATGCTTTTCTTCTGGATGGATCCTGAATTCCAGATGTCGGGTGTTATTCTTTGCACAATGGCACATTTATAAGAGGTACAAAACACTTATTGAGCTTTCAAGGCCATGGTAAGGGGCTTGTTAGAACAGCTTCTTTGCAAGCCAGTGAATTAATCTGATTCCTGTTTCCTCAGCCCACGCCTACCTCCAACCTAAATTTTACAGGCGTACTCTCTCTGGAATCCCCATCCACTCTGCCCAAAGCACGAAGTAAGTGAAGGACTACAGAGTTCAGTGGAAAAATTTTTGCTTAAGACAGATAGATGTGTTAGAAAAGCTCAGGCTGAAATGTCTCATGTTTGTGTGGCTTTTCATGAACTTCGAAGATAATGTTCTTTAAATTCACTTGGTCGTCTCCCTTTATTTAATTAAAAAATACACTTCACTGCAGCATACACCTTTACCTTGTGAGTCCTGGGCTCCAGTTTTTGTTTTAAAAATAATTTTGATTAGTCCCTCCCCAACAGAGGACTCCAGAACTGGGCTTATTACGTAAGAGAGTAACAGTCCCTGTAACCTGGAGCTGTACCCGAGATATCAGAGCTGCCCCGTTACATTTCAGGCCTGGCCAGTTCCACAGCCTGTCCCAAGAAAGACCATGATTCGGAGTAACTTACATCACTTATATTTGGCAGCATCACTTATATTTGGCAGAAGCTTTTAAAAAGCCTAAAACGTTAACATTTCTGCAGGCTTCTCTTTGAGCTTCCTGACCTTCCCGTAACCTCTGATGGCCAGCACAGCCCCCAGGGCAAAGACCCCAATGCCCAGGGCAGCAAAGATGCCGGCTCCTATATCTCCCCCATGGAAAGTGCAGCCAAAGCCGTGGTAACCCTTGCTCTGGTACAGCGCCTCCCTCTCCTTACACACTGGAGAGGCGTAGGCGGCGGAGAGCGAGTGGAAGTAAAAGTACAGAGCTGGCACGTACGCCCCTGCGATGAGCACGTCCAGCAAGCCTTCCACCAGCAGCCACAGCGGGCAATGCCACGGGACCCGCAGGACGCCCATGGCGACGAGGACGCAGGAGAAGGCCATGAGGGCTCCACTGTAGGCCATTGCCGCAGTTACCGTGGGCAGCTTTAGCTGGTAGAACTGGACGTCCAGCTGCTGCGCTTTCTCCCCATCAGCACCACTGAAACCACTGTAAGCCCCTCCGTACTGGTAATAGTAAATGCCCCCCAGGCTGGTGATGCCTGTGTAGCCCCCGGTGGAATTGTAAGACACAGAGCTGCAGGCCAGGATCAGCAAGTTCAGGAGAACCTCCATCATTTGGCAGCAGGCTGCAAAAGAAGGGCGCGTTACCGTTCTGAGAGATGCAGTCTCACACTCCGAGATGCCCACCTGGAGGCGACCTTCCCTATGGCAGCTCAAACCCAGCGGGCCCTTCACTCTGCCCCTGGGAGGCCTGAACAGCCAGAGCTGCATTAGATGGTAGCAGGCGACTGTGGTGTCCAGAGATGAGGTCGGAGAGACTTTGGACCGAAAAGATTAACTCTCAGAAAGAGCCAAGCGGCCTGTCCCGGGTGGGGCGCAGCACAATGGTGGGAGAAAGCAGGCCAGTGAGTAGAAAGGCTCCTATATGGAAGGCAAGGACTTTCTTTGCCCCAGCCCTTCCCTGAGAGAAAGACTGAAAAACAGTGGTCTCTTTAGATTTGTTTTGTGGCTATCTTCAGTTTGAAAGAGGTATCTCCAAGTTTGAAGGAAATCATAATACAGAACATACAAAAATACAATGAAGTTAAAGTATGGAAGATGTACATCAAAATGTCAACCATGGTTCACATGTATTAGAAATAGGAGCAATTAAGTTAATTAAACACACAGACTTACAGAATTAAAGAAAATAACCGATTTTACTGTTCTCAGACTTTGACTTTGAGTATGTTTTAAAGTGTGGCCTTGCCTTCCTCAAGGGCACATCAGTGCCACGATGTTTTCCCGGAGCCGGATTCTTTCAGCGCCCCTGGCGTCCTTATCGTGGACAAGCGGAGAGCCCCAGCCCTTCCACCAAAGCTGGTTGCTTTCCTTAAAATCGGCGTCACTGAGCTGTAACTCATACTCAACAAAACGATCCACGTTACACACAGTTCGTTTTGGCATGCAATCTACCACGTAATCACCATCAAGGTGCACACCATTCATCTGCCTGAACATCCTCTGGAAAGGGGACCTTTGCGGTCCATCCCTCACCTTCCTCCGCAGGCAACTACCAATGTACTTCCTGCCACTGGGAACAGGTTTGCCTTTTCTAGAATTCCAGGTAAATGGAATCACACAGTTCTGTACTCTGCAGCGGGTACGGCTTTTTTTCTCAGCATCATGTAAAGCCGGGTGCTTCTGAGCTGGGAGCCCTGCATGCTGCAAGGGTGCCAGTGGGTCCGCGGACTCTGAGGTTCAGCTGTCAGTGTCTCCCCAGCTGTCAGCATCTCCCTAGCTGTCCAAGAACCAGTTTTGTGCCCGGGGCCATTGGGTCTACATGTGAGGCGGTGTTACATCTACATATGCTCTAACTGAAATGATAACCTCTCGACTATTACCTTTTTATTAATTTTTTAGCCTCACCCAAGAACATGTTTATTGGTCTTTAGAAAGTGGGGAGGAGGGGGAGAGAGGGAGAGAAACATCAATGTGAAAGACACTGATAAGTTGCCTCTCATATGCACCCCGAATGGGGACCGACCTCACAGCCTAGGCTTACGCCCTGACTGGGAATCGAACCAGGGACCTTTAGGTTTACAGGACAGCGCTCTGAGTCACACTGGCCAGAGCTCAAATATTATCCTCACACTCTAAAATGTTCCTCTAAAATACAAATAGTGGTACTGTTTTCTTTAATTATAAAAGTAATACATGCTTACAAAAAATAGATACAACAGCCGTGGCTGGTGTAGCTCAGTGGATTGAGCGTGGACCTGCGAATCAGACGATCGCGGTTCGATTCCCAGTCAGGGCACATTCCTGGGTTGCAGGCCAGTTCCCTGCAGGCCAACTCCCAGCAGGGGACGCATGAAAGGCAACCATACATTGATGTTTCTCTCCCTCTCTCCTTCCCTTCCCCTCGAAAGATAAATAAATAAAATAAAATAAAAATAGATAAAACAAAAAATATGTAATGTAAAAAATTACCTAAATTTCAACCAATAATTTTTTTTAAACACAGGGTTTCTTCTGGACTTTTCTGTCAAAAAATGCATATTTTTTGCCATCGTTAACTTGCTTGTTTAGGTAAGAACAGGGTCCTATTCTATCTACTATTTATATAACCTATATTTCCACTCAAGAGTATAGTGTGAACATTTTTTCAATCTCAGCAAAAATAAATCTACCTAATAATGTTAAGGGATATAAAGAATATCACAATGATTTTAAATAATTCCAGTAAAGGACATTTAGGTTTTCCCAGTGTTTCGCCAATGGGGGCAACTATCTGCTACATATTTCTTACTGGAGTGTGGGGAAGAGGAGAGCTCCCACAAGCCCAGTGCCTGTTTCAGGCTTAACAGACAGAACTAGAAGAGAATCACTGGGGCTGGGACGGATCCCGGGGGCATCTGTTTTTAAAAATAAAGGTTCAGAGATTCTCTGGGACTTCCTCACCCCCTGAAGGAGTCTGGCTCCCTGATAAGCCCCCTCTCTCTCCCGAGAAGCAGTAGTTCATTTGTGGTCATTCTGTCCTCTGACCTGGGCTGAAATCTTTCAGATCTGTTTGTGAGTTAATGCTGTTAAAGTCAAATGTGGTTTGAAATCTTGGCGTGAACTCAGTCCAGATAAGTAACTGGTTAGGGTATTAAATAAGTACCTAAAAGGCCGGATCCAGAATGTTAATTGGGGGAACAAAGCCCACAACTGTCCCCCTTGAATCTTTCCAGTGTGACCACAAGTCAATGCTGTTGGCTGTGGGAAACCATCTCAAAACCTAAGTCTCCAGGCTCTGAGAGGCAAGCATCATTGACTCCAGGAATTACAACTTTCTTGGTAGCAAATGAAATTAAACTTTTTTTAAGGTTTATTATTTTCTTTAAAAAAGATTTTAATTGTTTTATTTTTAGAGTGAGGGGAAGGGAGAGAGAAAGAGGGAGAGAAACATCAATGTGTGAGAGACACATTGATTGGTTGCCCCTCACCTGCCCCCAACTGGGGATCTGGCCCACAACCCAGTCCTGTACCCTGACTGGGAATCAAACCGGCGAACCCTTGGTTTGCAGGCTGGCACTCAATCCAGTGAACCACATCGGTCAGGGGATGAAATTAAACTTTTAAAAATGCTTTGCAAGTAAGGCTATAAACTGAATGTATGTATCACCATGGTTGGTTTGTTTAGTTAGTTATTTTTTACAGCTTCCTTGTTTGTTGCATTGGCCTAGCTCTCCAGTGATCTTCTCCATAATGCTTTGAGCACTAAGGGAAGAGAGGGAATGAACAAAAGGGAAAGGAGAAGCTGCTCCAAATGCAAATTTGGGGGCCAAGAGGGGAACAGGAAATGTACTTTTTTCCCAGGGGACACGTAACTCCTCACTGGTCTCTCCAAATAATGAACGAGCCCAACCCACACAAAGACAGGATTCCTGGTGATCTGACATCCAGTGACCATCCTAAGTTAGGGTAACTTGTAGCCCAAACTTCAGGGTCTCCCCCGGAAGCTGGAGAGAGGCCACAGCTGCCTCCCACTGTTGCCTGTTTGCTGGAGGAGGACATGATCTCACTGATAAGGAAAAGAAATCATAAAAGGTGTATGCTAAGATGGGTTACCTTTACCCAGGCAGGCACTTCCTGCTTGAGAACGGTTCCTGGTGCTCAGTGGCTGCTCCTCTCATTACGACACCATACTGTGCACTTACATGGGTCTCTATGCGTCCACAGATCTTTACAAGCCCTCACTGGTCAGCTTCCGGCTGCTGTGCCATTCAGTCACTATCCCAACTCAGAAACCCGACCTCTAGGCCCAAAGCCAGACAGCCGCAAGCAATCAAAGGTAAATCAAGGTGTTTTTGCCAGGAGCCTCAAACTCTGCCCTCTCCTCCTGGTAAATCAACCACAGAAGAAACTAGACCTCTGTAGAGAAACCTACTAACCACCCTGGCTTTTTCCTATTATTTATATCACCAAGGAAAGAAGAAAGGATTAGTCAAAGAACATACATACATAACTCACAGCAGTGTGGCAATGGCCAGAGGGAAGGGGGGACAGGGGCTGGGTGGCAGGCAGAGGGGGTAAATGGGGACATCTGTAACAGTGTCAAGAATAAAAACAAAGAAAAAAAAAGTAAAGACAGTTAACCATTTCAGGCCTCAGAGTCAGGCTCTAAATTTCAATCCCAGCTCTTCCACTTCACGCTGTGTGACTGTGTGCAACTCACTGCACCTCGCCGAGCCCCGGGAGTTGTTGAGATGGTTAAAAGCAATGAGGCGGTGACGGCGTGTAAAGCAGTGAGGATTCTTGTTCCAGGGTTGCCTAGGGCTCTTCAGGGAATGTCCATATAACCCTCTAATCATGGATATCATTGTGATTGTCCCAAAATACACTCTCAGGGATAAGCTCCATGATTTCTCTCCCTTAGGCTGAGAAATTAATCCCTCTCACTCGTACGCAACCTACGGAAACGTCTCACCCAATCATGTGAGCCAGAAGGGATCACCCTGACAAACCAGATTTTCCTCATAGCTGGCAAGGCCGACACTGGTGCTAGCAGGGGAACTCTGGGAAACCACATCTGAAGCTGGCACAGGATGTTATTTCAGTGTTTTTCATACTCTGGGTGTTAATAAGTGTGGTTTTTGGGTTTTGTTTGGTTTTAATGAAGCAGAATAGAATAGAAATTATCCATGTAGTTGGTATGTAATAGGCTAAGTATTATTATTTCATAAAGAGTGTGTGTGTGTGAACTTGGTCTGAATGTAAAATACATTTCTTACTGTGGGTGCAACAAAGTTTAAAAGCCATAATGGAACGTTCGTGCATTCGATCTCGTCGTGAACTGCAACCCAGCTGCTCCCTCCAGGTGACTTCCCTCTCTAATTCAGCTCCCGACAGCAAGCAGCTTGTGGCCGGCTCTACCTATAGACCCCTGAAATTCACCTAGAGCTTAAAAACTTCAGGCATGGCTGTTTGCCTTGACAGACCCTTTGACGAGAAGCATGGGACATCTAGCTGCGCCTTTCAGACATTTCTACTTTCACGCTTTTTTTGAGAAAACAAGAACTGCATGCAGGCATGGAAACAAAAATGCTAGGAACCCAAGTCTGCTTGAACTTTTGTTCCGCAGTTCAGATCCCTTCCAGAACCACCAGCAACAGTGAATGGCCACACTTGCCCCCAAATGGCTCACCTCTCGCCGTGCACAAGTATCTGCATTTGTGGCATTCCAGGAGCCCTTCAGCCTCCGACTGGTAGTATTCCACTTCCTCTCGTCCAGGCCTGGGGTTCCAGGGCTGGTATCTTCCTGCAGTGGGTTCACTGTAACTGAAACCATGCGTGGCCATTAGAATCTCAATAGCTTCTTCAGTGTGAGAACCTGGACACCTCATGCTGTATTCAGAACTCAAACAACAAACACAACAGAAACAAAATTTGCTGTAGTGTTCCATGCTCCTTAGAATTCTCTGCTTTAGTGACCCCAGAGGGCATCCAAACATGTGGCCCAACTCAACGAACTACTGCTATTACTTATCCCTGTAATTCTGAGCACTGGCTTCAATGCTGGTTTGTCAGCCTGGAGATGCCATCTGACCAGGAAGCCAGGACCTGCCATCATGAGCTTCTCAGTTCAGCACAGACCAGGTCACTTTGAAACCAGTTTGCCTTCACAAGACTCTGATGCCCAGGCTGGGGACCAGGACACTGATTTGTAAGGCAAGCTAAAATGCAGCTCTGTATTTTCCCAGGTCACAACATTGCAGTGCAATGTGGCTTTAATCAGGCAAACAACAGCTAGTCCCTGTGACTCTATCTGGGCACACCTTTTGTCATCGTTAGGCTAGCTGGTTTTAGATAATGTAATATAAACTCAGGATAGCGGCTTTCTGGCTGTGTGGACACAACAGGGAGAGAGACTGGGCCTAAATCCTCAAGTCCTACAGCAGAGAGGAACCTGACTCCTTACAGATGTGGGCAGGCGTCAAAAACCAGAAGGAAGTCATCGCTCCAGGTCCTGCCTCCTTGTTGGACCAGCACACAGTCTGGAAATTCCATAGTATTTATGGAGTTGGATGGGATGTTCGCTGGAGTCTAGGTCCACCTCCCGTCCTGCTTTCCATCCCCACCCTCTCCCAGCTCACAGTGTCTCCCAGAACACCACGGTGCTTTCACCTCACAAGGCTTCATAGGAACTCATTCCACCACGCAGAGAAGGCAACGTTTGCTCAGACAGAAAGGAAGGGGGTGCCTGAATTCTGAAATCATCATGAGATCTGAAGGAGGCTGTCCAGAAAGACTTTTAATGTGCAGTTTTTTGGTAGATTTAATTCTTTGGTTAAAAGTGTAGCTTCTCCCACCTGTTTGTTTTTGAAATGTATTTTGTTTTTGAAATGTACACCCCTAGAAGGGGTTACACATGAAACTATTAACCTGATATTGGGCTGACTTCACTAGGCCCTGGGATCCAAGAAGCGAAGACTTTGAAGAAGGCTTATTCTGGAACACAGAAAGAAGGTCTGAAACCCTAAGGCTCCAGGGGTGTCCAATCTTTCGGCGTCTATGGGCCACACATTAAATACATTGTGACAAGCAATCACACACACACAAAAAAATCACAGTGTTTTAAGAAAATTTACGATTTTGTGTTGGACCTCATTCATAGCCATCCTGGGCCACATGCGTCCCAAAGGCTGAGGGTTGGACACCCCTGCAAACAGACCTGTGACCACGTGGTGGGGGGTAAGGGAGGGGCCTCGGGTTAACCCCAAATACGTAACCTCCTTCCCATCCCTTCCCGGTCCTAAAGTCCTCCCTTACTCCTAATATGATCCCCCGGCTCTGCCACTGCGAACAGGGGGTGGTTTCGACGTTATTAATCGGGTTCAGGTCAAGAAGTGGGGCACCCTAAGGTTTTCCGTCCCTCCCAAGTCACCTCAAAGAGGGCAAGGGAATAGCACTGTCTTCCTTTAACCCGACTTCCTGTAAGTGGCCCAAGGGCGCCAGAGCAGCGCAGGCTGGCCAGGGACCCAGCGCCCAGGCCGCCGCCCGCCGCCCACCCCCCGCCCGCAGCCCCACCTCACCTTTCTGGTCCGCGAAGTCTGGCGCCCTCCTTCCTGTTGGGGGGTGACTCCAGGGTTTCCCAAGGCACCGGCCAGGGGGGCGGGGCTGCGTCCCAGGTGGGGCCCCGGGGCCCGTCCCGCGTGCGGCTTTGGCGGGATTTTCCCCAAACTCTTTGTTCATCTGGACGAGGGGTCCGGACCCCGTGTCTGTCCTGGCGAGACTCTCGGTCCCGCCCCCTGTCCCCGTCCGGGTCCCGGTCCCTCCGCTCGCCCCCGCTTCTCTCCCTGCGCGGGTCCCCGGCTCGGTCCCGCTGTCGCTCCGGGTGGCGGTCCCCGTTCGGGCGGGGCTGCCGGTCTGGGTCCCGCTCTCTCGGCCGGGTCCGGGGTTCGCGAATCCCCGACGTATCTCCCATGGCTTGTAGCCGCGTCCCGGCCCCGGAGCGACCCGAGGGCAACAGTCACCACAAGTTTCCCAGGCAGGTGGCCAAGCCCCGGCGGAGTGCGGAGGGGCGGGGCGGACGCTCACCTGCGCGCACACGCACCGGCAGCGCTGCGGCCTGGGGCGCGTCCCCCTGGGCGTGCGTGCCGGCAGGAGGCGCAGCTGTGCCCGCCCGGGGCCCGCGCAAGTGAGTGAGTGTCCGGTGGGAACCTGAGGGCGTCTCTGCTGGACGTCGGGGGGAGCGGACGCCCGCCACTCACCGCGCCCGTCTGCCCTGAAGTATCCCCTCTGTAACCCCGCCAGGTGAGCGGCCTAGGGAAGCGAGCATAGTCTCAGCAGCTTGGGTTTACTTTTCCAG
The DNA here is from genome assembly GCF_014824575.4 of Sturnira hondurensis. Taxonomy (NCBI): domain Eukaryota; kingdom Metazoa; phylum Chordata; class Mammalia; order Chiroptera; family Phyllostomidae; genus Sturnira; species Sturnira hondurensis. The sequence goes on along the minus strand of NW_028087376.1, from coordinate 3,425,192 downwards.
GGTGTATCCGTCCACTCGCTCACGCAAGCACCCACTGGGCCACCTAACCAGCCAACCATCCATCACTGTACCTCTCACGTCCTCTCCCTCTGTCCTTAGAACAACTGTGGGGGGTGCGGGTGGAGAGCGGGGCGGGGTATGGGGGGTGAGTTAGTTCATCTATTACAACAGTCCCTGACAAATGTTTTAAAAATGACGAACCACAACAGAATTGACAGCCTATTATTTTGCCAACTAAGGATATTTATTAATTTTTTAAGTTTTATTTTATTTTTAGAGAGAGGGGAAGGGAGGGAGATAGGAGAGAAACTTCAATGTGTGGTTGCCATTCTTGCGCCCCCAACTGGGGACCTGCAACCCAGGCATGTGCCCCCACTGAGAATTGAATCGCGGACGTTTTGTTTTGTAGGCCCGCGTTCAATCCACTGAGCTATACCAGTGGGGTTCCAAGTAAGGTTATTTGAAACACGTAAAGTTGTCATCTGTAAATTAATTCTTTCAACAAACATCTGTGACCACCGAGCCTAGCAGACACTGGAAATACAGTGTAAACTCAACCTGTGTGATGCTTCTGCTCTTGAGGGACAGGCCCTTTGAAGGCACTGGCGAGGCTGATGTGGCCCCTGGTGAAAATGAGTTTGACACCCCTGGTGCAGGATATCCATGGTGAAGACAGCATTTTTATCCCAAGAGAAGGATTTCAAGTCAGGAGAGTGTGTCCTCTGATTTATGTCTTAAAAGATTACTCTGGCTTCTGTGAGGAGGATGGACTTCAGGAGGCCAGGGGCAGAGGCGAGAGATGATTTAGGAAGCTACTGGAGCGATCCAGGTGAGGGGTTATGGTGACCCAGTTGATGGGGAGGAGTGCACAGGTGTAGCTTACCATCTGAAGGGAGAATTTTGATGGATTGGACGTAGGGAAGTAAGCAGTACTGTTTAGCGAGGTGGGAATACTGAAGAGAACCAGGCTGGGGAAAACTGGAGAGCTTCGTTTTGGACATGTTAAATTGAAGGAGGCTGTGATTCATCCAGGTGTAAGTGTCCAGTTGCAACTAGATAAATGAATGGGTCTGGAGTGTGTGTGTGTGTGTGTGGCCTGGGAGGGGGCTGGAGATACTCCTTGAGAGTGAAGGGTCTCACCTAAGGAGGGAGGGAGAAAGACAGGAGAAGAAGGCCTTGGGCAGAGCCACAGGGAAATTTAACTTTTTGAGCTAAAATGCCAGAGGACTAAGGAGTGAGGAAGGAGGAAACCCAGGAGGGTGGGATCACCGGGCCTATCTGCCCAGAAAGACCTCAGCCCTCATCCCAAGAAGTGCTGCTGTGCCGTCCACCAGCCTTTCTTCCCAGAGTGGGGAGGATGGGGCCCATCGTAGGACCATCCACAGATATTTTTTTAGTAAAGCCCCATTTTGAGTCTTGAACAATCATGGCTATTGGACCCCTGGTGAACAGACACAGGGTGGTTTGGGAAGTGGCGAAGTCCTCCCACTCTCAGACTATCCCTCTCAGTCCCTGGGGCGCTCTTTTTGAAGAAACAACCTCCCATTCCAGCTCACCTTTTTTTGTTTCATTTGTTTGTGTTTCGTATCTTTACCTTCATACACTAATTATTATCACTTTGCCACATTTGTTCTATCTATAGTTATAAACTTTTTTTGATGAAATGTGTGATTTTAGTTTCCAGATACATGACTCTTCCCCTTAAGTATTTCCACGTGTGTCTCCAGAGAACAAAGTTCTCCCAAATAACCACACTACAAGGGTCACAGCCCAGAAACTTAGCATCAATATAATATTATCATAAAAAATACACCCATGCCCAAATTGCCCCTACTGTCTCAATAAACCATTCGGGGTTTTTTTGATACTTAAAAATTGCCCAGATTTGGCCAGCGAGGGTCCCTTCAAGCTGCCTCCTGTGTGCTTTTGACATCAGAAGAAATATCCCGATGTGCGCATCAATTTTCGTAGCTTCAGCTTGTGCCCGAACCGCTTTGCCTCCTGGCCTAACCTGCTTCTTCCCTGAGGATCTCCCTTCCCGTGAAGCTACCCCCAGTGGAGAATGCTCACTCCCAAGCCCCGTACAGGAGCAGTTGCTAACTTTCAGGTTCATGGCCACCCCCTGTTCCTCTGCGGTGTGTCATAGTTAGGTTATAGGATGGACTGGACAGGCCAGAGACCCAACATAACAAAAGTAACTTAAACAAACATGCTAGAAAGTTTATTTGCTTCTTGGAAAAGTGGGGGCTGATCTGGTGGCTCTGCTCTGTGACGTTCTCAGGAACCCAGGCTCCTCCAAGGTTGTTCTGCCGCCCTTCAGGTGTTGCCCTCCTCAGCGGGGTCTGAGGTGCCCCACTGCTGTGTCTACATTCCAGCCCACAGGGAGGAAACAATGGGGCCCAGGAACAGCTCTCCTCATTCCTTTGAGAGTGAGACCCACAAGTTGCAGGCATCACTTCTGCTCACACCGTGTTGGCCAGAAGATAGTCACATGACCACAGGTAACTTGCACAGGAAACGGGGAAGTGAAGCCATGTTCCCAGCTAAGAACTGGGGGGAAGTCTTTGTCACAGGGCTTATTTATTCAGTTTCTTCTCTGCTTTGATGATGTCATGAAGTGTCCCCCTGGATTCTTCATGTCTTCATGTCACTGAAGACTTAGGTGCCTCATTCCATCGTAAGCCCCACCGTCATCAGCGTTAAAGCTACAAGATGAACACACGAGCCTCACTTAATTCCAGGGCACTCACCTCTTCTCCTCTTCAGCCATCCATGGCCTTAATATCCCACACAGCTTTCCATCTCTGAGACGCCACACCCAATATCCCCTGTTTCCATGGTATCCATACTCTCCCCATGTCCCATTGCAAGTGACCACTGGTCTAACAATCGGCTCACAAAGATTCCTGAAAGTTTAACAGTTAGCTCTCGTTAGCTGGTGTGAGCTGGCTCCTGCACACTCCCACTACTGCCTTCCTTCCACTTACACATGTTCTTTGACATCACTAGGACCCTGTGGGCCTGAAGTTTTTTTTGTTTTTTCTCTTTCTAGCAGAACTTACTGGTGTTCCAGATATTTCTCCTTGGTCCAAACCCCTTGGTGAACCATCTGAACTGCCTTCTCATCAGCACCCTTGATAACCTCCTAGCCCTCTCCTTCCAGCTCAGCTGCTCAGCAGAGATCCCACCCCTGGATTAATTGACCTTGCTAACTTGTAGGGCCGGACAGTGGACGACTAGAGAAACACACAGCCTGGCAGAGAGGGGCTACTACCAATTGACTAGCCCCAACCTCACGTAACCCTCAGTGCTGCCCACAAAGCTTTCTACATAGTCTTGGGCAGGCCTTTGTAATTGCCTGAACAAAGAGAATTAGGACTGGCTATGTCATTTGCAAGGCCCATTCAAAATAAAAATGTGGGGCCTCTTTCTCAAATGTTATGAAGAATTGCAAGATGGTGGCAGGAGTGCATTAAACCAAGCAGGGGGCCATTCTAAGCACGGGACCCCGTATAACTGTGCAGTTCACATGCCTGTAAAGCTGGGCCTGAATAGAATGTGGCGGAAGTGACACTGATTGACTTCTGGGGCTTGGTCGGAACGGGCAATACAGTTTCTACCTGGCTGTCCCTAAGGACGCTCCAGCAGAAAACCCAGCCACAGTAATGTAAGTCCAGGGTACATGAAAAAGCCATATGTAGGTGTTTTGGTGCTCAGTTTCTACCACTGTAAAGGAAAGGTAAGCCATTCCCACTGGGCGCCTCCAAATGCCTGATGCACAGAATCTATGGGCATAATAAACAGTTGTCTTGTGCCTGTAAACTTGGGGTAATTTGCCACTCAGTTAAAGATAACCAGAAAACCTTCCATGACTTAGCTTATATTGGCATCTCCTTTTTTGAATTACTGCAATTCGGGTTCAAAACATGCATCTCATCTGTTGTTCTCAAAATTTGAAATTATACACCCGTCTGTATTGTCTGCCCCTCTCTCTAGCCTGTCAGCTCCCGGGATGATCTCTTTGCCCTTGTGCACAGCACATGTAGGTGCTCGGTAACTGACTGTTGGATAAATAACTTTGGTTCTTATAGATGAATCTGTGAGCTCAGGAAGATGGTAGGATTTTGTATTTTCTATGGCATAGGTGCATTAGCAATAAAACAATCCTAATATGTGTAATTAAAAAAATGTTTATTTTTAAATAGAGAAGAAGAGAGAGAGACAGGCAGAAACATTGATTTGTTGTTCCACTTAGCTATGCATTTATTGGTCTTGTATGTGCCCTGACCGAAAACCTGACCCATAACCTTGGCATGTCAGGATGATGCTTTAACCAAGTAAGCTACCTGGCCAGGGCCTAATGAGTATAATTTTTAATAAGTCATTCTAATGAGTAAGGAAGGAATAAGTAAATCAGTAAAGCAGTTGTGAGTTAGACCCCGATGAAAATATGATGGGTTTATTTCATTTTAGTTTAGCTTATGTTCTTTTATTTTAGTTTCTGTGGAAGAGAAGGTTAGGAACCAATGCTGACCTCTCTTTTTCCTGTGTTAAAAATGTAACATTTTTTGGTCATTCCGCTATTCTTCCAGGAACCCTTGGACAGACATTATGTGTCGGGTGAAAGGTTATGGGGGAAGGAGCCCTTTTCTGAGGAAACCCTCTGAGTGTTCAACCCAAGCGCAGGGCGCGAGCCACAGATGACCCAAGAATGGAGAAAAGGAAAATACTTGCCACGGTGTGCTCAAGATGATTTTCCAAAAAAGGTAAAATGCCGACTCTCATTCAAATGTAACATGAACACGTGCTAAAGATCTTTTAAACTTAAAAACCCTGAGTGAATCAGGCAGATGCTACAACAGGTTCAGGAGAGAATCTGAGGAGGAGGCTCACTATAAGTCAGGAATAACGGGGCGAATGTACAAAGGAGGCAAGACTGATTTCTCCCAAAGAGGGAAAGCAACCTTGGTGGAACCCCTACCAGACAGGGTCACATCTGCATGTCCACAAACAAGAATCTTTTTGCATTGCCCTTAATTACCTGTAATTCACGGAGTTGTAAAATAGCATCGTTTTCTACTGAAGCACACGTGGAAAGACATTGCCCTTGCTTAACCTGGACAAATGGGATAGTAAATGGCCTTAGAGATCTTGGGGCTTGGGGACATCTAGCCTGAGACTAACCCTGAGGAGAACTAGTACGCACTTGTGGTTCTGATGTAGCAGGCTTGGAATGGAGACTGGGCATCTGCGGGTTTCAGGGGTTCCCTGAGGTGCCCCATTTGAGAACCGTCTATCAGTATCATTCAATTTTCCCTCCTAAAGAAGATACTAGTGCAAAAATAATCCAGATACTTATCTAATTTTTTTCTTAAAAAGGAATTTTTCGAAAACTGTACTCCAACAACAATTAAAATAAAAATAAAAACAAAAAGGAAACATTTCTGTTGCTTTGGGTACATTGTATGCCATTTGGGGCCCTAACTCTGAGGGGGTTCACTGAGCCACCCCGATCAGGGAGATGGTCCTTCAGGGGTGTGGATCAAGGAGCAATCCCTGTATATTCTCTGTGAGATCTTCTCACTCTTGTGCTGGTTTTCAGACCCCAGACTCAAGCTCAGGTGCCAGAGGAGACTTCTGACCCAGTTAAGCTCGCAGTGTGGACAGAGATGGCCAATAGGGGGCAGTCTAGGCTCAGACGGGGGCCACTCAAAGCCTCTTTCCGAGCCTGAGCATTTCCTTGCCCACTAAGCCTAGGTGACTATGCTTCCCTCATCACAGGTGTGATATAGAGCACACAGTTCAGTTCAATATTTCCTGAGCTTCGCATACTACATAAATGACTTTGGGAAGTTATTCAACCTCTTTGTGCCCAAAGGTCCTCGGATGCAAAATAGAGATAATTGTACCCATCTCATAGGACTAAACAAAGTAAATATGTGTAAATACTTGAAGCAGTGGTGGGCATATATTCATTCGTATTATAAAAGTATTGGCTGGTATTGTCATTGTTATTGTTTATTAGATACTGTGGATGCTTAAGTGAACAAGGCAGCCCCTTAGAGAGCTCACCATCTACTGAGAGGGGCAGAGGGGTAGATGGGAATTATTGCTAAGAAAATGATGTGCATTGGAGTGTAGATGGGGCACAGAGGTAGGAGTAATCAAAACACAGCTTTGCAGAGGAAGGAGTGTAAGACAGAGGGGTTTGGAGCCAAGTTTGGAGGCAGCAGCACTCCAGACAAAGAGGGCAGCAAATTTCTATTTGCTTTCTAGCAGGCAGGTTTGGGAGCTTCAAAGTCAAATCCCTCCATTTGGTCCAGAGCATTAGGAGCAAGGGAGGAAGGAAAAGGAAGAGACAGAAGAGGTAGGCAGGGGCCAGATCCTAAGAAGCCTTGAAAGTCAGCCATATAAACTTGAACTTACTACTGCGGGTCTGTGGTCTCCAAGTAAGTGCACATAACCTCCACTGCAGTGGAGAACTATTGAACTGGTGAATGTTATCTCTGTGAACTTCTTCTTCTGTATCTGATTTATAATGGAAGAAATTTACTGGTAATGGGTACATAGATACAATTTATAAAGAAGTATTTGTGTATTGGTGTATGCGATAGGTTTATGACTATAGGCCATTCAGTGCCACCAGAGAGACTTTTAATCAGTCAAATTCATTATAGAAATAACATTTCAGGATGTTTGGTAGGAGAGCTGGCCCAAGGCAAGGCTTTGGTATTGGGAATTAAGAGGAAAAGGAGTTGAGAGGAAAAGGAACTATTAGGAAATATAGTTCCATAAACAGGAAGGAGCAAGTGATCAGTAAGTAGTGCCAAGCGGCCAAGAGCGTGATTACTGAATATCAAATACTCGCTGAAAAAAACGTACTAAACAATGGCAGGCACTCCAAAAAGGTCATGTTTTTACGGCTATAAACATTTCTTTATTACAAAGTTAAGTAAGTGAATTCAAGAGGGTGTCAGTTGTAGTTGAATAGTGTTAGTGACCTTGATTATGTTATGAAAGACTCACTAGGAAGAAATCAGATTTCATTCTTGGATGAGAAGAGTAGGAGATGGAGCCATTGCTAGGAGGAAGGGAGACTATTTTTCTAGAGAAAGGAGGCTGAATCATTTCTGTAGGCTCCAGAGAAAAGGGATCAATAAAGGGATGAAAAATAAACACAGCTTCTCCAGTATGGATGCCCAGAGCTTTCTCTCCCAGAAGCATCGCCCTGCAACCCTTGTCAGTGGAGAAACCACTTCTCTGGTCAAAGCACTCATTTAAAACAGTTAAAAAGCACAGCTCACACAAAAAGAGAATGAATCAATGCCAACGATGTGTGTAGCTCATTATAGTAGAATCATAGTATAAGAAAACCATGCAAGTGAAATCATATGGTACTTGTCTTTCTCTGACTGGCTTATTTCACTCAGCATAATGTTCTCCAGGTTCATCCATGCTGTTGTAAAAGGTGAGATTTCCTACTTTTTTTACAGCTGAGTAGTGGTCCATAGTGTAAATGTCCCATGGTTGGTTTATCCACTCATCTACTGATGGGCACTTGGGCTGCTTCCATAGCTTGGCTATTGTAAATAACCCTGCAATGAACATAAGGGTGCATATATTTTTTCTGATCAGTGCATCAGGTTTCTTTGAATGTATTTCTAGAAGTGGAATCACTGGGTCATAAGGCAGTTTTATTTTTTATTTTTTGGAGGTAATTCGATACTGCTTTCCACAGGAGTTGCACCAATCTGCGTTCCCACCAACAGTGCACAAGGGTTCCCTCCTCCCCACATCCTCACCAGTGCTTGCTGCTTGTTGACTTATTGATGATGGCCATTCTGAGCACACAATACAATATACAGATGATGTATTATAGAATTGTCCACCTGAAACCTATATAATTTTAAAACCAATGTCACCCCAATACATTAAATTAAAAAATAAATGATAAATAAACTCGTATATCAAAAAGAGGAGGAGGAGTGGGATGGGAGGGGGAAGGATGAAAGAGGAGGGTGAGAAAGATGAGGAGGAGGGAAGGTAGGAGGAAAGGAAGAAAGAAAAAAAAGAAGAAAAATGGTTCAGTGGCATATGAGAGAGACCAAAGGTATTCCTAGCCAGTGAAAGACAATGTTGAAATAAGATGACCAGGTCAGTTCCAAAACTGGCTAATTCTTGCAGTTGGTTTTAGCCCTAAAAGTCCTGTGTCCTAGGTGACCTCTCAGTCCTGCATAAACAGAACAGTTTTGGTCACCAAACATACAAGGCAAACTATAACACTGAAGTTACTCTATCTACCAGACAAGAAATCGTTTTCATCTTTACTTTGAAAAAAAATTGCAATCGACTGATTTAAAAGAGCATCCAACTATACAGAGCCTGAGCTCAATGAAGAGCAAGTAGTAAGTCGAACAAAGGCACGCTGTCCCTGGGGAATCAATGATGTCTGCAGGGCGGCCCATTATACAGTGCTCCACATGACCTTGAAGGCATGCAGTTACCTTTTACCTTCTTCCAAGTGTCGAATCATTTCTCGTTACATTCCACAAAAGCAAAACAAAACAACAGCAAACAGTTTCTATACCTTATCCACAGCACCCATTTCACTAGAGGGAAGAAAAGTTGTCACGGGAAGGCCCAGTCCTCTGAGCCCGGGGGACTCCTTACAGTGTAAGCTATACATTTGCACAGTCAAGAGTTATCTCTCCTAGCCCTGGCCAGTGTGCCTCAGTTGGCTGGGCATCATCCTGCAAACCGAAAGCTTGTGGGTTTGATTCCCGGTCAGGGTGTGTGCCTGGGTTGGAGGTTTGGTCCTCAGTTGGGGCACTTGTGGAAGGCAGCCAATCAAGTTTCTCTCTCATATGGATGTTTTGCTCCCTTTCTTCCTCCCTCCCTTTTCCTCCTTCTAAAAGCAAATAAATAAAATCTTTAAAAAATTCTCTCCCCTATATTATGCATGATTTCCAAAGGTTGCAAAAGCTTTAGAGCATAGGCAGGTTAGAGTTCGGGCCCAAGGGACTGGGCCCACCCAGATAATCCAGAATAATTTCCTTAGAATCCTTACTTGTATCTGCAAAGTCACCCTTTGCCGTATAAGGTAACATATTCACAGGTTCCAGGGAGTAGGATGTGGACATCTTTTGGGGGGATGGCCATTACTCTGTTTACCACACTCTGGGTCAGAATTCAGGAGTGACTGGGCTCGGTAGTTACAGAGTCTCCCACAGGGTTGCAGCCGAGAGATTGGCTGGGACTGCAGTCAGCTAGGCTTTAATGGGGCTGGAGGGTCTCCCCGTTCCTAGGGTCCTTCACACACATGGCAGGCAAGTCATTGCTGCTGTTGTCAGGAGGACCGATTCCTCTCCACAGGGCTGCTTGGGTGAACTCACAATGTGGCAGCTGGCCTTCCCAGAGCAGGAGATCCAAGAGGCCCAGGTGGACGTTACATTGCATTTTTTTTGACCTTTGCCTTGCAAGTCACATGGAATCGCTGTAGTGTTCTATTGGTTGTACAAGTCAGTCCTTATTGGGTGGGAGGACAACCCAGGGGCTTGAATACCAGATGGCAAGGATCTTTGGGGCATCCAGGAGACTGGCTATCCCAAATGGTTATTATCACCTTTTGCTGTATGGTATCCATAAGAATTTTTTCTAGATTGTGGAGACTTTTTCACAGCAGTCTCTGTTTTTAGGAAAAGTCTATAAAAGTATATATATATATATAAAGTAATGTAACGTAAAAAATAACCCCTCTCCTGACTGTGGACTACTTTCATTTTTGTGTATTCTATTAAGGCTTTGTCTGAAAAGTATTTTTTTTTTACTTGAAAAGTACTTTTTATTTTTCATCATTTTTATTTCTATATATTTTAATACTTTATATGTCATACAAGTAAAGTTTTGCAGTATGATACTGTGAGGTGTATGGTCACTAGAGGCAGCTTTCTTGGGTTNTATAAAAATATATATATATATATATATAAAGTAATGTAATGTAAAAAATAACCCCTCTCCTGACTGTGGACTACTTTCATTTTTGTGTATTCTATTAAGGCTTTGTCTGAAAAGTATTTTTTTTTACTTGAAAAGTACTTTTTATTTTTTATCATTTTTATTTCTATATATTTTAATACTTTATATGTCATACAAGTAAAGTTTTGCAGTATGATACTGTGAGGTGTATGGTCACTAGAGGCAGCTTTCTTGGGTTCAAAGCCAGATTCTACCACTTACTAGCTGTGTGACTTTAAGACAATAACACAACCTTGATATGCTTTGCTTTCCTTATCTGCAAAGTGAGGACACTAATACCCCATAGGGATGTTGTGAGGATTGATGTGGAGTTGACATATTCAGTGCTACCTGATACATACAAAGTGTCAAATGAGAGTTTGCTGTTATTATTATTTCCCTTAGCATTGTGTCATTGTGTCCAAAACATTGTGATAGATTAGATTGTGTTTTCCTCTCACACACACACAAAAAAAGATATTGAAGTTTTAATCCCTGGTGCCTCAGAGTGTGACTTTGTTGGTGCTAGGGTCTTTATAGAAGTAATGAGATTAAAATGAGGTTATTAGAATGGGCCCTAATCTGATATGACCGATGTCGTTGTAAAAAGGGAAAATTTAGACACAGACATAAGCATGTACAGAGGAAGACAATGTGAGGAGCCAGAGAAAAGATAGCCAAGGAGAGAGGTCTAGACACTTCATTCACAGGCTTGCCAACAACTTAATCTTGGACTTCTAGCCTCCAGAACCTTTATTGTGAGGCAATACATTTCTGTTGTTCAAGCCACCCCATTGATGGTACTTTGTTATAGCAGGCCTAGCAAACTGCTACAAACACTTTCCTATGGTGGTATATCTACCTTTCTAACTATAGTAAGTCCTATGATTTGTACTTACTCTGTGAATTGATATTATTGCAATTTATCGATACTATGGGAATTTAGAGTGTTTCCAAGTCTTCAATATGATAGGTAATCCAGAAATAAATTACTTCTTTAGGATAAATTCTCAGGAGTGGAATTCCTGGGGTCCAAGAATATGGACTTCTTGTGTCTAAATGTGTCTTACCACTTTGTTTTCCTGAAGGGCCATTCAGGTAGTCCACGCCTGAAACACAGCCATGGCAAGTCAGATCCTCTGTGTGATTGCTTGTCTCTATTCCAGGCCTCCCCAGGGTTTTGTGCATTTCCTAGTGCTCAGCGAGGAAGTCGTGAGGTGCTTGTGAACACTAGTGATTTTCTGAACCTCAGGATGTCAGTGATGACACATGTACAATGGTAAGAACAGGTTCCTCCACCCTTTTCATCTCAGTAAACATCTAGCACACTGCCTCAAAAGGTGACTCAGCCCTGGCTGGTGTAGCTCAGTGGATTGAGTGTGGGTCTGTGAACCAAACGGTCGCTGGTTCGATTCCCAGCCAGGGCACATGCCTGGGTTGTGGGCCAGGCCCCTGGTATGGGGTGCACAAGAGGCAACCACACATTGATGTTTCTCTCCCTCTCTTTCTCCCCTTTCCTCACTCTCTAAAAGTAAATAAATAAAATCTTTTTAAAAAGTGACTCAGAGAGCCCACTGACCCCCTCAGAATAGAACTTGCATCAGTGCCCAGGTGGCTTGCCTCACACTGACATCAGCAGTGTGCTCCACCCTGTTCTCAGCCCCATGTTGACCAGGTGGTTCCCAACTTGGGTTTCACAATGTCCCAGGGAGAGTGGTTGAGCACAGGAAGTGGCCTTGGACCAAGCTTCCTACAAAATCTAAACACAGATGGAGCGTGCTGCTCACCTCTCCCTTCAGCACTGTTTCCCTCTGTGGGGCACATGTTACCCCCAGCAGGCTACAGTCCCTCCCTGCATATCATCCCCCAAATCTGCTTAAAGTAAACCTTTATAGTAAACCTTTACATAGGAGGACAAATGACCTGCGCCTAATAACATTACCCTTTCCCACAGTGAAAGCTCCACAGAATCTGTTGTTTTACTGTTATGACAGTGCCTGCCACGTAGTAAGTGCTCAATAAATATATGCTGAATAGAGAAATAAACTTCCTTATCTTTTAGAGTTATTATCATTATTATTTTGGATTATTAATGGTACTTACTTATAGTAGAACTCTTTGAAAATAGAGAAAACTATAAAGAAGAAGTTAAAATCACTCCTAAATCTCCCACCCCTTATTTCAAATAATGTTGGTGTTTTATTTTTTTCTAGTAACTTTGACATCCAATCCTATATACTTGATATTGTGAAAGTGCTTTAAAATGGTATCAGGTGGTATTAAAAAATAATGATTTTTAGTTTCTTAAACCTGGTTCTTTGGGCGGTCCCAGGTGTCCTCTCCTCCAGCCATCCCTGTGCCCTGGGGCCATCTTCTTTTGTTTACAATCTGGACTGAGGGGATGGGATTATTTGGGGGTATGTTGAAATTTACAAGGTCTAATTAATTTTTTAAAGTGAGTCCATGTTTGGCAGTTGCTCTGTGCTGAGGTCGGGGAGAGGGAAGCTACAGGGAGGTGGAGGGCAATGGGCAGTATCAGAAAATCAGGCAAACAATCGTAATATGTTGTGTTGCAACTCCAAAGAGTTTAGGAATGATGCTGCCCCAAAGGCGATGGACCTGTGCTTTGCATGTGTAAGGGCAGGCCTTCCAGCAAGCCAGCCCCAGGGACCCTCGACTTCGGTGAGGGGCCTCTTCACACTACAGCTTTCTCAGCAGGTCTCTCTCATGAGTTGATGGCTTGTTTAAAACCCAAACTCTAACTTAAAGACTTGGCTTTAAGTCTTCTCCTAGCAGTGTAGTTTTGAGAATAACAGGAATAGGAGAAAAACTTTGATATCTGTAGGAACTTCTTTGTTTTGCAAATGAGGAAACAGGCCCAGTTTGCTCAAGGTCAACAGACTAAGTCTGAAACCCAAATTCTGTTATATCTTTTTATTTTGTCAGACCAATACTGTTCTTTGCTCCTTGTTAGGGGCAGGGAGGGGGTTGAGTTATGTCCCATCAAAGTTCATGTGTTGAAGTCCTACCCTCCCAGTATCACAGAATGTGACTTTATTTGGAAATAGGGTCATTGAAAATGTATCAAGTCACTGAAGTAGAGTGGGTCTCTAATCCAGTATGACCTGTGTCCTTATTAAAAGGCGAAATTTGGCCTGGCTGGTATACCTCAGTGGATTGAGCGCTGGCCTGGGAACCAAAGGGTTGGAGGTTTGATTCCCAGTCAGGGAACCTGCCTGGGTTGCAGGCCATGTCCCCAGTGGGGGCCATGTAAGAGGCAACCACGCACTGATGTTTCTCTCCCTCTCTTCCTCCCTCCCTTCCCCTCTCTAAAAATAATAAATAAATATATTTTTTTAAAATGCGAAATTTGGACCCTGACATGTACATAGGGAGAGTGATGTGTGAAGATGAAGGCAGAGACTTCCAGCCAAGATGGAGGCGTAGGTTTGGTCTTTGCACAACCAAAATTAAGGACAGTAAAGATTTAGAAGCAGAAACACAACCAGAACAGATAGAAAATTGAACTGTACCGAAGTCCCACAACCATTCATCCAGACTGGTAAGAGGGGCAGAGTTGGTGGCCGACAGAGAGAGGTCTTGGCAGGAAAAGGTGGTGGCTGGCAGATCCAGATGCAGGGAGGAAACAAGCAAACCCAGTGAGGTGCACAGGGCATTTGGCTGACTGCAGTCACACATTCACTCACAGATAAACCAGGCGAAAACAGGCAGTGAGACAGACCTCGCAACCCAGGGCCCCAGCAACAGGAAATAAAGCCTAAAAGCACTGATTGAAAAGGTGCTGGGAGAGACTCCCAGCCTCACAGGAGAGTTCACTGGAGAGACCCACAGAGTCCTAGAATGTACATAGGCCCACCCACTCGGGAACCGCATCAGAGGGGCTCAGTTTGCTTGTGGGAATGGCAGAGTGGACTGAAATCTGAGAGAGAGCGGAGCAAATGCCATTGTTCCCTCTCTGACCCCACCCCCACGTATAGCGTCACAACACAGCAACTGGGTTACCCTGCCCTGGTGAACACCTAAGGCTCCTCCCCTCACTATGTAACAGGTTCGACCTGACCAAAAAATTATGGCTCAAACAGAAGAACAAATTAAAGCCCCAGAGCCAGTACTTTTAAGCAACCAAGAGATAGCCAATCTATCAGATGCACAGTTCAAAATGCTGGTGATCAGGCTGCTCACAGAATTGGCTGAATTTGGTCGCAAATTAGATGGAAAAATGAAGGCTACACTAAGTAAAATGAAGGAAAATGCACAAGGATCCAATAGTGATGGGAAGGAAACTGGGACTCAAATCAATGGAGTGGACCAGAAGGAAGAAAGAAACTACCAAACAAAAAGAATGAAGAAGCGAGAATTCAAAAAAAATGAGGAGAAGCTTAGGAACTTTCAGGACATCTTTAAATGTTCCAACATCTGAATTATAGGGGTACCAGAAGGGGAAGAGGGATAGCCATGAATGGAAAACTTATTTGAACAAATAATAAAGGAGAACTTCCCCAATCTGGTGAAGGAAATATACTTCCAGGAAGTCCAGGAAGCTCAGAAAGTCCCAATGAAGGTGGACCCAAAGAGGAACACTCCAAGGCACATCATAATTACATTAGCCAATATTAAAATGAAGGAGAGACTCCTAGAAGCAACAAAAGATAGGGGGACAGTCACCTACAAAGGGGTTCCCATCAGACTGTCAGCTGATTTCTCAAAAGAGACCTTCCAGGCAAGAAGGGGCTGGAAAGAAGTATTCAAAGTCATGAAAGGCAAGGACCTACATCCAAGATTGCTTTATCCAGCAGAGCTTTCATTTAGAATGGAAGGACAGATAAAGTGCTTCTCAGATAAGGTCAGGTTAAAGGAATTCATCATCACCAAGCTCTTATTATATGAAATGTTAAAGGGACTTATCTAAGAAAAAGAAGATAAAAATATGAACAGTGAAAGGATAGCAAACTCAGTTACTAACAACCACACCTTAAACAAAAGCAAACTAAGTGGACAGCTAGATCAGGAGCAGAGACACAGAAATGGAGATCACATGGAGGGTTAGCAACAGGGGAGTGGGAGGAGGATAATGGGGAGAAGGTACAGAGAATAAGTAGCATAGACAGTGGAAAGAAAATAGCCAGGGGGAGGGCAAAAGTAGTGTGGGAAATGTAGAAGCTAAAGAACTTGTGACACATGGACATGAACGAAAGGGGAATGTGGGTGGAAGGGGGTGTGTAGGGTGGAGGGGAATGGAGAGGGGGAAATGGGACAACTGTAATGGCATAATCATTAAAATTTATTTTACAAAAGATGAAGACAGAGGTCAATATGATGTATCTACAAGTTGAGGAATACCAAATTTTGCCAGCAAACCACTAGAAGCTAGGGGAGTGACATAGAACAGATTTTCCCTCTCAGCCTCCAGAAAGAACAACCCTGTGGACATACGCCATGATCTCAAATTTCTAGCCTCCAGAACTGTGCGATAATCAATTTCTATCGTTTAAGTCACCCACTGTTTAGTACTTTGAGCCTTAGAAAAGGCTTAGTACTTTTAGCCTTTTAGTACTAGAAGCCTTAGAAACCCAGCACCTTCCCCTTTGTGTGACCTTAAGTCATAGAATCTTGGGAAAATTAATGCTATCCTTGGTGTTTAGAGCTTCTCTGGTCATTCTAGCTTCATCCTTCCTCATTTCCAAGCATATGTTAACATTGTTGATTATTAACATCATGAATATTCAGGTTAAGGTGAAATATGAAAATGTCTGACAAAAACTCGGTAATAGAGCGTATTATCAAACTATATCTGTGCAAATGATCTGAATAGTCAAGGGATCTTACACAAATTATATTGCACACAAAGGTTGTATTTATGCTTACATACAAAGAAAAAGATTAGGAATATAACAAACATGTATAAACTATCCAATAAAGAGCAGAGTACTTACTCCACTCAAACTCAAATGGAACACTCAACAAGATAGACCACATTTTGGTTGCATAGAAAAACACCTTAACAAATCCAAAGAATAAAAATCACACAATATCTGCTCTCAGATGACAATGAATTGAACTAAATATTAATAACAGAAAGACAGCTGAAAAATCTGAAAATACTTGGAAATTAAACAAAACATAAATAACATGAGTTAGAGGAGAAATCTCAAGAGAAATTAAGCAATATTTTGAACTAAATGAAAGTAAGGATACAACTTAATCAAAATTTGTAGATGAAGTTTACAGCAGTGAATGTATGTATTAGTAAAGGAGAAAGATCTAAAATTAATTACTTAAGCTTTTACCTTAAGAAACTAGAAAATGAAGAGCAAATTAAATCTAAAGTAAGTAGAAGAAAAGAAAGACAAAAATTAGAGCAGAAATCAATGACATTGAAAACAGGAAATCGGTAGGGAGTATCAGGAAAACCCAAAGCTGATTCTTGGAAAAGACACATCAAACTAATCTAATTCTAGCCAGGCTAACTAAGGAAAAAAAGAAGAGGACACATAAGTTCGATGTAAGTGTTAGCTATTATTTTTATTTTCTCTTGCATTACTTTACACTTGGATCCTCCCATATTTTGCATAAGAGGGAAAATACAAGCATTAAAAAAGCTTTTTTTTTCAAGAGAGGAGAAAATCATGATAGACGTGACATGAAGATGCATGGACAGGGGAAACTGGAGGAGGAGCTCTGCTGCCATGCTGGGATTTTCTTCCCACTCTGCCTACACCAGACACAGCTGAGAGTTTTCGCCAGCTGCTAAAAAGTCAGAAATACAGGGTCCGGCACAAATAACGCCCCTGTTTTATTACAAAATCATAAGCATGTAATTCTGTAACATAACAACATCACACTCAAGCACACCATATAACATTTTAGGTGAAACGTTCACATTATAACTATAAATTAGGACACCCGTATTATTGCCCTACCAACCACACTCAAGCAGGCATCACTTCTGGGGACCCTGTGTATCATTTTGATTAGTTAGGGTGTGTTTTTGGTCTGATTTATTTGGCACTTGTAAACCACGTTTATTTTATGAGTTTTTAAAAATGGAGATGTGTAAATGCACCCATATTTTAACCTCCTGTTTGAAATAAACACCCACCTCTACATTATGCCGGATTGTTTATGTATGTGTGCCCTTGTGCATGGAACTAACACTGTGTAATGTCACTTAAACAAACATGGCCTCTGCCCTCAGAAATGCACAAATATGTAAAGAGACAGAGGTACATAGACTTTTTAGAGTCCACACTTTGGCAAAACACAAACCAGGAAACATTGATCAAATATTTACAAGACACAAAAACGTTGCAGTTAATAATTTTCATGTTGGAGCTCAGTGACATTTCAGTAGGACCTTAGTTGAAAAATCAGTAGTCATAAAAATTAGTAATGTTTATAAGCAAAAATATATTGGTCACTTTGATAAATTGATCATATATATGAAGTCTGTTAAGAAAATACTGATACAAGTACCCGTGTGTATATTTATAACTTTTTTTTTAAGAAAAGAGGGGTTCCAAGAACAGCTGGTACTCACATGCCTTCTGGTTACCGATTACTGGTATGACGTCAGTCAAGATTCCGTCACCACCTCTGTGTGCCTAGTGCCCTTGTTTGTAGGAAACTGAGCAGGATCAATCACTCCAGTCACTCTTTTTGGATTCTTCCTTTATTCTCTGTGTCCTGGAGTGGCCCTTGGTTAGTCTCCATGCTCATTTACCTGGATTTGCTCTGCTTTAGGCCCCTGAGTCTGATTTTATGGGGCAGGGGTTGAAAAATAGATCCATTCTGTGGCATATGTAATAAGGTGCAATACTGAAGTTACTGCACCTAAATTTCTCAATATTTGTCCTAGCAGAGGAACTAGTGTTGATCTCTTGTGTCAGGGGACCAAAAACCATTGTGTCAACAGAGAGCAATGAATCTACTCATTTTCAGGTCTGAAAGGCAGCAGGTCTGCAGGGCAGATAACTCCAGCCTTCCCTTGCTCATTCTCTTAACAAATTGACTCCTTCCAATTTTAAGTTCAGGGTTGATAAAATTCCCTCTCTTCCTCTGAGCTTATCCTGCACCTGCTACAGATCTTCATAGTGGCAAACATTGGTTTACCAGCCTGTCTCTTATCTGTCTGTCCCAGGCATCTACCACAGTGCTTGGTATATCAAGGACACTCAGTCAGTGTCAACAGAACAAAAGCCAACCAGAGCAGATTGGCTCTGCCCTCTTTCTGCTACTTGATAATATATGAAATGAAAAAATGAAATGGCCTAATTAACCAGGGGGCAGGGAGAGTCACTTTGGTCACAGAAGTTAAAGATTTTTATTGATTTATTTACTACCACTTAAGTATCATGAACGTTGGATTGGATGGTTTAGGGGCTATGAAGTAGTGTAGCCTGATGGAGACAAATACAGATGCTAGAGCACATTTCTTTGGTTTAAGTTTTGACTCTGCCATTTAGTAGCTGTGTGATCTTGGGCAAGTTCCTTAACCTTTCTGTGCCTAGGTCTTCTCATTTGTAAAACAGGGCTTATAATAGAACCTACCTTGTGTTGGTCCTGTGAGAATTAGGTGTGTTATGTGTTAATATTTGTCAAGTGTTTAGAACTTGCCAAATGTAAAGAGATGCTTGATCAATATTTGTTGATTAATAAAATTATTATTTAATTATCAGTACATTGTTAAGATGATACTTAGATATTCCTTTATTTTTGCAAAAAAATAATATTAATATGCTGTATTCCTATTAGGAGGAAGGCAGTAAGACAGGTTTGAGGGGCAGTATTCCCAACTAGCTTTTTATCTAGGCCTTCTTTTCAATGAGCCATATCTGCAAATGCTGCTGCATTTCCTCAATCATTTCTTCCTTGTATTTGCCCATTTCCTTCCCTGCTTGGTGGGGTTGGTTTTATGTTCATGGATTTTTCTGCAGTCTTTGTCCAGCTTTAATCTAGTGACATCCGCCTTGCTGGGGTGAATGCACATGTGAACAGTTGAACCGTTAGCTTGCTCACTCGGCGCCTGCTTATTGTGGAAGACAATCTCTCCCTGTGAACCTGGGCCACTTTGCCAGTTGGCTGCCCTTTGTAGTGTCCTCACACAACCTGAACTTCATCCTTTTGGATGGGCATGGATTGAACATTGTACTCTTGTCTCAGTTCTTTGGAAAGAGGAGAAGACAGTCTTCCAGAGAATGTGGGAAGGTGCGTTAAAATGCCTCTTACAGTTCTTGCTCTGGTCAGAAGTCACGAAGGGATTGAACTTCGTTTTGAACACTGGCACCTCTACCATGGCCACAAAAAGTCAAAATGTGCTTTTTTTCCCCATCTTCTTTTCTTTGTTTAATTTTATGTTCTGGATAGGCTATGTGTTAAAAAGTATTACTTTCTGGGTCACTGCTAATTTTACTAAATTCCCATTCAGATAACATATTCAACACAAGAAGAGTTAATACAAGTAAAGAACTTTGAATGACACCTGACACAAATGCTCAACAAATATTAGCTAGTATTATATTATTATTCATTTAGCAAATGGTTTTCAATCATCTACTGTATGCTTGGCACCAGAGATGCATCAGGGAACAAGCAAAAATGCCGCTCTCGTGGAATCAATGTTCTAATGAGGCAAGCAGAGAATAAAGTAGGACACATAAAAATGCATTCCATATTTTTTAAGACACACATTTTTGTATGGGTCGATATCCTAGAAATTGCGATGCATCTTAGAACTGATAGTATTTTGCAATTATAATTGCTGGCAATTTTTCTTTTATGTTTAAAAAGGTGATACAGGTCTTGATGAATGGCATCGTAGACTTTATGTAATGTGAGGGGCTGTGAGGTACAATCCTGGGTGTGGGTGGGAAGAGCAGGGAGGAGGGTAGGGAAGATTTGCAACTTAATTGAGGTATACCCCTGTGTCTTTTACATTTACATATTTTAGAAGTCAAAGGCCACGATTTTTAAGTAAAATCATAATTTAGAAACATTATAGTGCTAAATGCAATGGGGCATCCTGGAGGGTGAGATGATGGGACTGCGATTCGGTGGCACCTTTCTCAGCACAGGTATTTTTGATTTGGTTTGATTTTTTTTTTAGGTAACCTGTTATTCTTCCTTTTTAAAAATTAAGGTACAAGTTACAAACAGTAAAATGCACTTTTTTGGTGTATAGTAATGCAGTGTTTGCAAATGCATTCAATCATATAACCAGACATGAAACAATTCCTTCATCCTTCAAAATTCCTGTAGGTAGCCATCACTTCCCTGAGGGATGGGAAACCCACTGATCTGTTTACTCTCCTGGCAATTCTGCCTCTTCTAGAATATCCTGTGGATGAAATTATACTATAGGTGGTCTTTTGAGTCAGGCTTCTTTCATTTAGCCTAATGCATGAGACTTCTTCATGCTGATGTGTATATGGGTAGTACATTCCTCTTTATTGTGGAATAGTATTCCATTATACAAATGTACCACATCCATATAATTCCATTATATGAATCTACCACATCCACAAATTGAAAGATATTCGCCCTTTTTGACAATTATGAATAAAGCCACTATACACATTCACATATAGGTTTTTATATGAACATAAATTTTTATTTCTTTCCTAGGAGTGGGATGTCTATTCTTCAGGTTGTGTATTCAATATAGTTGCAACTTCTTTTTTTATCCTCACCCGAGGACATACTTACTGATTTTTAGAGAAAGAGGGAGGGAAGGAGAGAGAGAGGGAGAGAAACACTGATATGAGAGAGAAACATTGATTGGTTGCCTCCCTACACACCCTGACAGGGGACTGAACCCGCAGCCTAGGTGTGTGCCCTGACCGGTAATTGAACCTGTGGCTTTTTGGTTTGTGAGATGATGCTCCAATCAACTGAGCCACAATGGCCAACACAAGTACGTGCAACTTTATAAGAAAATTGTTCTTCAATCCAGAGATCATCTTAAAAGAGATCGGAGAAAGCTGTTATCTTTTTTAAAAATTGTTGTTCAAGTACAGTTTTCTGCCTTTTATGCCCATCCCAGCCCACCCCACCAGCCCTTCCCGCCTCCCTCCCAAAAGCTGTTATCTTTACGGTACTCTCAAGAGGTGGCCACTGGCCCTGGCCACTGGTTCAGTTGGTTAGAGTTCATTGTGATACACCAAAGTTGTGAGTTCAATCCCCAGTCAGGGCACATACAAGAATCAACCAATAAATGAAAAAATAAGTGGAACAACAAATGAATGTTTTTCTGTTGCTCTCTCCCCCATTTCCCCTCTCTTTCTAAAACCAATAAATTAAAAAAAGAAGTGGCTACTAGTATCACAATAATAAACAAATTTGGTTTAATGGATCACCATATATCACCTTGGAGGGGCATTGAGGGGCTTTTCTTTTTGCGTCATCCGGGCCCTTCCTCTGTCGTTCACTCAGAGGTGCTCATTTCACATGGAAGACTAGAACTGTTTCAGCAGGGGAGTCTGTGCCCAGCCTCTGACTTCCAAATAGGATCTTTGAAGTCCATTTTAGGGATAATAGCTGTGAAAGCCCAAACTTTTGATCCTCTTTGTGCTATGAGACAAAGGAAAACGATTTTTGGCAAATCAAATAAAGGGACATAGTTTATCCACACGCAACAGATTGAAAAAAGAGACAAAAGGAAAAATGCAAACCAGCCTGCCCTGAGGAGGCATTAAAAGTAGGAGATGGACAGAGGGCAAAAAGCCAGGAACTCTGTGACTCTCATTGCCTTTCCCTAACCCTCCTTCAGAAGACTTCCCTCCTAGAGACTGAACTTGGAGGACCCGGTCTTCAACAGCCAGAAGCATTCACTATACTCTGCATACAGAAGGTGGGCCAGTATGTGGGGCAGGGAGAAGGGGGAAGGAAAGAGGGAGGCTGCCTTAGCCTGGGTGGGATTCAATCCAGTGAGCCCAGAGGATGTCCATCCATGTGGTGACCATCTGTGGCTGCCAAATTCACCCCTGTTACACTTGCTTTAAAATAGGTCTCATACCTCAGCAGTCAACTGTTCTAGAAATAGCTTCTAGAACAAGAGTGAGATTTTTAAATTTTTTATTTATTTTTTGTTTAGAAAGAGGGGAAGGGAGAAAGAGAGGCAGAGAAACATCAACATGAGAGACAAGTATCAATAGGCTGCCTCCTGCACACGCCCTGACTAGAAACTGAACTTGCACCCCAGGCACCTGCACCCTAGGTGTGTGCCCTGACCAGGGATCAAACCAGCGACACTTCTCTTTGCAGGATGATGCCCAACAAACTGAGTCTCACCAGTCAGGGCAAGAGTGAAGTATTTTAAAATAATAGGTTAATAGTTTTTAAATTGCTCTTATAAAACCTATCAGGGACCCGGGGCCTTAACCACTGAAATCACTGTTCCCTCAAATCATACCTCTGCAGGACTCTCAGATGAGGGCCAAGGGAATGGCTGGATTTGAAGGTACTTGGGTGAGATGAGGCAGGGTATGTGTAAAATCCCTGAGGGGTGGGCTCACTTCCTGGGGGCAGCTGTAGGGCCCTCCCCACCTGAGCCTCAGTCTGTACAGACCCCTTAAGTTTTAGCTACATCTCTGTTAGTCCTCTGGTCTGTGCCCAACTGCTGCAGAGATTAGTGACCCTGCTGACCCACTGCCAGCAGCACGTAGCTTTGTGGGGTTTGTTTGGTTTTAAGCCGAGGTGAGTGCTGATGCAGACGCACACTTGCAGCCCTCACGTCCAAAGGCACTCATAGATGGCAGGTTGGGACTAGAGGCCCAGTCCAGGGCTGTGAAACAAACTGTCCTGCGTTAAAGCAGTAGCCCTGTTTAGTCCTCTTGGTAGCAAGACCAGAGCACTTTCTTACTGCATCTCCTGCAAGCTCTGCCTTGCTCACTGCAGCCTGCTTGCCTGGCTATGCCCGAAACGTGCCAAGGGTAGTCCTACCTCAAGCCTTTCTACCTTGCTGTTCTCTCCGCCTGGAATTCTTGTTCCCCCAGCCATCCACAGGACTAACTCTGTCGCTTCATTCCTATCTCCCATTACACGTCACTCTCTGGGGGCCATTCCGATGATGGTACACAAAGTACCAGCCTTTCCAGTCTCACACCCTGCTTTATTTTTCTTTTGACATTGATGCTTCCTAACATTTCTTTGCTCATTGCTTTTCTACCCCTATAGGAATGTTGATTCCAGGAAGGTAGGGGCTTGATGAGTTTATTAATGAAATAGCTGTATGTGATAAGTAGGCACAATGCCCCACCTCTCTAGGTTTGACTTGGTTCAAACCTGAGTTTTATTATCTTGTCTCATTCTTTTTTAAGACATTTTTATTTATTTATTTTCAGAGAGAGGAGAAGGGAGGGAGAAAGAGAGGGAGAGAAACATCAATGTGCAAGAGAAACATCAGTCAGTTGCCTCACACACCCCCAACTGGGGGGGACCTGGCCTGCTACCCGGGTGTGTGCCCTGACAGGGAATTGAACCAGTGACCTTTTGGTTCACAGGCTGGCACTCAGTCCGCTGAGCCACACCAGCCAGGGCTTGTCTCATTCTTTTTCGTTCTCTCTCAGCCAGTCCCCAGTTGAGAGAGGTATGTGCCCTGTGGCCCTCTTCTCAAACACCTCAGACCCCATTGGGTTTCATCGTTGTTTTGACAGGGGTCTTGAGAAAACTTGATGTTCCCACACTTAGGTTGCTCTCTGTGGTTTGGTTTCCATCAGTGGGTCTCTTCCTTCTGTAGAGCCCATCAGTGAGTCTGGGTAAGGTTTGCAGAGTTGCACTACCTCTGGCACTTGTTTTCAGGCAGAATCTTAAAGGGATGGCCTTGAATCCTTATTGGTGGATGGCAGCAGCAAACCCTTTAACCTTTGGATCATTTGATGCTTCTTGGCTGACAGAATTCTTCAGAACTGCAGACCCGTGGAGATCTACCCAGGACTTTCTACAGCACAGAAGCCAAGCTCAGCTCCTACCTCATCTTGAAGGAAGACCCTGCATTACCCACTAAAGCACAGGGCAGAGGATGCTTAAGTTTGTGCTGTGCTACCAGGAGATGCTCTGAATGGAAAGCCCTGTCTTGTGGCTCAGAGCCCTCACTGCAGAGGAAAATGTAGGTCTGAGTGAAAAGCTAAAAGCTGGGTCTCCTGTGCTCAGGGGTCCCTAGAAAGTCAGGAAGAGAGAGAAAGGTTATGTAATTCATGTCATTATTAAATTATCCCTTTAGCTCTGTGATCAGACTTGATGGGAAGAGAATCTCTCCCTCTTTCTCTTTTTGTGTATATGTTATATCTATATCTGTATGTCCTCCTCTTATTTATAGAACTAGTTAGACATTTAAAAGAGACTCAGAGCTCTGTTCTAGGCACCAGCATCCAGGACATCTTTCCAAGAAGTACAAGAAATTAAATGTAAGAGTTGACCAGTTACAGGACCTTTGAGGAAGTTCCAAAAAACCCCCAATTTGCTTGGCTTAGAAAATAAAAAATGGATGCTTTCCTGAATGTATGAATGATTCACTGTGCAGCAAAACAACCTGTTCTGCTACATCTGTTTGTTTAAATCAGTACAGAAGTATTTATTTATTTTACACTTATACACCATGAATTCATAGGGAATGGGTTCCAGTGGCCCGGGCTCCTTTCCGTTGGTTCTCACACAGTGTGCGTCTCTGGGCAGAGCAGGCTGGCACTTCAGTAGAACCCAGGTACCTTTCTCTTTGGCATCCTTCCTTTTCAGATCGTTTTCCTTCACGCGTTTCAGGAGGCTGTCTTGGCTCTTAGCAGTGCTTAATATGCTCAATATGTACATTAATTCTCTTAGCAAGAACCCTGCTCTCAACTTGTTTATTTATAACAATTCCCACCATGTGCTGAATGACATTGTAGACTCTTCCAGTTTTGCTGTGGGAACATTTCAGGGGCATTTTTAAACAGTGCCCATTCCCTAAGGTCTACAAATATCACCCTTCTTGTGGATGTGCATGTATGCGACCAAATGAATAACTCGATATTTCCTAAAAGGCCTACAGAAGCCCCGGCCACTGTTGCTGTGTTGGTTGGAGAGTCGTCCCGTAAACTGAAAGGTCATGGGTTTGATTCTGGTCACGGAACGTACCTAGGTTGCAGGTTCGGCCCCTGTCAGGGCATGTATGGATGTTTCTTTCTCACATCAGTGTTTCTCACCCTCTCTTTCCTTCCCTTCCCCACTCTCTAAAATCAATAAGCATGTCCTTGAGTGAGTTTGAAAAACTAAATATATAAAAATAAAAGGCATACAGAACATATAATGGTGCCTCCCCCCTTTTGCCTTGAATTGGACAGTTTGGAGAATTGCTGGAAGATGGTGGTTTCAGAAGAAACGAACAAACAAACAGCTACGTTTGTTCTTGAAAGCAGCTTGTGAAAAGTGCTTTCAAGCAGGTGCCTGAGGACTGTGTTTAAAACAGGACAGATAGAGACCATGCACGCAGGATGACTTCAACCCGACGGCTTTCCAGGAGCATTCCAGTCCTCATCGTGCATGGGATTCTGGGGTCCAGGTTGGGAGTCAGAGGAGGGTTTTTATTGCCAGACACTTGGGGTTGTGGTCTGTGGGGGTTCCAGCAGGAAACGGCTGCTGCACATAAACTAGACAATTTGAAGACAGTTTAACAAAGGAGACATAGGTGTTTTGACACATAATAATTTGTTTTGGATCTCTTGTGGTTCTGAGGGTTGACGGGGACTAGTTGATCTTGCTTGTGATTTCTCGGGCCGTCACAGCTGTCTTGGCACGGCATGTTCTGAAGGCTCAAATGGACTAAATGTCCCAGAGGGCCACCTCTCCTACCTGCCCGGCACCTCAGTGCTCCCTAGATTCCTCTCTCCCCAGAAGAGGAAACTGGATTTTTTACATGAAGGCCAGGGTCCCAAAAGCTGGAAGCAGAATCTGGTAGATCAGTTAAGGACTATATCCAGAATTAGCATGGTGCGTTTTCCCCAACTTCCATTGGCCAAAGCAGTCACAGGGTGTGCCCAGTTTGAAGAGGGTGGAGAAAGACTTCAGCTCTCAGTGGAGAAACGGCAGAGCTACGCTGTTGAATGTAGGAGACCATTCTTCATGGCGTGGGCCCAGCCCCCAGTGGCGAACGTTTACTGCAAAGTAACTTCCTAAAATCCATGCTAAACCTTCCAAGGATGAGTGTAACCGGTTCAACCACTTTTGCCCCTTTCATTTGCAAATATCCCTCTTCTGTGATGTGATTAGCAACATTGGCTCCTTTGTTTTCTGTAAAAGGTAACCACCTTTTATGGTCCACAGTAAGTAAGGACGATCATGTAATATGCCAAGTAACCCAATTAAGGCGGGTCACGGCAAGGGCTGCAGCTTTTGCTCCCATTGAGAGAAAAGCCATACTGTCCCTTTTCCTCCATGGGACCCGGTAGTCCATGTGAATGTCTCATTTCATCCATGATGACTCGGACACTGCGGGCTGGTGTCCGCATCTGAAGAGCATGTGGAGTGAGAGTATTGTTGCAGCCATCTGGGGGCCTGCAGGTGTGAGCAGGGATTAGAG
Organism: Sturnira hondurensis; assembly: GCF_014824575.4. Lineage (NCBI taxonomy): Eukaryota > Metazoa > Chordata > Mammalia > Chiroptera > Phyllostomidae > Sturnira > Sturnira hondurensis. Next base: position 3,398,611 of record NW_028087376.1, on the reverse strand, counting down.
AAATCAACAGGAGAGCTGTCCCCACTGATGCCTGAAGGGGAAAGGTGGAGAAATAATGACAAGAGCCTAAAGAGAACAGTTGCGTGGAGATGGCCTTCTGAGAGTAGGGTTGGTCTTCAGAAGTGCAATCCAACCAGAAAGGAAAGAGAGAAATAATTATTCAACCTATACATACCCTTTCTCCAACTTCAAATCTCCTGCCAGTGACCCACAATGGCCGAGGGATCCCATTGACAGGGGTCCATGCAGGTCAGCCTCCTTGGGCACAGAGAAAGTTGGGAAGGCAAAGAATGGTCTGAAGAGGCAAAGGGAAGACGTTATCGGTGGACAAGAAAATATGTAGGATATGTTACCTGTGGGCAAGAACACGGTTCAGGACTAGAATTGCTCTGCATGGGACTGGAAAGAAAATTGCTTAATTTTGAGCCGTCTGAAGGCTATCTAAATGCCCTGGTGTGTTGAAAAACAGTTTAAGCCTACCCTTGGGCAAGAGGATACTGCTACAGCTACCAATTACTTTATCCATAAACATGATCTGGCCAGACCCCTCTGTCTCTTCTCTAGCCTCGTTGTCTACTCTTCCCTTCTTACTCATAGTGCCCCACTACTTGCTCTCAAGCCCACCACAGCTTTCAGCATGTTATTTTCGCAGCTGGATTCATTCTCACTCACTTCTTCTGGACCAATCCTTATCTTTGCAACTCAAATGCAACTTCTTTGGGGAAGGCTCCTTCAACATCTGTCCTCACCTTGTGCTATTCTTCCAGCACTTCTCCTCTGTGGCACTTATCCTAATAGGAATTTAAATATCTGTTGGTGGAATGATTTGTTTAATGCCTATCTCAGTCACTAGACTCCAGTTTCCCGAGTCTGTATCTTCTTGAACCTTACAGCTGTGGAACTTCAAACATTGCTTAACACATAGTTGGCACTCAGTAACTGTATGTGAACCCATTCGTGTGTGGATATGGTAGAAAAATCAGCAATGATTTCCATAGAGGTTGTCTTCTGCTTTTTTTTTTCTGAATGTGTTTGCAGCTATAGCCACTGTTTGGCTACCTTTTGTTGGAGATAAGACATGGGTGAGACATGGATTACTAACTAGGAAGCCAAGGTTTGATGCCAGGAGCTGAGTTAGTTAGCAAGGGTTAAGCAGCTATCAACACACAGTCAACTAAGGAATAGCCTCAACATCCATCAGCTGATGAATGAGTGAACAAAATGTACTGTATTTATACAGTGGAATAGTATTCATCTCTACGAGGAAGGAAGTGCTGATACATGCTACGATATGGATGGACCTTGAGGACATTATGCTAAATGAAAGAAGTCAGACACAGAAGACCACATCTTGTACTCTTTCATTTGGAGGAAATGTCCAGAATAGGCAAATCCATGGAGATAAAAAGTAGATCAGTGGTCACCAGGGGTGGTGTGGTGGTGGGGAGTGGGAAGTGACTGCTAACAGGTACAGGGATTCTTTTCTCAGTGAAGACACTGTTGTGGAATTAGAGAGTAGTGATGATTGTACAACCTTGTGAGTATACTAAAAGCCAGTGAATGGTCCACTTGGAAAAGATGAATTTTATGTTATGTGAATTATATCTCAATGTTTAAAAACACAGTCAACATCTATCATTACACAAAGAATGAGACATTCTGATCTACAAATAGGCTGAGGGATTGGAGCATGGTTTAAACTCTAGATTACTCTAGACATCAGAATGGCAAGAACACAGAATTATTTCCTAAGAATCTAGGCTCCTTTGTTTGATGGCTTCTTTGATATGCACTAAGGATGCTCATTCCTGATGAATGCAGAATCGGAGTTGGGAGATTGAGGTTTTAGCCATCTACAAATGAAGGGACACCAACTTCTGACTGCAGAAAAGTGACTGTTATGGGCATGGTTTCAGTGATTATGCAAAGTGCAAAACAAACAGGATGGTGTTATTTGCCAGACTTCATGAGAGAAGTGGCCAGAAGTCACTTCCTTCAGCAAATACGTGAAAGTTTTATTTCCTTTTTAACCTTTAGAGCTCTGATGTGAAGCAAATGGCTGAGACAGCCACTGCTCTTCCCTTCGAAGCATGAGAAAAACATCAGATGAACGTAAATTACTGCCAAGGTCATGAAAAATAAGGAAAGTCTGAGCAACTCTCATAGATGGATGGAAATGATCTAAGGTCAGATTAGATTCAGGAGGCAAGACCACTAAATGTAATGTGTGTCTGGATAGGATCTTGGAACAGAAAAAAAGGATAGTGGAAAAGTTAGTGAGATCTAAATACAATGTGGAATTTAGTTAATATTAATGGAATAATGTGTATTTCTTAGTTGTGACTAAAAATGTAGCATAGCGACATAGATATGGAATTAAAACATCTGCACCCAATTGATGAATAATCATTGATAATGACGGTTCAAGATGAGACGACACAAAGTAACTATCAAGGAAATGAGCAGTAAAAGGCAGGTGAATAATCCATGCTTGATCCACATAGTTAATTCATTATTTCCTGAAAGTTCTCCACCACTGGCTGTACCTTCATGTTTTCTATTTATTTATTTTTTCTATTTATTGAGGGAAGGACTATACTGTTCAACTCACTTTGTCATCTAAAGAGAGGCAGGTTGTATCATGAGATCTGGGGCCTGATGGTGAAACTGGACCTCCAGCTCACTACTCACTACCTGTGTGTCTCATTTTCAGCTGTACAGTAAGGGCATGACCCAGGCCTTACGCTGGGATGGATGTGAGGATTAGGAGCTGATGTGGGTAGAGTGTGTCAAACAGGGCGTGGTAGGGGATAGTTGATCAGCGAGTGTGAGCTGTTATGCCACTTGCATGGGTAGAGAAAGTAGGGTGTGAAAACAGGTCTATAAAAATGAAGAGCCCGGGGCGTTAGGTAATCATTAAAACATAAGTTTATAAAAATTTTATAGTTGTAGGAAAATGTTTATAATACCATGTAAAGTGAGACTCATAGAATAGAGAATTCTGATATAGAAAGCTGACGGATGTACACCTAGAAAAATAGATTTCAAGCTGTTCATTGTTAGGAAAATGGTTAGCAGTGGTTATCTGAGGGTCATGGCACTATTTAAAAAATAGTTTTCTATCAAAACACAGAAAGGTGGTTGCCAAGAGCTGAGAAGAGGATGGAAGGGGAATTAGGGTTTTATAGGCTTTCAGTTTTGCAATATGAAAAAGTTCAAGAGATCTGTTTCACAGCAACACGCCTGCATATACTTAACACTACTTACTGAACTGTACACTTAAAAATGATCAAGATGGTAAATTTAATGTTATGTGTTTTTCATCACAATTAAAAAAGAATATTTCTTTATGGCAAACATAATTTTAAGAAAAAATCAGTGGAAGGTGTTCTTTGATTTTTGAATGAAAGTCTTAACTAGTTTTAAGTTGGTGTAGCTTTTCGTATTTCTGTAGTTTATTGGGCCCTGGCTGCCCAGTGGAGTTTACATGGCAGCGGTAAGGCTTCCTAAGTAGAGCGGGGTCCTTCCATTTGTTCCCCCTGCTTTCTACTGAGAGAAAACATAGGCTGTAGAAGAGGGCTATTACCAAACTGTGTGGTTTGTCTGCTTTTCCTTCTGAGCCCAGGTTCAGTTGTCAGGTGCTGAAGAAGGGCGGATACAGCAGCCCCTGACCCCTTCACCTACCCTGAGCCCTGCAGATTTTTACGTCAGCTGCTCTATTTGCAGAACGCCCTCCTGGGATCTGTGCTGCTTGATGTTCTTTGATCTGTAAACCTGAGTCAGAGCCAGACTGGTTGAGACAGAGGAATCAGAGCTGACGATCTCAGAGCAGCTGTTTTGTTGCCCTTTGGTGGCTTCATAGACCCAGGTCTAACTGACGAAATACATGAGTCCCCTTGCAAGACTGGTGACGGATGTGAACAGATACTTCACAAATCACAAAGAGCTAATAAATACATGAAACATGACCAACCTCACTAAAATAGAAAGAAGAGAAACAATGGCAACACTTTAATATTTAATGATTCTTAGAAAAATCATTCCCAGGGTTTGCAAACAACTACTGATAGGAGGGTAACTGGCCTTTCTGAAAGGAAGTTGGCAATGTGTATCAAGACTGGAAAAATGTTCATTCTAAGGAGAGAATATTCCATAAAAGCCACAGAAAAATTCAGGAATTTAGTGAAAGGTAGGGGTGACATTTCAAATTAACAAGAACAGAGACTTTCACTTTAAACAATATTGAGCTCAGGAAAAATCTTTAATTGTAAAGATATTTAGAAATGTCAGATAAAATATAACAAAATGCTTGAGCTCCCGAGATAAAAAGAGGACGCCCCCAGGGGCCAAACAATAAGGAACTGAAAACCAGTGTGGGGAGGGGGGCAACACTGCTGCTGCCCTGGATTATTTGAACAATCTAAGGCTCCCGCCTTAACTTCCAGGTGGATACAGGGCAGCAGCCTCAGGCTTTGTGGGTATGTGTCAGGAGGAGTTGAACCTGAATCTCATGTGTAGCTGGGATCCTTGACAGTCCCAACCTTGAGGGGGAAAAATCAGTCACAATAGCTTCTACCTTCAAGAAAACCCTACCTTTGTTTGATTTGACTCTTGCCATGGCCAATATCCTGGAGGGTCTTAACCTCTGAGATTCTGTCCCCCTAGAAAACACTCAGCTGATTCCCTCTTGGACCTCTCAAACTGGTTAGGATATCCTGGCAGGTAGTCTAAACTCCAAGAGGTGGACAAAATAAGACATATTTGTTATGTTTCTTCTTCCCAATGGCCTATCTGTTGACCAGTTTGGCAGGTCTACCAGTATTTGAGATGTGATTCTACTTCCAGGAAATTATCCCACAAATTATAAGATACTTATAAAAATTCCCAATCATAAATAGCAATTGTATTCAGTACATTTTATTTGTAAGAGAAAAAAGTTTGAAACTGCCCATGTCCGAAGGGGTGGAATGGGTAAACAAACACTATGTACCCATTAAAAGGCGAGAAGTTGATCTCAATGCATGAAAACAGAAAGAATATCCACATGACATATTATTAAGATGTTTTAAAAAGTAATCTGCAGAACAGCATTGTCTAATAGAAACAGAATGCAAACACATAGTAATTTCAAATTTTCTGATAGAAATATTTTAAAACATAAAAAGAAATAGGTGAAGTAAACTTTAATAATGCACTTTATTTCACCCAAGACATCCAGAATGCTATTTAAGCATGTAGCCAATATGAAATAATTGATGAAGCCCTGGCTGGTGTAGCTCAGTGGATTGAGCGTGGGCCTGTGAACCAAACAACTGCAGTTCAATTCCCAGTCAGGGCACATGCCTGGGTTGCAGGCCAGTTCCCAGCAGGGGACGAACGACAGGCAACCATATATTGATATTTCTCTCCTTCTCTCCTTCCCTTCCCCTCTAAAGATAAATAAATAAAATCTTTAAAAATAAAATAAAATAATTGATGAGATATTTTACATTATTTTTTATGTCTTTGAAACCTGATGTGTGTTTTACACCAACAATACATCTCAGTTCAGATAAACCACATTACAAGCACTCAATAGTCACTTATAACTAGTGGCTGTAATAAGGGACAGTGCAGCTAGAGATCAAATGTATTACATATAATATATATATACCAGCTTTATAAGTACTGTATAGACACGTGGAAAGATAATACAAGAAATGGCTGGCATGCCTATCTCTCTGGAGTGAGATTGTAGGGAAAGAAGGTATTCAGAGTTTATTTTATAAACATCTATATTTGGCCCTGGCTGGCGTAGCTCAGTGGATTGAGCGCGGGCCTGCGAACCAGGCGATCGTGGTTCGATTCCCAGTCAGGGCACATGCCTGGGTTGCAAACCGGTTCCTTGCAGGCTAACTACCAGCAGGGGATGCACAAAAGGCAACCATACATTGATGTTTCTCTCCCTCTCTCCTTCCCCTCTAAAGATAAATAAATAAATAAAATCTTTAAAAAAAAAAGAAGCTAGAGGAGAAAAAGGAATATGAATAATTAAACAGAAAAGTTTAGATATACACTGTGCAATTATATCAGTTAGTGGTGTAGGATATTCTTTATTAAAAAAATCTATATTTGAATTTATTATCTGAGGATATATCATACTTCAATTACTAAAAAACTAAAAGCAAAATGTTTATTTTATTCAATGCAGTAAATCAAGGTATAGAAAAATTTATCTTAAGAAAATAATAAATACATGAACTGACCTTTATGCATCATTACTCACAATTACAAAAACCAGGCCCCAGCCTCAGCTGGGTGGCTCCATTGGCTGGAACATTGCCCCAGACACCCAAAGGTCCTGGGTTCCATTCCCATGGGCCCATTCTTAGGTTGTCTCTCACATTCATGTTTCTCTCTCTCTCCCTCCCTTCCTCTGTTCTAAAATTGATTTTCAAAAAAGTTAGACTCCACATCATGTCCAACAATAGGAAAATTATTTAATAAATTTTGATACTTTATGATGGAATGTTTTTCATCACATGGGAAAATATCCATGCTACAATTTTAAAATTCGCAAAGCAAAAGCTATCCAAGCAAAATGAAATCTATACATGTTCACAGAAGAACTTGTATACAAATGTTAATAGTAGCATAACTCATAGTACCAAAAGTGTAAGCAAGCCAGTGTCCACCCGCTGGCGAATGGATGAACAAACATGGCACAGCCCTGCAGCGGGTGTTAATCAGCCATAAAAGGGAAGGCAGTGCTGATTCAAGCACAGTGTGGATGGACCTTGAATACATTTGCTTAGTGACAGAAGTCAGACACGAAAGACCACATTTGGTATGTGTCCATTTATATGAAATGTCAGGAACAGGCAAATCCATAGAGACAGAGAGTAGATTGGTGGTTGCCAGGGGCAGGAGGAGGAAGCGGGGAGAGGCTCTGCGATGGGAATTTGGGGATGAGGTGGCGGTGATGGCTGCATAGCATCCTGAGTGTATCACAAACCACTGAGCCTTCCACTTCGGAATGTCTAAAATGGTGAATGTATGGTTGTGTGAATTCTATCTCACTTTGAAAAATGTGTATATAGAACTAGATCCCAACTTTATGGCGGAAAAATAAGACTAAGTGCTCAGAGTGGTGGTGGGGTTATAAACACTTTTTTCTTCTTTCTGATCTCTCCAGTACATATGTATTGTATTTCCAATGGAGGGTATTGAAACAAAACCATTTGGAAAAGAGTGGTCTTTTCTGTGGACAACATCTTCGTGCTTTGGAAATAACACCATGTTCGCACTCCATTGGCTAGTACACCCAGGGCAGCCCTGTCCAGCCTGTGAAGTAGCTCCTGTCTGTACTGTATTTAACTGCATTGACAAAAACAAAACCACAAGCCATTTGCCATAGGGTGCTAAGAACAGAGCTGCCTCAAGACTTCCCTTTTCTGTATCTTTGGGGGTGGTAGAGACTGGGTTGCATGTTCACCTTTTGAGACAGAGCCACCCTGGTTGTCTAGCTTGGGCATCAGCGCCCCAGCTTCAGAACTTGGATCCTCTTTGCCCTGCTTCCTGCCCTTGCCTGGTGCTTCTGCTGCCTTACCTGTGAGACGAGGTGGTAAAGGCTTCCTCACTGGAGTGGGGGAGAGAATGCATGAGATAAGATCTTCAAAGCACTAAGGAATGGAAGGTCCAGAAAAACCAAAGGTTATTCCACCCCTCAGGAGACTTGAATTGCCGAATCGCCAAATCAACAAAAAGTAGATGGAGAAGAAAGAACTTAGGTAATAACTCCTCATCTCCCGATAAATAAATAAATAAATAAATAGGATCTGAACCATGGGGTCACTGAGGTTTCTCTTAACCTTTGAATGGGTGGCACTTTTCATGGGCTCACAGGACTGCTGAGATCTCTGCTGTGCTTGTTTAGCGATGTTGTTTTGTTTGTATCTACCTTACTATTCTTCCCACAACCCCAAAGCAGGTAAATGGAAGAGAATTTCCAGTGTAAGGATAAAGTTGCACAGGTTTTGGTTGCCTAGAGGACCCTGTACTTTTACGATATTTGTTGAGCGGGCCTTAGTTTATTTACTTCAACTGCCCAGTTTGTTCTGACTGGCGTACAACTTTGTAGACTGACAGGGAAAGAAGCCCAAGATGTATGAAGTAAACACACATGTTGTGGAACAAGTTGCAGAGCATAATTCCACTTGTGTTTTGAACATTTGTGTGAACCTGTATATCAGCGTGTATGTCATCTACCAACCTGCCTACCCACTTACCTACCGTCTCTCCCTTTCGGTGAATGGACAGAAAGGGCACAGTTATTACTGCTGCTTACCCCTTAGAGTCCGAATGGAGAGCACAGACAGCCCAGTGCAAGGAAGGACCCTCACTTTTACTTCACACATGTCTATATTGTTAACATTGTAATAGGTTATTTTATAAGAAAAAATTAAAATTATCACTTGTAATCACAACTACGCCTCTGACAGTCCTCTCCAACATCTCACAAAGTGCCCAGAAAGAGTTAACTCAGAGAATTCCAGATGTTTGATTAGGTCAAATTCCTGATTTGGTCCTTGGGCGTGGGAGTAGGGTTAGAGGCGAGAAGCAACAAAAAGTGAAAGGGGAGGAAAAAAGAGGGTTGGCTGTCCAGTTCCCAGCCTAACCAATAGCACGAACGTTTCAGGCCTAACGCCCATTTAGGGAAACTATTTCAGGAGTCAGGAATTGCATCCGAGTTCATCATCACTTGTCAAAGAAGAATTAAAACAACTTTCTGCTTCAGCTATTTGGACGCTGCTTGGTTCTCCTTTACTTGAAAGGTAATATTGAGCCTCTGCTGATCTGGTGGTGGTGATTGGGGTGCGTGCTTTTTTCTTTGTGGTGTACTGGTTTATTTTTTCCACAGGGAAGAAAGGTGCTTTTAGGGTAGTACTTTATTTTTACCAATGACAATATTAACACTAAATTTCTGACAATGTGGAATGATTCTTCCTGGTCCTATTTGCAGAAGGCAAAATACAGTCTGTTGAAGGGTTAGGGAGACTTTTTCTTGGATAGGCACTGCATGGGAAAGAGAAAACACATATTCTTGGATTGTTTAATAGTTTTCATGTCCTTTCTCCTCAGTTTCATGGTTAAACTTTGATCAGGACTAGGGTTTGCCCATGGCAAATCTTGCCGTAAATTAGTAGTATTCAACAGCGTGCTCTGCGCTAACATTATAGAATGGCTTCTTCCTTTACTTTCTCAGAAAAAAGTCTTAAAACCCTCTTCATTCACAACAAAGCTACTTTTCATGAGAAAGTGGCAAAACAAAGAAAAATGTTCAGCAGGAGATGGCCAGTGAAATCACCCAGGTTCAGGTCCAAGTATAGCCGCCTGGGATGGTGCTAGGTTCTTGGTGTCACAGGGACCTCTTTCCCCGCCCCCACAGACTTTGCTAGTGATGGATCCATATGTGATTCAGATGAACAGGAAGGGCAGCCTGCCCTCTCTCCTGAATGTGCACGTCAACGTGGGTGGGAAGAACTCTCTGCCAGGAAAAGGAAAAGACAGGAAGGCCAGATGGTCTGTGAAGCCCTCGGCCATGGCCAACAACACTTTCAATCCCATCCGTGCCATTGTGGACAGCATGAAGGTGAAGCCAAACCCAGACAAAACCATGATTTCTCTGTCAATTGGTGAGTTAGGGACACTCGATTGAGGGGTGGTCACTGTTCCCCACACCCCTCCTTGCCAGATGGGAGAAGATGGAAGTGGAGGGTGAGTCTGAGTGCTAGGCGTGAAAGAGTAACCTCTTGATGGCTATTTCTTTCCTGTGAAAAGGGGACCCTACAGTGTTTGGAAACCTGCCTACAGACCCTGAAGTTACCCAGGCAATGAAGGATGCCCTGGACTCTGGGAAGTACAACGGCTACGCCCCCTCCATTGGTAAGCTCCCCCCAAGATTCTAACTGGTGGCTTCCAAATCTTCAGTGCTCTCCCAATAGGAATGAATTTCTAGCAATTCTCCTCACTTTCCTGATGCATACTTCCTAAAGAGAGGCTAAGATAAAATTGCCAGTTGGATTTGAGGAAAGGGGTCTTAGGATGCTTAAATACAAGCTTCAGGGTCCAACTCATTTGTGGTTTTCTTTGACATACTGCACCATCCCTCCAGGCTCAGCCACATACTTGTTTCTCAAATAATGCTCCTATCCTATCACTGCTAATTCTCAAACAAAGGCCTTGAATTGGGCTGTTGCTGATGGTTTACTGATCCCTCTGTGTCTGTCATAAATGTACTTATTGCCCTGTATGAATAGCTGCTTGGCTTTATTTCTCCTCTGCGTATTCAATGCTTATTTTAATTATGCTCCTGATCATACTCCCAATGAAACTGTAATAGTTTCGTATTAAAGAGGAATAAGCAACAATAACAACAAAGGATGGACTGTCCTACTGAAGAACAGAAGGCTGTTTCTGCCAGAAAGAAATTCTCCTTTCGGGGTTAACTCTGTCTGTCTCTGAAATGTTTCTACGCTAAACATTTGGTAAAATAAGTAATTCCTTGATTCTGTTTCAATGTTGCACATTTTTCTCCTGTGTACATGTGTACATGGAAACACATTCTTAAGGCAGAATAAAAATTCAGTTTCTTCCAGACAATCACGGTTCGATTCCCAGTCAGGGCACATGCCTGGGTTGCAGGCCAGTTCCCGGCAGGGGCCAGTTCCCAGCAGGGGATGCACGAGAAGCAACCATACATTGATGTTTCTCTTCCTCTCTCCTTTCCTTCCCTTCCCTTCCCTTCTAAAGATAAATGAATAAAATGTTTAAGTTTTAGTTTCTTGCTAAAATAGAATTACAAACACTTCAAAGAGATTTCAGGGACACGACTTTTAGTTTGATTATTTACATTTTAGAAACTTTCATACAACAAAATTGAAGTGAAATAAGACCGAAAATTAGGTTATAAAAATTTTTATGACTTTTATAACCAAAGCATTAGAGACTTGATTCAATTGAAAAACCAAAACCAAGTCTCTTAAATATTCAAAGGATATGAACACTGACGCCAAAGAAAACACAAATACCTACAGTATATATTGGAAAATGCTCTTCCTTATTAGTAACTAAAGAAGTGCTGGTTTGTATAATGCTCTTTTTGGCGGTTTTGCAAAACATGAACATTTGCCTGAAACTGTCTATACTTCAAGCCTGAAAAGCGACATTTGGAAATAATGTATGACAATATTATTTAAAAGAAAAAATTGTACAAAACACTAATGGGGATATAATGTGAAACACTGAAAATGGACCCAGTGTATCACACTCAGTGATTACAACTTTTCAAAAAAGATACAGTCTTTGGAAGGGATTTGGGAATAATCTAAATCTTGTATTTTTATGGAGAAAAAACACACAATTAGAGTAACCAAGATAGCGAAGAGTATTTATAGTTTGGGGAGCGCTTCCTTGTTATTTATATATTTGTGCTTATTTTAAAGTTCTCAGATATGGAGTGAATCTCCTGTCTTTGCAGTGGGAGACAGAAGATACGGGAGCTAAACTGAACAGAATGTGCTCTGAGCAGGGGCAGAGGGGACGGACACCCTGGGGCTCTGTAGCATGGCCGTCAGCTGTGGGGTGCAGGTGTCAGCTTCCTCCTCCTGCTCCTTTCTTTCAGGTTACCTGTCTAGTCGGGAAGAGATTGCTTCTTATTACCACTGTCCCGAGGCACCCCTGGAAGCTAAGGTGAGCCTTAGACAAGGTACCAGCTCTGAAGCAATATCGGGGAAACTCTTTTCGTTGTTTCTGTTCCACAAGGAATAAGGGTTTCAAGGGGAACAGGAGCTGAGGGTAGTTTCCCTCTAACAATTCAAGGGCTTCTTATATAATGAGGACATGAATCAGTGATTATAATTAATGTCATTACTGTACGATAATGATGTTGTATACTGCTTATGTGGTATTTGTCTCAAGGGGGCTCAAAGGACTCAGAGGTCACTATGATTCTCTGCAAATATCATTGAAAACCAATAATTCATAAACACCAAATAATTAAAATTTTATATTTTACCAAAAGGATCTTTTAAAAATTTGTAGCTTCCCTCATTCATTTTAAGGCCACTCAAATAGGAAGACTGAGCTATCGTGACCTACTGAACTGATGGTAGGACCAAGTTTCAACGCCACCCTCACCTGTATTATTCACTAGGAGGGGTACGCATTCCTTAATATAAGAAGTGCCCTTCATCCATGTTTCAGAGAAGAGCCAGGCTTCAAATCTCTGGTCAAAAATCAATAAACAGGCAAAAAACCCAAAGTCATGATGATCTCTCATGAAAGCTGCCTGAGTCACAGCTGACCTATTCTTTTTGAGGTGATTTATTCATTTAAGTGGCCAACAGCCTTTAGATACCGGCATAGATAAGCATATTACCTGCTTCCATTTTTGGCTTAGCACGGTCCCTACTATTTTACTTAGAATTTTTAAAAAACGAATCTATTTTTGTTCCCCACTCACCCAACTGATAATCTCTTCTCTGCTGTTGCAGTTAAAACTACTAACAAAATGAACCGTTTTTTTTTCTTCACAGGATGTCATTCTGACAAGCGGCTGCAGTCAGGCCATTGAACTTTGTTTAGCAGTGCTGGCCAGCCCGGGGCAGAACATCCTCGTCCCCAGACCCGGTTTCTCTCTCTACAGGACTTTGGCTGAATCTATGGGGATCGAGGTCAAACTCTACAATTTATTGGTAAATGACTTTTCAATTTTAGACACAAGTGCTCAATTACTACTTCCTAAAAATAGATGAGCATTAGCCTAGCAGAAAAAGATCTGGACGTGAGTGGTCGAGACCACAGACACATTTGATTATTTACATTACACCTTTGAATTAAATGAGTATTCTCCCCGGTTTTTCAGAATCATCTTAGTCTCACCCTTTCTTCCTTCCCAGCCAGAGAAGTCTTGGGAAATTGACTTGAAACAATTGGAATCTCTGATTGATGAAAAGACAGCCTGTCTCATTGTCAATAATCCATCAAACCCCTGTGGGTCAGTGTTCAGTAGAAATCATCTCCAGAAGATTCTGGCTGGTGAGTCCAGCAGACTTCACTCGACAGGGGAGGAGGTGGGGATGGATGGAATCCATTAGCCATTTCTTGGAATGAAAAAGAAAGAGTCCATCACTAAGTTCCAAGTGTAGGATGGAGGTAGGGGAGCTCCTTGAGGGTCTCTAGTGAATAGTGTGCCACTGGAACGGTAGGACTTGCCCGAAAGAGGGATGAAAAGAGGACACGGACCTGCTGCTTCACCACCCCCACCTTGTGGAAGAGAGGGTCTGAAACGTCTCCTTCATTAAATAGCAAGTGTAGACCTTGAACCCTGGAAGAGTATAGTAAGAACTTACAGTTCTTAAACAGGAAGACAAAACACAAAAACATGAAATGTGAAACGCAGTAAGACCAGGTAAATAGTAAGTGCAAAGGCAATCCATGTTAATAATGATTTCTGTGTGTTTTTCTTATTTTCAGTGGCTGCAAGGCAGTGTGTTCCCATCTTAGCTGATGAGATCTATGGAGACATGGTGAGTCTCGCGCAGGACCACTCTCTACAATAATCTTAACTCCAAATTATTTCATGGGGACTTTAGGGGTGGCATCTAAAACATGCCACCTCTAAATGATTAGAAGCAACTCCTGATCATTTCAGTACAGCATGTCAATATACCTGCCCTCTTCACAAATAGATAGATTTATGACTTCTTAGCCAGTTACCTGAAATGCAGAAAGTTAAGAAAACCCAGAGATTTTTGGAATTCATTTGGTGGCAAAACCTGACTTGGCTGATAGAAAGATATTTGTAGATTTCTATTTTTCTCACGGCCTGTACAAAAGTGTAGGGGGAGGGGTGGAATCATTAATATGCTTGATTGGGAGTGCTGTCTGAGAGTCCTCTGGGGGTGCCATATAATATATGGTATATGTGCTACATAACCTTTCTAAAATCCAAATACTTTTGTAACATATTTGGGCCCTGGAATTTCAGGTAATTGTGAACCCATGTGGATATTTTCAAATCTATAACACCAACAGTCATTCATTCTCTAGAACTGGCTTCAAGGGGTTGCCCATGTTACAGGGCTAGGGTCAGTTTCCTCACTGTAGTAGGCTTCCTTTAATCCAGACCAGACACCAGGTTAAATGTCTTTGGCTAGTTTCCTTTGAAGCCTCTTGGGATCCCCATCATGCTTCAGTGTAGGGATGAGCCCCCAGACCCGATGCCTTGGCCCTAGTGATATAAGGGAAGGGGTAGGAGGCATGGAATTTGGAGGAGAGGAAGCAAGAAGACGACTACAACAGGCTCTTCTCCTCAGGTGTTTGCCGACTCCAAATTCGAGCCTCTGGCCACCCTCAGCAGCAATGTCCCCATCCTGTCCTGTGGAGGGTTGGCCAAGCGCTGGCTGGTTCCTGGCTGGAGGTTGGGCTGGATCCTCATTCATGACCGAAGAGACATTTTTGGCAATGAGGTGAGAGCAATGTGGTATGTCTCATTTGGGATATATATTTATATTTACTTTGCGTGCACAGTGGTTGGGAGGAGGGGGTTTTTTTCTTCTCTTTCTTCCTGGCCCTGTAATTTTGGGTGCCTAGAAAGATACTAGATAAAGATGGTACTACTTCTCCAAATTCAGTTTTTCTGTACCCAGCTCTATCAAGAAGTCCCATCTGCCTCCAATTTTTGGACTACTGAAAAGGAAACAAAAGCAGTAATACACCTGATGTTTGCAGACGTACAGTGTGCTAATACTTTATATACCTTATTTTAATTTAATCTTTCCAACAACCCTCTGAGGCCAGTAATATATTATCTCCATGTTACAGTTGAGGAAAGGGAGGCACAGAGAAGTTGTATCATTTTCCCAGGGTCACAAAGCAGGTGCATAACAAAGCCAGGCTATGAATGCAGGTGGTCTGATCTAAGAATGACACTAGGCACCATCACTTCTCCAGAGATATAAAAACTGAGAGAAAGAATGATCACAAAGCTGACGTGCTTAAGACAGGCTAAAGAATGTGTTTACTGGGGGCCTTTTAGATCCGAGATGGGCTGGTGAAGCTGAGCCAGCGAATTCTGGGACCCTGCACCATTGTCCAGGGAGCTTTGAAAAGCATTCTGCGTCGCACCCCTCAAGAGTTCTACCACAACACTCTAAGCTTCCTCAAGGTAAGGGCAGGCTGTGGCTTTTCACTTTGGGGCTCAGTGAACACCATCAATGGAATTTGGAATAATAGTCCTCATTTCTGGAGCAATGTTCCACGATGGGGCTTCCATTTCAGAAGGTGGCATCCATGCAGGTATCCACCCATACATACATTTCTTTTTTTCGTCAAGATTTTATTTATTTTTAGAAAGGGAAAAGGGAAGGAGAAAGAGAGAGAGAGAAACATCAACGTGTGGTTGCCTCTTGCATGCCCCTTACTGGGGACCTGGCCCACAACCCAGGCATGTGCCCTGAGTGGGAATCAAACCAGTGACCCTTTACTTCACAGTCCAGTGCTCAGTCCACTGAGCCATGCCAGCCAGGGCTCCACCCATACATTTATAACTTCTGGCAAGTCACTCTGCTCCTGGCCAAAAGCTTCAGGTAGCAGGGTTTTTCTTGTTGACTCCTTATGCCAGGAGGGCAAACTTAGGTTCCTTGTCTTTGATGTGGGCTCGCCTTTTAGTGACTTGTTTTTTCATCTACCTAATTTGTAATCTTCCTCCTCTTGTAGTCCAATGCTGATCTGTGCCATGGGGCTTTGGCTGCCATCCCTGGACTCCAGCCAGTCCGCCCTTCGGGAGCCATGTACCTCATGGTAAGAATGTGGTGGTGGCAGCCACTCCTGGTTAGGCAAAGGAAAGCCAGTTGGCTGCGGGGTTCACAGAGAGCTGGGCTCCTGAGCCAGTCCCTTCAGGAATTACCACATTCTGAATTGTTCTACTGACATGATCTATGCTCACTGTTTAAATTAAAAAACAAACAAAAAACCTCTTAAAATGAATTCATTCCTTGATACACTTATTTTCTATGTACACATAGGGAAGAGATAGGACATAAATAAGAGGCTCTCTACACCACCGTAGTTCTCAACTGGGAATGATACTGGTCTCCCAGGGGTGTTTGGGAATGAATGTATGGGAACTTGGGGTGACTGGGGGTGCTGTTGGCATTGTGTGGGACAGGCTGCTAAATATCTTGCAATGGGTGGGATAGTTCCATGCAATCAAGAATTACCTGGCCATGAGGCTAGTAGTACCTTTTATGCGAAACACTAGAGTTCTATTTCCAGTTTCATTTACTAGCATACAGGAAGGAACCCTTCAATAAACGAAAATATTAATGTAAACATATTATCTCTTCATTGGGGAAAATTCCACGAGCTCATACGTGTTAGAACTTATTTATCAAATTATTTATCAGTTGTAGAGTTCCAAGATATTTTTTATAGCAGTCCCTGCCTTATTTTATGGCTAAGGAGTTGGCCTGTTTTCCCTCTTTCTGAAAAGTTTGTCTCTCCTTGTATTGGTGTAGGTTAAAATTGAAATGGAGCATTTCCCAGAATTTGAGAATGATGTGGAGTTCACAGAGCGCTTAGTTGCTGAACAATCCGTCCACTGCCTCCCAGCAACGGTGAGTGCTCGTATCTCTCTCAGGACCTTCTCAACAATTTCTAGAGCCTCAGGAGCTGTCCCTGAGCTCATCTGTAGCCTGACCTTTCCTCCCCCAACAAAGTGTATCTCCATGTGATAAGATTCAAACTGATGTGTCTCATAGCCTCTATTTAAAATTTGTTTCTCTCCATCATTATCCCATCCATACTAGGAAGAAAAGGTATGGTGGAACATTCTAGGTGAGGGAATCAACCTTGTCCCACAAATCCCTTTTAAGATGAATTAACTGGTACTGACTTAGCGTCCCGGTGGTGGAAACTGAGTGAACTGATAGCCCTGAGTAAACGGCATCGCCACTTCTTGCTGATGAGGGCCCTCACCATTTTGCCGTGGTTCATTAGTAGATTCAATTGCTCTGAGAATAACAGGCTCTTATTTTTGCAGTGCTTCGCGTACCCGAATTTCTTCCGAGTGGTAATTACAGTACCTGAAGTGATGATGCTGGAAGCCTGTAGCCGGATCCAGGAGTTCTGTGAGCAGCACTACCATTGTGCGGAAGGGAGCCAGGAGGAGTGCGACAAATAGGCCTGAGTCCATGCTCCTCGCTATGTCCGGCCCAGGTAGAACTGGACTGGGCCCTGCTGCCCCTCGAGTCAGGTGCCCCTACTGGGAGAGGGGCCTCAAAAACATATTGAGGGCTCAAAATTGCCCCTGATTTACCCCAGCTATATCTGTCTACACACTGTAAATCCCAGATTTTTGTCTTACTCTCTGCTCTACTGGAGTGACTGATTGATTGATATGCTCCCATTTTATGATGACTTCCTCCTTTTTTTAATGAGAGTACCAGGTGAACAGTATTTACCAGAAAGCAGCAGAAACAAGAAAATTAAAAGCTCAGGATGAGAAAAACAAATGAGAGAACAAGTGAGAGAACCTCTCCCCCTCATTCTATAAGAACATACTCTCTCTAGTCAGAGCTGAAGTCCAATTCTGTTACTGCCTAACTTCAGGTATACCTCACTTAATGCAATAGTTGTAATTAAAGAAGTTGGGCACGTGTATTTGGTTAATTATATTCTAAATACATCAGGAAACTTTGCTAATTCGAAGGATCCCTTACAGAAATACTTCTGTTGTTTTCTTTTTATAAAGAATTATTTTGTAATGTAAGTAAATATCCTTTGATTGACTGACTTTCTAAATTTAGATATGTGTGTATCAGGCTTTCTTAAAATGAAAACACATCTGTACTAAAAAAAAAAAAAAAATAGGACCTTCCAGAAACACTGCTCTGTAAGAGGCAGAAATATCCTCACCTGTCATTGTTATAGAATTATTATTATTTTGGCTGTAATGTTAATATTGATTTATTGATATATATATTATATTATCTTTTCATATGTTTTCTAAGAAGCATTTATATTAACAAGATCCTTTATTTTGCCAAAGGCATAAATTATTGTTGTTCTTTTTTTAAAAAAAATAAAGTTTACTAAGTAGCTTTCCTCTCCTGTGATGTATTTTTTCTCTTCTGCGGGGGAATTTCTATTCCCAGGTGCTGCTGATTGCTCAGTCTGATTGATGCTTTATTTCTTTGTAGAAATACTGATATTTGTGTTACCAGACAGGAACCAGCCTGGAGCTGGTCTGCTTCAGGCCGGCCTGTAGTGTGTGAGTTCTTGAGTTCCTGTGGGAAAGATTTCACCACATGAGTCCAAGGTGATTTTGAGAATATGTTTACTAAGGCTGGGGACAGGGAAACAAAGGAAGGATTTGGGATAAAGGAGTAGCAGGGGGGAGCCTAGATGGTGCTCTGCTTTGGCTCCCCAGAAGAGCCATAGGAAAGGAATGAGCCAAGGTGGGACTGCTGTTAGCTCCCTGGGAAGTGAAGGTCACAGACACAAAGTGAGCCAAAGTGGGGCTGTTTTTAGCTCACTGGGAAGTCAGAGAAAAGGAGCCTCTGGAGACAGGATTGAAGGTAAGCCCAGGGTCGAGCTACCCCTGCCCACTGCTCCCCTGGCTGCAAGTCTCCTTGGGACTCTTAAGAGTTTAGGAGGAAATAAAAAGTTGGTGCCCAAGAAGGGGCATGGGCATGCTCTGGAGCAGGCCGCCCAGAGTCTTTGTCCTGAGGGCTTTTTACCCTTTTTCTGTGGGTGAGAGTCCTAGGGGAGGGTTTTAGCAGAATATTCATCAACTTTCCAAGTGCATTATTAATATGCTGATGTTTCAAAATGAGTACATAGGTGGGTTTGGGAATATTCTTTGGTCAGCTATGCTGTTTAACTTTTATCTTGGGTCTCTCTTTTAATGGGTTTTTTGTTATTTGTTCCCCTGACTTCATTTGTCCCTGGTTTAGCTGGCACAAATGACATTAATTGGGTCTCTGTCCTCTATTTTCTCAGACCAGAGAAATTTAAGCTATGTATTCTCTGGTTAGGGAGGAGAGGTATGAACCATTGGCTCTCAAATGTCCTTGGTTAGGGGAGGTAAGGTGTTAGGATTCACTAGATGGCTGTAAATTGCTCAGTTTTGCCTTGTTTAATTTTCTCGTCTCGGTTTCTCCATCCCACTTGCCCAGGAATTTTCCTAGCTTTCTACTATTCTGTCCCATTTGGAGTGACTTAAAATATACTATTCCTAAAATATTTTATTTGGGAGTTCAACTTCTGGCTTCCTTTAACTTCTGGCCTTAAATTTCACACTTTCAATTTTTTGGATCCCCAATCTCTGGTTCCAAATTCCTACACTTGTCTAGATCCACTGGGGAATGAAGGTGAACCGGCTGAGTTGACCCAAGGGAAAACAGGTGTCCAGGACCTTCTTTCAGTATGAGCTTTTCTTCTGCAATTCCTCTTAGACACAGTTGCCTACTTTTTTCTTCACCATTTAGTTTAGAGGAGGAAACCTGAAGTTATCTTGCCAGGTTGGGGCAGAAATGCACCATAATCAGTCTGGAGAGTCCTCACTAAGGGAAGTTTTTCTTATCTGGAAGAGGAACTTCAGGTCTAAGGGCTGCCGGTCACACACACTTAATTTCCTTGACAAAAATAAACACCAAATGTTCCTGTTCAGTGAGCTCACACTAAAATTTACCTTTCAATTTTCTTCAGCAAATCCAAAAGGAATATACAATGATCAAGATGATAAAGATTTGTTTCCTGTATGGTGCCACTGCTGATAATTTTTGGAAAATGCCTGGCTTCTCTTTTCCTGTACCCCACTGCCTCCTCAACCTCCAAAGATCTCTGTCCAGAAATAAACAGGAAGACGTGGTAGTTCACACGGGGCATTTTTCCCTTCAAATGCACATACGCTATCACGCATTACTACATTCTACTCAGACTTGTTAAATTTCTGAATTTTCTTGACGTCTACATTTTGATAGAGTCAAACATTCAAACATTTAAAAATACTACATTCGCACTGGTCAAACTTCAAACAATGCACTCTTCAGGCCCGTCCTCAGCCACCCAGTATCTTCTCCCCTAAAATAATCACAGTTAGCATTTCCTGGTTCATCTTTGGAGATTATATGTGTATGTAAACGTGTGTGGGTGGGTGGGGGGTTGTTTTCCTTTTTTCTTTCCTTTCTTCAAAGTATCTATTATTCAACTTTAGAATTCAGTGTCCTAGTGAAGGCCAAGGAGAAATGACATTTCTGAGGCGTCCATTGCATCTGGGTGTTTCTAGATTAAAAAAAGAAAAAAGATCCCTGTGCAAGGGCTGCTTCCAAACAAGATCAAAATCCCCAGGGGAGACTACTTTAAGATAGCAGGAGAGATAGCATCTGAACGTCCCAGAATAAAACAAAGAATGCATAAAACAGTTGGGGATAAAGGCTCTCGGGTATGAATTCACCTTACCTACCCTTGCGGAGCACCGCCTACTAGGTAACTGCTGCTAAAGTCCCGGTTGGGTGCAGCAACTGGGAGAGATGCAGAAAGCCCACGGCTGCGCAGGCCCAGGTGAGAGTGCAGGCGCCACGCTGCTCAGGGCGCATGCGTTGTCACGAA
Organism: Sturnira hondurensis; assembly: GCF_014824575.4. Lineage (NCBI taxonomy): Eukaryota > Metazoa > Chordata > Mammalia > Chiroptera > Phyllostomidae > Sturnira > Sturnira hondurensis. Next base: position 3,377,956 of record NW_028087376.1, on the reverse strand, counting down.
GCAACTAGGCACCATTCTGGGTGCAGGAGGTGAACCTTAGGGGAAGGCGAGGGTCAGTTCGTTTAAACCGGTGCCGACTATTTTCAGTAATGGGCTTGGGTTTTGTTTCCTTCTCCAGACTCTCATTTGGACCCTCACCCTGTTGAGTGGTTCTTTCCCTTTTTGTGCCTACCTGGGCCACAGACAGAGGGACACTTCCCGGAAGTCGACAGATCATCCCAAGGTATCGTAAACCCTGTTAACCTTTTCGCAGCTCTGGGCCAGGCCCAACAAGTCCGATGATCTGTGAAACGGAAGGAGAAATTCTCTCCCAGGAGCCGCTGTGAGTTTCCAAAAGTGTGGTCCCTGGCATATTCGGACCCCTCTCAGCCAGGACCCGCTGCTGTGCTCCACACAGACGCACACTGCTGCCCACTAGGGGCTATATCTTCAGTATACTAAAGCTTGAATTATTGAATCCGTGGGAGAAATAATTGAATTCCCAGTACATCTTATTCGTACTTTTATTTAGTTTAAACAATTCGAGGGTATTTTCAAACAAGTTTCATAGGGTAGCATGGCATCTGCAACTCTGGGTGCCCCCTGTGGGTCCAGTTGTTGCACCCATGGTACCCCATGACTAATCCCTTGGTTACTGAGACAGCAGCAACAGAAGCACACTCTTACTGTCTTGGTTTTGAGTCCCCTCTTTATTTGTACTCTTTGAGGGGTTCCCTTACTGTTTTGCAAGTTTATCTCTGGATCTGCACATTCGTTTGCTAGGTTTGGTTCAGCATATCTAGTTGTTTTGAAGCCCAACATATTCATGTTGTCTAGTTTGTGCTATTGCTATAAAATCCTCATACTTCGAATAGCTCCCTCCAACCAGTTGGTTTTTCCTTACATACTTCCCCCTGGAATCCGTGTTCCATTGATACAGGGTGCAGTCAAGGGGGGAGGGCCCAAAAAAAGATTTGGAATGGTGTCCAGAACTCAAAGTGTATAGGAATATTGGAGAGACATATAAGATGTCCTCACCCCTTCCCCCCACAGGTGTAAGTTGGGGGAAGGGACACATGGAGCAGGAACATGCAGGGCTGTTTGTACAGCCACAGCCTTGCAGCTAATCCATGGCATGGTCATTTGACATATCTATAGCCTTTGGCGGGTCACTTGGATATGTTAAATGGCTGTGGCCAGGCTTGGAGCTAGGGGGATGAAGTCACTTCCCCACAAGATGTAACTGGGGACAGGTCCCCCGAGTTACAGCGCCTGCGTGGGAGCTTGGAGAAGATTGGTTCTAGGACATGGGCCATACCAGCCCAGACTAACGATGGCAGCCCAGTAAACTTGTAATAATACAGAAATACTGGCAGGTGTAACTGATTATGGGAGGAGTCGGAAATAGGGCTGCAAAGGAGGACTGGCACAGGGATTTAAAGGCAGACTTGGCAGCCATTGGAGAGAGCCATGCGGTTTTGGGCAGAGTGAGGATCCCCTCTTGCCCAGGTGAAAGGGAAAATCACGCAGCTTTGCCAGAATGGAGATCCCTGCAGCCAGGTGAAGGAGAAAGACACGCGCTTTTGGTGGAGTGCGGACCCCTGCAGCTTTGATAGAAGAGGCCCACACGGCTTTGGGGTACTGTCTTTGGCTGCGTGGCCTGGAAAGCAGGAGAGACTTTGACTGGAGAAATGGGTACGAAGAACTCTTGCTGGTGGACTGTGAGAAGGTGCCACATGACATTGGATTAACTGGAAATCCTGCCTGGACGGCGACACAGCTGATGGTGCCAGTGGCCTGAAACACAGATGTGTGCTTCTTTTCCCGATTTACGGTACCCGGAGTTGGGACGGGGAGAAGGAAGCGCTGTGGGCGTCTGTGGTTATCCTTAAGTACTTTGATATTTTTATAGGGACATTGGGTCACCACTTTAAGTCTGTACAGCTTTAAATAAACTTTTTCTTTCCTTTTCACAAGTCTCTGGCATTGAGAGATGTCTTTCTAATTGGTGGCAGACAGATGAGCCCAGTAGATATTAGTATACCATCCTTGGGAGGGGCCCCTGTTTTCTGTAGCAGTTTTTGGCATCCCTGGGTGGGCCAAATATCAGGCCCCCCCTTGGACCTCTGTTTGGTAACACCATGGCAGAGACAACTCCCTGCCATTCCCAATTCTTCAGAATGGCTCCTTCTTCTCTTCCCCTTAAGTGTGAGTCGGCTGTTCCCCCGAAGATACTGCCAGCCAGTACAGCTGGTTCAAATTGCTTTTTTTCACATCGTCTAGCTTCTGCCTTAGTGTCCTTTCAGAATATCGACTCTCAGTCATACACCAGTTATCTCCCTTTAAAATGTAGGTTGTATTACTTCACATTCTTTTAGTGTAGTCTCCTTTGTTTACTTAGGACGTTGACATATGTGAAGTTTTAGTATTTCTGTGGATGACCCGATCAACATCCTATGACCAACATCAAGGCCTCTTGCCAATTGCGAACCCATAGGAGATATAAACCCAAAGGAGATATATAGCCCCATCCAGTCGTCCACTTCCAAAACCACACCTTTGTTCTTTTTCATTATCTCAAATTCAACTGTTTTAGGAATCTTAAACCCTAGTGACTAATTTACTCACCACACCTTGCACTCGCTCACCTGAGTTGAAGGGTGAGCTTCTGAGTTGAAGCTCACCCTTCATCTCAGACAGATTTATACCTCGACCCTTAATGTTTATTGAGCCCTGTAATCTCTCCACGTTTCCACTCAATTCTTTAGCTCCCTTGCATTGTTACTCACCTGTTTCTTTGCAGTATATACCCACGGTGCAGTGTTCACTCACATTGTTAGCAGCCCCTTCAGCTTCTTAGCTTCCTGATCTTCCTCCATAGCATCTACCACGCAAAGTCTGTACTTAAAATTAACCCGGAACCTCCTCTATTTCTGTACTTGAAATAGAAATAAGGTGAATTGTGTCCTTGGTGCACGGTCTCCAGGCTCACTGGGCCCTCAGCCCTGCTTTGACAATCCTTTTACAAATCCTGGACCAGCGTGTCCTTAGAAGCCTTGAGTTGAAAAGGCAGAGCCCTGTGATGACATGCACGCTTCTTTCTGTATAGAATACCCAGAAAATAGGTAAATTTATAGAGACAGAAAGCAGCTTAGAGGTCAGGAGGTGGGGGAGAGGAGTTAAGGTTATTAAGCTTTTTAATAGATGTGGGGTGAGGAAAAAGTTTTGAAACTAAAGAGAGGTAGTTGCACAACCTTGTGAATGCACTAAATGCCATTGATTCATACGGTTTTAAATGGTTAATTGCATGTTACATGAATTTAACCTCAAAAGAAACAACAACTATAGAACGAAAAAGAAAAAGTTAAACTGCCAGTCATCCTCATGCCCAGAGATAACCAGTATTCCCATTTGGCTGTGCTGGATTTTTCTTTTGGACATTTTTTTAAAAGGTGGAATTATACTAGATGCAATGATTTGTATAGTGTGTTATTTCATTTACTGGGTCACACACATCCTCAGGACTAAAAAAATAGTGCACAGTTCTGATAGAAGTTGTCTGTACCTTGACTGTACCAATGTAATGCCCTAGTTGTGATGTCATACTATAGCTTTACAAAAGTTACTATGGGGTGGGGGTGCTGGGTAAAGGGCACACAGGGATCTCTATGTATTAGTTCTCACAACTTCTTGTGAATCTATAATTGTCTTAAAAACTAGGCAAACTAGGAAACTAGGTAAAATAGCAAACTAGGTAAAATCAGTTTCATTAAAAATATGAAATATGTAACTCATGAAACTTATATTGGAAAACATCATTTTTCCAAGTTATTAAATTTGATTTTTTTGAATAGGTAATATACAAAATTAATATACAAAATTTTCACAAAATTCAGAAAATTTTAAGTATAAAAAGTCATATAGGCCCTGGCTAGTGTAGCTCAGTGGATTGAGCATGGGCCTGTGCAGCAAAGGGTCACCGGTTCTATTCCCAGTCAGGGCACATGTCTGGGTTGCAGGCCAGGTCCCCAGTAGGGGATACATGAGAGGCAACCACACATTGAGGTTTCTCTCCCACTCACTCTCCTTCCCTTCCCCTCTCTCTAAAAATAAATAAATACAAATATTTTTTTAAAAAGTCATATTGTAGAAGTTCTCCTTTCATCCTTATTCCTCATCTTCCCAATCTGACCTGCCTTATCCCCGTGAGGTTACTCTGTTTAGTCTCATGTATTCCATGGTGTCTCTAGGCATAAACAAATTTAAATACAGGTTTGAATTCTTCCTCCAGTACAAAAGAGGGCATGAAATCACAGTTTTGTACCTTGCTTTTGGGGGTTTTCTGTATGTGCAAACAGAAAAATTTCTCTCTCTCTGTCAGACGTCTGTCTCTCTCCTGCTACATAGTATTCCATGGTATGGTTACCATACGTTTTGCCCATAAATTTTGCCCATCACTAAGGGATTGTTTAATAGCTAAGTTAATTGATTAATAAATTAATTATGGTATAATTTGGGGAACACCAGGAGTGAAGCCCAGGACTAGAGTGCTTTTCCGTGAAGCAGGGGCAGCAGACGTGCAGGCTGCAGGCCAAGGCTTGCCCAGGGGGTGAGTGATAGAGCCTGCCAGGTGGGGAAGGAGGGCGAGCTGCCCTCCTGCACTGTGAGGACGATGCCACTACTGGCAGGAATGCAGTGCATCTAGAGGCGGAGGGCGACATGAAGGCTTTCCCCCAGCCCATAATTTGTCCCTCAGGATCCTCACTCAGCCCCTCCACTTCTCCCTTCCAGTACTTCTGCGTCAACTCCTGCCTTCTCTTTATAAATCATCAAATCCCAGAGGTTTCCATTGGCTAAATCCTCCCTTTCTGAAACCATCCTATCCCTACTTCAGTAATCGTAAGTGGTTGATTCCCCATGTACATCTCTAGTCTAGACTTCTCTCTTGAACTTCAGACTTGCACATCCAACTGCTTCCTCCCATCTTCATCTGGAGGTCTCAAAAGTACCACCAATTCTTTATTTCCAAAAGCTCACTCAAATCTTTCTGAATCTGGCCTTCTTTCAGTGTCCCTTCTCTCAGGGAATGGCATCTCCATCCACGCATAAGCTAGAAACCTAAGAGTCACCTTCAACCTCTACTTTCCTGCATTTCCCCATATCCAGTCCTCCCAAATATGCCTTGGATCTGGCATTGCATCTCCACTGCTCACTCTAGTTCAAGTGACCACTGGCTGCCACAGTCTCTTAACTGATCTAACAACACCTATTCTGTCTAGCCATCCTGTCAACATTGCAGCCAAAGTGGTGGTGTTTGGTTTTTTTTGACACGAAGTCTGATTTTGTCACTTGCTTAACCCCCTTAATAACTTTACACTGCTTTAAAAATTGAACAGACTCTCTAGCATGGCCTTCAGGGTTCATAGTCTGGATCTACCTGCTTTCCTTCAGTCTAACTTTTTACCACAAACCTGCTAGCTCTTGGGCCTTTCCTGCTGTAAGGTGTTGGGCCTTCCCCCTCTGGCCATGGGCTTCTTGCTCTTACTCTTTCCTTTGTCTATATCATTAACTCCTATTTATTGTGGGGGCGACTTTCCTCGCAAGTCCCCCCATGAGCCACGGATGAGAGTAAACATGACTGAGACATGATGTGATCTGCTTGGGGGGGGAGAGGTGGCCAGTTTCCCAGAGGAAAAAGGCCTTGAGCAGTGGCCAGTTTCTCAGGGGAAAAAGGTTTTGAGCTCCTTCCTCCAGGGTTTATTGGGTTGTAATACACAGGAATACAGGGCAGCAAGGATCAAACAGTAGATGACATTTCAAAGAAATCTGAGGGCTTAGTCTGAGTTAGAGTTGGTCAGGAACAGAGTTTTAGGGTTTCCTGCTTGAACCCTTAACATATGAATGAAAGCACTCTTAGCAGAGCAGATTTCACAGGTTTTTCAGGAAGTCTTTGTGATGCCAGATTTCCCCCCACGGACACACTCTAGCAAGGCAAGGAACTGTACCTCTCCCCAACAGATATTCAGGCTTAAGGGGATTAGAGCAAGGAAGTGCTTCTCCCAGAGGTCATGGGGACTCGGGCTATGTCAAAGCCGGAGGGCGAGAATCCATTGCTCTTTGTTGCAGCGGCTCCCCACCCCGACCCCGAGTCCTTCCATGATGGCCTCCCAAGTGATCGTGTCTGGCCTAGGTTGCCCCTCTCTGGGGGGGCGGGGGGCGGTGTGACTTACCTGTCAAGGACTTCTGACCATGCTTTGGGGGCAGGGAGGAAACTGAGGCAGCATTTACTACCAGAGACAAGCTTTGCCTCTGTGGCTCAAATTCCAGAGGTCTTTGCTCCCTCATCCTTAGCCACAGGGAATAGAGAGTTACAATTCCTGAAACCAGCAGAGTGGTCCACAACAATTCATTCTTTAGAGCACAACTCATGGAAGTCTTCTTCTGACCCTCCACTTTTGGTCAACTTTCTTTTCATCATTGCTCTTATTTTCTTTTGTAACTATACATTCCTTTGAGTGGTTCCAACATTTGAGTAATGTCTGTCTCCTTCACTAGGCTGCAGTCTGAGTCCAGGGAATGCCTGCTTTTGCTTATCATTGTCACCCAACAATTAATTTTGAATAACTGAATGACTGCTGGTGCCATGACAACAGTGAAAGGTGCCTTTTTACCCTCTTTGCCACTACCATTTCCTGGGACACACTGTAGACCACAGTCCTGTGTCTTACTTCCTGGGGCTGCTATGGAAGAAAAGCGTCTGTCAGCCAAGAGCTCGTGCTATGGGCCAGGGAGATATGGGCCCAGTTTGGCAATGCCGTTAACTGCTGTGGGCTCTTGCAAAAGACGTCCTATGTCTCTGAACCTCAGTTTTCCAGTCTCTAAAAGGGGTTACCACTTACCTCATAAGATAGGTTTTATTTTTTAGTCACACCCAAAACATTTAATATTTTTTCAGAAATATCTAGCGCACTGATTAACAGGCATATTGCTTTAAATTAAAGATGACTAAAGAGATACGACATCTAAATGCAATGGATGGACTTTGATTGGACCTAGATTCAAAAAAGAAAGGCTGGAAAAAAGCCATTATTAGAACAATTAGAAACTTTAAGAATATATATATTCTTAAACTTTATATTATTCTTTAAGAATATATTATTCTTAAACTTTAAAAAATATATATATATATTTTTGCCTTTCATGATAGGGATAATTTAGAGTTCAGGCCTGTTGTCCGATAGAATGTCCCAGTGTTTGCTGACTCATGATTAGGTTGAGTTAAACATTTTCAGGAGTGATGTGTGTTCTTCCCCATACATTCCACCAGGAGGCATACAATACCAGTTTATCCCATGATTGATGTCGCTATAGTCTGTCACTTAGTTAAGGTGCTGGATTGAGTGAAGGAATGTACCCAAGGGTTCTGGACCATAAACCTTACTTCTTGCCTATTTCCATTCAGCCTTCACTTTGGGGCAGATACACAACATTTCTGACTATACTTTCCCACCACAAGTGCCTCTTGGTAAGACTAGTAGTTATCAGTCTTGAGACTACTTTTTAAAAAACTTTGTTTTTATTATAAAACTTTCAAACATATACAAAAGTAGGGAGAGTATATAATAATCTCAATTCCATCTCAATTCACTCATTTCCAAAAATTATCACCATTTCACCGACTTCTTTCATTCCTCCACTTTTTTTTCTGGTGCATTTTAAAGTAAATCCAAGATGGCATGTGAATTCACCCACAAATACTTTAGTATGATATAACATTAACAGAAAGGAACTTTCCTTTCTTCCTCTCTCTGTTCCTTCCTTCCTTCCTTCCTGTCTTCATTTTTCTACAACACTACTGTAACACCTAACAAAATTTAAAATATCTTCATGTTATCTAAAAACCAAACCATATTCAAAGCTTTGGAACTACTTTCAAGTGTCATCCTTCGAACCTCTTTTCCCTAACACACAGGTCCACGAATTCTACAATGACCATTTGGGAAAACGGTTCATCATTTCTCCTCATTCTCTCGGTCCATTTTGGCAGGTAAGCGCTAACGGTAGATAACATGTTTTTGGCGATAGTAGACACTGGTTCAGTATGTCCAGAAATTGCTGTGGTGTTTCTTAAACTGTACACATCACCTGGGGGTCATGTGAAATTGCAAATTCTGATTCCATAGCTCTGGAATGGGGTCTGAAATCTTGCATTTCCCAACAAACTTCAAGGTAAGGCTGATGATGCTTATAGAAAATGCTTTGAATAGTGAAGAGTTCACGGAAGGTGATATATTGATATTTTGGAAATAAGTTATAAGAGGGAAACAAGTAAAATCTGAAGGCATTTCTAGCACGTAGATTATCTGAGCCTTTTGATTCTTGTCTGTAGCAGTTATGAAAGCCCAGTGACTCTCCCCTACCTCTGGGAAGGAGAAAAGCAAATGCAACTAACAACTTGAACTCTCCCCATGAAAAGTTACGATAGGTTCATTCCAGTTTCTCCTGTATAGTCAACAATCCTACTGTCTAGTGTCTAGTTTGATGCACAGAAGCACTACTCAGACTGTCACACAGACTTTATTTTTACCCTTTTAAAAATATTTGTTTCTCAAGGCAGGCAGGCATGTAGATAAAAAGCAGAGACAGATGACTCTATGGAGGTGTGGCCTAAAAGTTTGTAATTTTAATAAGTGCCCAGGTAATGCAGACTAGACTAGGAGATGGGAATACTACTTGTGCTAATGAGAAATTGGAGGAGTGGTTGGAAGGTTTCAGACCGTTTGCCCGTGCTTTCGTTTTGGATTTATCATGTTGATGTGGGATTTGCATCACATATTCATTGAGCATTTTCGATGAGGACAAACAAGACAGAAACATCTAGTAGTAGGGGAGACAGAAAACAAACATGCAAACAAATAACTAAGACAGTTTCAGGCACTGAAAGGTGTTATGAAGAATTGTAAAAGAATTCAAACAGGAGGACCTCTGATTAAGATGTACACATAGGCAAACATGTTCTTCTTCCTTACACAACTACAGAAAAAATTACAACTAGACCTCAAAATAAATATCACTGAGAACTGTCAGAAAATTGAGCTGTATGGAATTCCATCCAACAACCAAAGATTTATTTATTTTATTTTTTAAAGATTTTATTGATCTTTAGAGAGACAGGAAGTGAAGTGAGGAAGAGAGGGAGAGAAATATCAATGTGTGGTTGCCTCTCATGTGCCCCCTACTGGGGACCTGGCGCAAAATCCAGACATATGCCCTGACTGGAAATCAAACCAGCAGCCTTTTGGTTTGCAAGCTGGCACTCAGTCCCCTGAGCCACACCAGCCAGGACCAACAACCAAGGACTTAATGAAGCCACATTTCATCCAGATGGGTAGGAGGGGTAGAGACATGGAGAGAGGCACAGAGGCACAAAGATGTAGTGTGACACAGAGAGATGGCAGAACGGGTGGTCCCACATTCATTTGTGGTGGATAAAAATCAGGAGGGTTACCTCAGGAGTGAGGGATCCTAGTCACAGGCCAGACCACACAGCCTAGGGTTCCAGTGCCAGGAAGATAAATCCCTATAACTTCTGGCTGTAAAAACCAGTGGGGATTGGGGCAGTGGAAGAAACTGCCAGATTTTCAGTAGATGCCTCTTAAAGGGTTCACAGGGATTTAGAACTTATGCAGACGCACCCTCTCTGGTATTTGGTACCAGGGCAAGAGCTGGAAGGGCACCAGTTGCATATGGGAAGAAAATAAAGTGACTGGAAACAGGGTGAATGCTGAGCAAACCTCCAGAAGCTAGGCAGCAGCATTGTCCCCTGTCCAAGCCCTCCTTCCAACCCTTCAACACAGAGCCACAAAGTGGTAAAGTGGTTGCCTTGCCCTAGTGATGACCTAAGTCTCAGCCCTACACAATTTACAGGTGCCTTTTCTAGAATAGGCCATGCTACTAAGACAGGGAGTCAAAGCAGCTCTACCTGATACATGGAAACAAACACAAGGAGGCTACCAAACTGAGGAGACAAAAAATGGCCCAAATGAAAGAACAGAACAAAATTGCAGGAAAAGAACTAAGTGAAATGGGTATAAGCAACATATCAGAGGCACGGTTCCAAACACTGGTTATCACGGTGCTCAAAAGAAATCACTGGATATTTTAATACCATAAAAAAAGACCCAGGAAGAAATGAAGATTGTATTAAGAGAAATAAAGAAAAATCCAGAGGACTTCCGCCAAGATGGAGGCATAGGTGGAAACACTGTGCCTTCTCCCACAACCAAGTTTGAATACAACAAAGGTTTAGAGAACAAAGACGCAGCCAAAGGCCAGAAAATTGAACGATACGGAAGTCCGACAACAACGAACCATTCAACTGGGACTGGTAAGAGGGGCGGAGCCAGCAGCAGAGCAGGGACAGGCAAGAAAGAGCTCCCGATCCCAGGCGCCCAGGCAGCTCCGAGTTGGGCTGACCCAGTGAGGGCTCGGGGTGGCAGGCTAGCTGCGGTCACACATTCGCAAGCAGATAAACCAGCAAAGGAGTGAGCAGTGAGATGGACCGCGCAGGCCCCAGCGGGTGAACCCAGCGGTGGGCTGACCACAGTGGCACATTCATGCACAGTGGGACAGACTACGTGGCCAGCGGTGGGGGCGGGAGGCTGCAGAGGGGGCCTGCCATTGCTTTCCTTTGGCCCCGCCCCCACATACAGCGTCACAACCCAGCACCTGAGTGGCCCGGCCCTGGTGAACACCTAGGGCTCTGCTCCTCATACATGACAGGCACGAACAGTCCAAAATATGGCTCAAGAAGAACTCAAAGCCCCAGAGCTGATAACTCTAAGCGACCAGGAAATAGCGAACCTCTCAGATGCACAATTCAAGACATGGGTGATCAGGATGCTCACAGAACTGGTCGATTTTAGCCACAAATGAGAGGAAGATATGAAGGCTAAACTAATTGAAATGAAGGGAAATGCACAGGAAACCAATAGTGATGGAAAGGAAACTGGGACTCAAATCAAGAGAGTGGACCAGAAGGAAGGAAGAAATGACCAAACAGAAAAATGTGAAGAAACAAGAATTCAAAAAAATGAGGAGAGGCTTAGGAACCTCCAGGACATCTTTAAATGCTCCAACATCCGAATTATAGGGGTACCAGAAGGGGAAGAGGAATAGCCACGAGTGGAAAACTTATTTGAACAAATAATAAAGGAGAACTTCCCCAGTCTGGCAAAGGACATAGACTTCCAGGAAATCCAGGAAGCTCAGTCCCAAAGAAGTTGGACCCAAGAAGGAACACACCAAGGCACATCATCATTACATTAGCCAAGACTAAAATGAAGGAGAGAATCCTAGAAGCAGCAAGAGATAAGGGGACAGTCACCTACAAAGGAGTACCCATCAGACTGTCAGCGGATTTCTCAAAAGAGACCTTACAGGCAAGAAGGGGCTGGAAAGAAGTATTCCAAGTCATGAAATCCAAAGACCTACAGCCAAGATTGCTTTATCCAGCAAAACTTTCATTTAGAATGGAAGGACAGATAAAGTGCTTCTCAGATAAGGTCAAGTTCAAGGAGTTCATCATCACCAAGCCCTTATTATATGAAATGTTAAAGGGACTTATCTAAGAAAAAGAAGATAAAAAATAGGAACAGTGAAAGAACAGCAAACTCACAGTTATTAACAACCACACCTAAAACAAAAGCAAACCAAGAGGACAGCTAGGTCAGGAGCAGAACCATAGAGATGAAGAACACATGGAGGGTTAACAACAGGGGAGTGGCAGGAAAAGGAGGGTGGAGAAGATACAGAAAATAAGTAGCATAGACGGTAGGAAAAAAATAGGGGGGAGGGCAAGAATAGTAGGGGAAATATAGAATCTAAAGAACTTGAGACACGTGGTCATAAACTAAAGAGGGGGGAATCGTGGGGGAGGGGTGTGCAGGGTGGAGGGGAATGAAGGGGGGAATAGAACAACTGTAATGGCATAATCAATAAAATATATTAAAAAGAAAAAAAATCTGGACTTCCACCAAGATGGAGGTGTAGGTGAAAACACTGTGCCTCCTCTCCCAACCAAGTTTATTTTTTTATTTTTTTTAATTTTAATTTTTATTTAATTATTGGTCAAGTACAGTTTTCTGTCTTATATTCCCAGCACTGCCCCCCCACAGTGCTCCCCACCTCCCTCCCATTTCCGGCCCCCACCTTAGTTATTGTCCATGTGTCCTTTATACTTGTTCATGTGAGTCCATCCCCTTTTCCCCTATGATTCTCTCCCCTCTCCCCTCAGGACCCTGTCAGCCTGTTCCGTATTTGAGTGTCATTGGTCATATTTTGCTTGCTTGTTTGTTTCGTTGTTTAGATTCCTGTTAACGGTGATATCATATGGTATTTGTCTTTCACTGCCTGCCTTATTTTGCTCAGCATAATGCTTTCCAGTTCCATCCATGATGTTGCAAAGGGTAGGAGTTCCTTCTTCCTTTCTGCGGCATAGAATTCCATTGTGTAATGTACCATAGCTTTTTGATCCAGACATTGACTGATGGGCATCTAGGTTGCTTCCAACTCTTGGCTATCGTAAATTGTGCTGCTATGAACATCGGGGTGCATAGGTTCCAACCAAGTTAAAAGTCAACAAAGTTTCAGTAACAAAAACGCAGCCAAAACACAGAAAATTGAACTATATGGAAGTCCGACAACAACGAACCATTCAACTGGACTGGTAAGAGGGGCGGAGCCAGCAGTGTAGTGGGGGTCGGGCAGGAAAGATTTCCTGACCCAGGTGCGCAGGCAGCCGTGGGAGGAACCCAGGTGTGGGGTAGCAACAGGTGGACCCAGTAAGGGTGCAAGGCGGCAGGCTGACCGTGAGCACACATTTGTGCACAGATAAACCAGTGAAGGAGCGAGCAGTGAGACAGACCACGCAGGCCCCAGCGGTGGGAATCGACAGAGGGGACTGTTATTGCCCCTCTCTGACCCTGCCCCCACGTACAGCATGATAACCCAGCGACTGAGTTGCCGTGCCCTGGTGAACACCTAGGGCTCTGCTCCTCATATGTAACAGGTGCAAACAGACCAAAATATGGCTCAAGAAGAACTCAAAGTCCCGGAGCCAATAACTCTAAGCGACCAAGAAATAGCCAACCTATCAGATGCACAGTTCAAAATACTGGTGATCAGGATGCTCACAGAACTGGTCGATTTTAGTCACAAATTAGAGGGACAAATGAAGGCTAAACTAATTGAAATGAAGGGAAATGCACAGGAAACCAATACTGATGGAAAGGAAAATTCCTCCCTCAAATGAAGGGAGTGGACCAGGGGAAGAAAAAAATGACCAAACAGAAAAATGTGAAGAAACAAGAATTCAAAAAAATGAGGAGAGGCTTAGGAACCTCCAGGACATCTTTATATGCTCCAACATCCGGATTATAGGGGTACCAGAAGGGGAAAAGAAACAGCCACGAGTGGAAAACTTATTTGAACAAATAATAAAGGAGAACTTCCCCAGTCTGGCAAAGGACATAGACTTCCAGGAAATCCAGGAAGCTCAGAGAGTCCCAAAGAAGTTGGACCCAAGAAGGAACACACCAAGGCACATCATAATTACATTAGCCAAGATTAAAATTAAAAAGAGAATTCTAGAAGCAGCGAGAGATAAGGGGACAGTCACCTACAAAGGAGTTCCCATCAGACCGTCAGCTGATCTCTGAAAAGAGACCTTACAGGCAAGAAGGGGCTGGAAAGAAGTATTCCAAGTCATAAAATCCAAAGGCCTACATCCAAGACTGCTCTATCCAGCAAAGCTATCATTTAGAATGGAAGGACAGATAAAGTGCTTCTCAGACAAGGTCAAGTTCCAGGAGTTCATCATCACCAAGCCATTATTATATGAAATGTTAAAGGGACTTATCTAAGAAAAAGAAGATCAAAACTGTAACCATTAAAATGGCCACAAATGCACAACTATCAGCAACTGAATCTAAAAAACAAACTAAGCAAACAAGCAGAACAGGAATAGTCAGATATGGAAATCATTTGGAGGGTTATCAACTGGGAGGGGGAAGGGAGACAGTGGAGGAAAAGGTGCAGGGATTAAGAAGCATAAATTGGCCCCAACTGGCGTGGCTCAGTGGATTGAGTGCCGGTCTGCAAACCAAAAGGTTGCTGGTTCCATTCTCAGTTGGGGCACATGCCAATAGATGTATCTCTCACACATCAATGTTTCATTCCCTCTCTTTCTCCCTGTTTTCTCCTCTCTCTAAAAATAAATAAGTAAAATATTTTTTAAAAGAAGCATAAATTGGTTGGTACAAAATAGACAGGGGGATGTTAAAAATAGTATAAGAAATGGAGAAGCCAAAGAACTTACATGCATAACCCCTGGACATGAAGTAAGGGGGAGGACTGCTGGAGGGAAGAGGGGTACCAGGAAGAAGGAGGCAAAGGGTGAAAATTGGAACAACTATAATAGCATAATCAATAAAGTCTATTTAATTTTTTTTAAAGTTCAAATGACACTGGCTTTCCATATTGTAATCTTTACCACATTTTCTTTTTCTCTCTCCTCTCTTCCCCTCTTCCCCCTCCCCACCCCCTAGAACAGGGATTATAGTCTACTTTTTCTGAAATGACACCCTTGCCTTGCTCCACAGGGAGGGCACTGGATGTGATGGTGACCCCTAATTTTTCAGTTTGCCCTTCCTGGCACAGAACCTACGAGTGAGCTAGGGTAGAGGCCTTGGGGCCCAACGTCCTCAGCTCTCTGTGCCTAGGTAAAGCTCCTGCGCTACAGGTGGGAAGTGGGTTTCGGATGGAAGTCCCAGTCCTGTCCGCTGCATGAGAAAGAGCTGATATGCTGGCCACTCCTAGGGTAAAAGCATCATCCTAAACTGGGAGCTAAGGGGAGAGGGAGCCCTGTCTTCTTGGCCACCCTGCCTGGAGCAGAACTTCCTTCCCACAGAGTTGGGAAGAGATGGCGTCAGGCGGTGGTTCACATGCTGCAGACTCTGTTCTGATCAAGGTCTGCTGAATGTTCTCGGATGCGTGTTTCTTCAGATGCTGTATGCTCAAAGGACAATATCCAGGGACTGCAAATGGTTGGTTTTCATAATTTTCTTTAGTTAAGTGTTTCTTTCAGTGGGGAACGTGTCAGATGGGCTCCTCACACTATCATTCCAGAAGTGTGGTGGCCATAGAGGTTTTTATTTCCTCCCTGAAATTAGTATGAAAAATTTTAAACAAGAAAATTGAAAGATTTTCAGAGTGGATACTCATTTTCTCCTTTCCAGTATTCTACCATTAACATTTTGTTATATTGTTTATATCTATCCACCCATGTGTTGTTCACTCTGCTGTGTTTTGGATGCGTTGCAGAGGAAGTTATATGCATCAGTAACTTTGAAATTTTCCAGCATATGTGCCATGTGTGTACAGGGGCAGTAGTTAGACATTTATGTAACTTACAAAGTAGAATTTAGTATTTGTTTGCAGTTTTTAAAATTTTGGGATAAAATTTATATACAATGAAATATGGAACTCTCAAGTGCATGATCACTGAGTTCTGAAAAATTCATGCACCTAGGCAACCCACACTCCTATCAGGATACAAAACATTTGCATCCCCCTTCCCCCAACAACGTTCCCTCATGTCTCTTCCCAGTCAATCACCACCACTTCCTGTCCCCCAGAGGTAACTACTGTTACGATTTTTCCCCCACCATATTAGTTTTTCCTGTCCTGGAAATGTATATAAAAGAAAACCATACAGTATAAACTCTTTCCTGTAAAACTTTTATCCTAACGCTTCTGAGAGGCATTCATGTTGGAGGAGTCAGTAGTTCATTTCTTTTTATTGCTGAATATTATTGCACGATACAAATTTACCATTTGGGGGCTCCATCCTTCAATTTACAGTTACCTGGGCTGTTTACTAGAGGATTGTAGGCAAAGAATTGACATCTAATTTACCCTTTAGGTAGGTCACTGTGGTTAGTAAATGGAAGGTGAACTCTGAAGGGCATGAAGAGACAAGAAAGCCACTAGGAGGCTCTGTCAGTAATTCAGGTGACATTTGAGGTTGGTTTGGCTGCACACTGTAACATTCATTGGAGACGGAGAGAGGTGGTCTGATTCGGGGTGTATTTTGGAAGTCAAGCTGACAGGCTTTGCTGATGAATAGGATGTGGACAGTGAAAGACAAGAAAGAACCAAAGATGACTCTATTCTCCTAGGCCACTCCTTTAACTATACTTGGCCAATATGATGGTGGAGAGGCAATAAAAAACAAGCCAGAAACCCTCTGCTTGGAGATTTGGCTAAAAGCCAATTGGAAGGCAATCAGTAAGCAAATATTTGCCAAATGCTTCCAGGTGGCACTTAGTGAGTTCACATGCTGTTCCCTACGAACATATGCAGCTCCTCAGAAAACCAACGCAATTTTCTCTTGCCACAGTAATATCACTATTAGAAATACTAGTCAATCTAATTCTCCAATCTCCGCTTCATTCCCCCCTTTCCACCTGCCACCCCACTTGACTCAGCACTTCTGAGCTGTCAGCTTAAAGATTCAGCTTCTCTCCTTTCTCTCAAACAGGAAACTTTTAAATGTCAGCTCTTTCTTATTTGAATCTTAAATGTCACTGTGTTTCTCAGAATAGAAGATTCTGTGATTGGCCTTTTATCTAAGTATTACATAAAGAATGAGCCCTTTATGAAAATGCAGACGAGATCGTTATTTATTGAGTGCGCTAGGAGCTGTGCTAGGCCTTGGTTAGACCAGAGTGAATAAGATAGTGTCTGCCCTCAAAGAGCTAAAATATGTAAATTGCGGGTTTTATTAGAGTGTGATGATTTTACGACAGTGGAAAGCCTGTGTATGTGACACTCAGTAGAGGCTTAAGGATAAAACCGGGAAAACTCCCAGAGGAGGTGCTTTGGTGGAGAACTGAGGGACCCCAAAAACAAGCCGGAGAAGTTGGGGTGGGACAGAATAGGGTGCTCCAGGTGGGAGAAACAGCCTGACCAAAATGTGAGCTGCGTGGAAGGAAGGGCTTTGCCTGTTTGCTGCCGTATCCATAGCACCTCAGACATTCCTCGGCAAGCAGTAAATGTCCATTAAATGTATGAACTGAATGAAGAAACCCTGTAACTGAAATGCTGTACTCAAGTCTCTTTACTCTGGTTATTTGTAATTACTTTTTCCTCAATACTCTATTTTAAAAATAACCTTTCTCTGAATGACCAGGAACTTTTTTTTTAGTTCCTTTTGACCAGGAACATTTTATGCAGAAGAGGGGTATAGCCCTCTGCAGAAATCCCAGGGTGTTGGGGATCCCCAGCTAATGACTATCAGATATTTATTGTTAATTGGCCTATGTCACTCACATATATTCATTTTTAATTTTGCTTTGCTAGTCTGTGAAAGTAATTTAATAGAAGTCATGATAATGTACATAGTCAGTAAAATTAATTTAATTTAGCTTGGGTTTAAATCACATAGTAAATTACAAACCATTTTCTGAGATACATGTTATAGACAAAATAATGGCAGACTTTTGCACAAAAATAACAAAAGTTGATTCAACCTTCCCATGTCTCTCCATTACTACTATTCATAAGTTTAAAAAAATAGTTTTGAT
Organism: Sturnira hondurensis; assembly: GCF_014824575.4. Classification (NCBI taxonomy): domain Eukaryota; kingdom Metazoa; phylum Chordata; class Mammalia; order Chiroptera; family Phyllostomidae; genus Sturnira; species Sturnira hondurensis. Next base: position 3,360,332 of record NW_028087376.1, on the reverse strand, counting down.
TAACATTTACTAAAATCTTAGCAATTGCTCTCATATAGAAAATGAAGCCACATAGTAACAGTAAATTACAGTCAAAGCCCCTTTGTTTCAAAACTATCTTTCTCACCCTCCAAAAAAAACTGTTTACAATGTTTGACACCTTTCTCTCCCCAAAGTGGAGAGCTTAGGGTAGTTACCCAGTATAATTTTTTTTTAAGCCATGAATTTCTGTCCTGAAATGAGGCAGTTGAAGCCATTATGCTTGATGTAGACACAAGAGACCTTGTTCCCCAAATCTAAATACTAGCCCTGAGAAATTCCTATTAGATTCATCCCTCATCTATGTTCGAACATCCTCAGGCTCCCTGTAGCTTACTAGGCTGAGGAGACAAGTGGATGCCTTCTCTGTTGCTGGGATTTGGGGACGGAACAGATGTCTCCAAATTAGAAAGGCTGTTTCCTAGAAGACCATCTTCTGTGCTCGTCACAGGTTCTCAGCTCCCTGGACTCCCCATATCCCATGGCGCGTGTACTGCCACTCTCATCACTGAATCCAGTGTCAGCCACCAGAACGCATGGCCAGGAGACTGTTCCGTTGCTCACGAAGTATCTCTCAACACTGGATTTTTAAAGAGGTGATAGAGTGTGATCTTATGCTATACTGTCTTATGTTTGTAGAGGCAAGAACATTTGCCTGGGAGATCCTAGGCTCTTGAGGAGTGTCTAGAGTGGCTTGGGATTAGATGTTAGAATAAATTCACTCCTTTAAAGCCCCATATAAGTTGACTTTAAAGACCCAGCTGGCAAAGTGTCTTTGGTGGTGATAAGCCCAAAAGCTACTTGACAGAGGAGAGGGGGAGAGACGCCACCTGACATTCAAGGAGCTTTATGATGTGAGGGGATTGGGAACGCAAGGAAAGATGAAATGACCTTATCTCCCAGGTTTGGGCAAAATGAACGATTTAAAAAGTTAGGACTCAGAGGACCATGGAATTCCAGACAGATACAGACCTTCTTCCTGTTCCTTCCAGCCTCAGGACAGCACCAGTGTCAGGAGTGGTGGTATACATACTTGGCGTGTCATGGACAGTCACCTGTCTTGGAGCAAGAAGGCCGACAGTGCTGCTGTCCAGGGCAGCCTGTACTGTTGCCAGGCTGGCCGCGGAAGAGTCACCTGGATCACTTGCTGTGTATGTTCCCCATCCCTTGCCCTGGGAGATTCCTATTCCAGCAAATCTAAGGTAAGCCATGGCAAAATAAATGTTTAACTGATGGTAATACACAACTAGATTTGGGGAATGTTGCAAAGACTGGGAGAAACATCCCTTCTTGTTAGGAGAGGTGACCAGGAAGAGCTAAATAGCACCAGGACTGAGGTCAAACACGAATTCTTTGCCCAGACCCTAGATTGATGTGTATGGTAATATTACAATTTATGCCTCATACAAGAAAGGGCTTAGTTGCTAGTTATCTACTTTCTATAACTTCTTAAGAGGACAATGTATCAATTAGTGTTGATCAGGTTAGACTTTGTTATCTGACACTGAACATTGTCTTGGTAATTTTTCCATGTGTGGGTGTCAGATAATACCAAAAGAAAAAGATATATATGAAGATGATTATGTTCTTAGGTTAGGGCCCTCTAACAATGAGCATTTACTGTTAAGAAAATTAGAACACACAAAGGGGACATTCCAAACACAATCTTATTTTGGAACTTTAACCTTAACAGCAGCTTCACAGGTCAAAATCTTCCATGTAGTAAGAAAACAGTGAGGAGAAGTGACGTATAAATCAGGCCCAGCTACCCCATGAACTTAAGAGTTTGCTCTGTTATACAGAGATTTTGTTTCCTATTTGTGATAATGGGTGACTGTGATGGCCAAACTTATGGGTAACTATCCAACCCTGGTCCCCTTTCCCTTTTTTAATCCACTGGGAGCTCCCAGGGCTCAGAGTTCACATCCCTGTGGAATGTACTAGTGGGATCTGTGCTGAAAGACCCACTTCCCTGATTTTTCCTCTCTCTTCCCTTTCCCACTGGGCAATACATGGACAGAGAAATTAATGCACTGGTACAGTGTCATGCCAAATAGGACCCCAGGCCGTGAAGCCTGGACGTATGCACCGGTAGGAAGACCAAGAAGAGGAGGTGGCAGCGCTCCCTTTTTACTGGTGGAATGTGCTGCTCACACAAGGTTACTGAGTCTCTCTTCTAGACCTGAGTAGAGCTACAGAGATGTCTCAGCTTGAGCATTTGAGCATGTGTGGACACGACTTGTGCTCATGTATATGCAGGCAGAGACATACCATATCTTGCTGTGTATAATGCACACTTTTTCCCCAAATTTTTGAGGGAAAAATAAGGATGCACATTATACATGGGTATAATGATTACATACCATGGGTCTAATAATGGATCTAATAATCCCGTGTGTAATGCACACAAAAATGTGGGTGTGCATTATATATGGGAGCTCATTATACATGGCAAAATAGGGGTGATTAAGGTTGAGAAGCAGCCTTCAGTTAACGTGGCTGAGGCTGGTGCCGAGTGGAGACTGAGCCTCCTAATCCTCTTCATAGAACTGCCCAGCGGGGTTCCAGGCAGACAGCAGATCCAGTGACAGGTTCCTCTGCTCTTGCTCTGATCTGACCAGGCGGTAGCCAAACAACTTCATGCTGTCACCACAGACTTTCTGAATCCGAGGAACCTTTCCGTAAGGCAAGGACCAGCGCCAGGCCTGTGAGGTTTTGAGGGCATCCCTGGAATCTGTAAAGAAGGCATTATTACCCATGCCCTTGCCTCGAGTGATGTTATGCACCCAGGTCCGGAGGTGGGGCAAGAATTTCAACCCTGCATATTCATACATTCGAGCAGTCTGGGCCAGGGGGTCCCGGACTAAGTCCTCATAGCGCAAGAGCAGGTAGCGCTGCTTGAGGGCTTTGGGCAAAGTCTGCACAGCCTTATAGATCTCCAGCTGGCTTTGGCAGATGACCTGCAACACGTGGTAGGGGCGGTCATCCTCCTTGAGTTCCTGCCACTCCTGCCCCATCACAATTTTGCTGTCAATCTTGAGATCCTCCCTGGTTTGTTCTCGGGAACGGAACACTGCTCGGGGGTCCCGGACCAGGTGCAAAATGTACAGATTGAGGGAAGGGTCCCTCAGCAGTGGGTAGAGCACCTGCAGGTTGAAGAAGCGCACCTCCTTGACCACCACATGGCTGTAGTTGCGACAGGCCTTCTCTACCACCTCAAAGGGCTGCTTACTGCACAGGAGCTTGCAGTGAGCACGGGGTATGATCGTGTCCCGAGGGAGGATGTCGCAGGCGGGCGGGGAACACAAGGCCCGGCTGGTTTCCCACTGGAAGAGGCTGGATTGTTTTCTGGGACCAGGTTCCAGGTAGGCGTCAAAGACACTCATGTCACACAGAAAGATGGCGCGTATCAAATCCCGGACTGCCATATGCAGCCTCCATGGTGTGCTTTCTGTGAAGGTCGTCCAGATGTGCCAGGAAGGCTCCATAAGGTAGAAGACATCTGGGTGCTGCCCAAAAAGCTGCCCCACTAAAGAAGAGCCAGAGCGCCAGGAAGACAGGACCAAGACGTGCGTGGTCTTGAGCCCCTCCCTCCTAGATGTGGAGTTGAAATTGTAGCGGTAAAAATGGGTGAATATGAGGCAGATGGCTATCTGGGAGACCAGGAACAACAGCAGTGGCATTGTTTTGGGCAGTATCATCTTGATGATACTTTAAGACCTTTAAGGAACAAGCAGAGGGGCTGTGAAAGGCTGTCGTTTTTGGTGTCTGTCTTCTATCCCCTTTCTAGCTAAAGCCACCTTCTCCCTGACCCCCACCAATGAGCAATGCGGAGAGCTGGAGTCTTCTTGCAAGCAATTGCACAGATCCTCCTGAGAATCAATTCCTGTCCCTTTGGCAATAAGTTCTATTTGTTTTAGGCTCTTTACTTCCTCCCTCCTGGTCTCTCTTGTCCATTGAGTTACCAAAATGTCTGAACTCAGCCATATTTCATCAGTGTAGGGGAACAACCCCATCCTGGCACCCTGGTGATGTCTTCACACAGGCCGCGAGGCAAAGCTCAACTGCATTCTGGCCCAAGTTTTGGTAGAAAGCTCTGTGATTCCTTCTGAAACGAAGGAAGATGAGGTGGCTTAGGAGGAACTGCCAGGAGGCCATCACCCACCCTCTCATCTTGAAATCCGCACACTGTCTTCCTTTAAGGAAGATTAAACACAGGACTTCCAGTCCCCTAATGTTGTGGCTGCGCTCTATAAAGCTGCTTGGCTTTAGTTTGGAGCTATCGCCACAAATCATGTGGTTCCCCCCTGATTTGGTCTCATCCCGTGGGACTAGGGATATGAGGAGCTGACCCAGTGCTGACCTCACATGTGTAGGTAATAAGTTACCTGAAACTGTTTCGGTTGAATCGTTTCCTTAACAGCCAACTCTATAAAGTGTGGCAAGCCAACCTGAGAGCTGCAGTAGTGACACTGGCCCGTCAGCGACCGTGCTGCTGCTGGGGCCAGTGCTTGACCCCTGGACACAACCTGCTCAGGGCTGCCCCGTGTGGTGGGGCAGGTGTGTACTCTACAACCCCAGGGAATGCCATCTCATCTAGAGTTTAAGGTTTATTATTAAAAAATGTTGTGGTAGGTGTCAGGAGTATCTTTGTCCAACAGAATGAGTATATTAGATTGATTTGCTAGTTGTTAGATGTGAGGTATTTAGAGAAATGAACTTCACTTAGCAGTTTGCTCTAATGCTCATGCAGACTGGTGGTGTCCTGAGCTTACTCCTGCCCCATCAGGGCTCACTCTCTATGGAGAGACCACGGGTCTCAGTGCCACGCTGGGATCTTATTCCAAGGGGGAATCTTAACCCTCTTTAAGGTGTTAAGATGGCTCTGTATCTTTCAGGGTGACTTTCTGACATAAATAACTATTAAGACATAAAATAGCTGTTTCACAAAGGGTAAAATATTAATAGTAGCAAGGTGCTAATTTGCATGTCAAGATATAACCCAGAAGTTCTTCCTTCAAGCTTTAATAAAGAAGAGAAGCTATATTTCTAGATAGTAACTGGAGCTGGATTTAGAGTTTGCTATTTTCCTGGTGACAGGTCTTACCAGTTTTTTAAAAAGCTCTTAATAGGTGATAGTCACTGGTTCAAATTGTTTTAAAAAGTATTATATATTGGAGGACCACTTCATAAATTATATAAATGTCTAAGCACTATGCTTTATACCTGAAACTAAAATAAAATAGTATTGAATATTAACTATAATTAGAAAATTTAAAAAACAATGAAATAAGCAAAAACAATGTACAAAAAAAGTATCATTATTATGGGTATTAAATGCACAAACTCAGAATTTGAAAGAAGGCTTTCTCAGATTCTACATGCAGAAAAGAAATAAAGGGGAGTACCTGTCAGCCCATAACCTCGCCTGTCACACTCCAGGTCTTTAACATGTCACATGATAGGTGAGGGGACATCCCGTGACAAACAGTGTGTCTGTGGAGGAGGCCTAAAGTCATAAATTAGAAAACTAGAGCTATTTGTAAACAGGGGTCATGACATACCTTTTGAGACGGGTCATAGCATCATTCTGAGGGAAAGAACACCTACAGTTTTTATCATCTTCTGAATCAGTAACATCTTCTTTATTTACTGACAGCTAATATTTATTTCTTGGACGGTCTTTTTGTCATCACTGTCAGTGAGAAGTCTACTTCTAACACCCGTCCTCTATCTGCCCATCTCTAAACTTGCTCCGAGGTAGCAACTTGATGTTTTGTATGTGTCCTTTCAGCTGCTTTTTGCAGAACAAGAAAATTCAAATGTACATGTGTTCTAAATTCCCCCTCCTCTTAATGCAAACAGCAGAAGGTAATCCACGTGTGCCACACCTTGCTTTTTTAACATAACAATATGTCTTGGAAAGCTTTCAGTGGCCTTCCCTAAAATGTTTCCTTGTTCCTTTTTACCACTACAATAGAATTCTATTGTGTGGGTATGCCATAATTTATTCAACCAGTTTCCTCATTGATGGGCTTTTGGGTTATTTCTGGCCTTTTACCATTTCAAAAACTTTAATAATGACTTTTATGTTCATGTTTATTACCCAGAAGTAGAATCGCTAAGTCAAAGAGTATAGACATATGTGCCTTTATTATCTTTTGCTTGTATAACCTTCATACTGGTCATAAACTGTGAGTATGGACATATGTACTCATGGTTTGATATGTACCTTTGATATCTATTGTTCGTAAAGCCTTCACTCTGGTCATAAACCATTCTCTGTGTCTACAGCTCCAGCAATTCTAGGGAGTGGAGTTTAAAGAAGGAATTGGGCAGCCACAGATGTGATGCTTGGAGTTTACTGCTTGCTTCCTAAAGAAGTAGAACATTCTTTGCCAGTTCATGGGCTTCCCATGGAAGTCCCCTAAACCTTCCAGGAAGTGTGTGATGACCTAGGCCAAGCCCCCTGTAGCTGTGGCACAGAAACCCCTCTCTTCCATTCATTACAACAATGCATTTCCTCCCTGTGTGCCAAAAGGATCCAATGAGGATCATCTCTCCTTGGTGTCTGAAATGTGCTTTGCTATATGTGAGGAAAATGTCAATGAGTCGTAGCTCCTGTCTTGGCCCTTTAGGTTAGTATGGGAACAGCTAAGGTGTGTGCCTAGTTCGTTTAAACTTGAGCCCAAGAGGAAATGATCAGAAACTAGGCCATTATTGATAATGGCCCACCCTCTTCCTCCTTACCCCCATGTCCCCTACCCCACACCACAAAGACTTTAGCAAGAGATCTTCTCCAAAGGCAGTGTGAGCATGAGGATAAGTTTGGAACAAAGACAGGAAGGAAACAATGGAGCAAGAGAGAGGGGAACATAAAGAAGAATTGACCTGTGCACAATTGTAAGGAAACTGGGATAGAATTTTATAAGCAGGGTCTAAAATCAACTCAGGAAAAAGCTAACATAAACAAACTTTGCAAAGTTATTCCTTCCCTCTCCTTATCCTGGCTTTGGGCCAACTTAGTGCCCTGTGTGGGCTCATGGCTTTGAGCCCTCCTTGCAGGCCAGTAGCACCTGGCCTCTTGCCCCATCTCTCCCGGGGCTGGAGCTGGGTCTCTAATTCTGTCCCCAGTTGTCCTCGGGCTTGAGTTGTCCATGATTCTCAGGAATTCCCATGGAAACCCTGACTTCTTTGCTTTTAATTTCCCTGGACACTTTCCTTGGGCAGAAAGAAAGTATGCTTTTGTATAGTGAATCCCATCTCTTGTCACTGGAATCTAGACATATGCTGCATCTAGGCAACCCATGACAGGATGGCCAGAACAGCTAGGGATACTTTAAGGTGTGTCTTGGGCAAAGCTCATTTCTGCAGGCACTGTAATCAGTGGTAAAGATGAACCTTCCTGAAACCCTGGGAGAAGCAAGGTGACATGGCTCCCTGAAGAAAAGGAAACCCGAGGCTTTTATGACTGTCTCTTCTAAACTAACCAACACCTTTCCCTGGTTGTTCTGTGCTTACCTCCTCTGTGGTCCTTGGGGCTGACAAGCATTTGGGGGAGTCTGTGACCTGATTCCATCTCAGAGTCTCTAGTCCACCTTCCTGAAGGTTCTTTTCTGGCTGTTCAATTGCATGCTTGCGTGCCACCCTCCCTGTTGCAGGAACCCTGAATCTGCTCATCTCTAGCCTGGTTTCCCAGCTTCCACAGTAAGCAGCCTCTTCTGTCTCTTAGCTCTCCTCCTCCTCATTCATTGTTGCCAAAAAACTACCTTTTGAAAGCACAAGTCTGTCATTCCCTTCCTGAAAATCCTTGCGTAACTTTTGAGGGAAGCAGAGTTTGCCACCCCAAAATGACCCAGCAAATATTTATTTACAAAATGTTAGCTTTTCTATCTTTATGTGAATTTACTTCCTCCCCTTTGAAGTCCTAACCTGAACCCCCTGCTGTTCCCTTTTCCTTAGCTCACGATGGCATATAAGCCTTAACTGCCCAATCAGTCCTCAGGCCTCATACTCTTCTGGATACCCCCCATATGAAAATTTGGTCATTTTCTTCTGTTAATTTGTCTCATGTTAATTTTTTTAAAAAATTGTATTGATTGATTTGAGACAGATCAATTTGTTGTTTCACTTATTTATGCATTCATTGGTTGATTCTTGTATGTGCCCTGACCAGGGATAGAACCCACATCCTTGGCATGTTGGAACAGCACTCTAACCAACTGAACTACCCAGCCAAGGCCTCATATTACTTTGATTATTAGTTTAGCCAGAACTTAAAAGGGTAGAAGGAAAATTATTTTTCCTCCCCCACACTTTCCAACACATACAATATTAACTCTGAATCCCCAAGTCTTGTACCCAGGGTCCTTGATGATTTAATCTTTCATCTCCTGCCACCTCCCCGCTCCTTTTTGATGGCTCAGGGTCCAGACTTCACATCCCGTTCTTTCCAACTTGCCCAGTTATTTAGAAGCCCTGAGACATTCACAAGACCACTAGTCCCTCAAGATTCTGCCTACATTTCAGCTTTCTCCCTGAAAGCTATCTGCTTTCCCGTGAGACTTAGGTGTGCCCAAACTTGCCATTAGCATCCATCTCTCACTGCATAGTAGACAGCTGTAGATGAATGTCTCTCCCACTGGCCGTTATAATTTAAGAGTAAATGCTGTGTCTCATGTTATTTACAGGTACATAAGACTGATACGTGATTAGGGCTCATCAGACACTTGTTGGATGAGTGAATGGTTGACTGTGGGAAGAGGCATAGTTACTGTTAGAAAGCAAGTAACTAAATGAGTTGCATCAGAAACTGAAACTTGTCTTTTTCTAAAATGTACATGAATGTCTCTTTAATATCATTGACTAATATTCAGGTGACTCTGTTGATTATTGAGCACAGAACCTATAATGTCTCATTTGCATGGAACAAGATATTAATAAGTCAGAGTTTTGCTGCAATATGGCACAGCTAACCTTACTCCAAAAAGAAAAAAGTTTCCACACTGAGCATGTATTAATTAAAACTGGGAGAAATGAACATTATTTTAAGAAACATTTATCAGTTAGAAATAAAAGCCCCATCGCAGCCCTGGCCGGGATGGCTCGGTGAACTGAGTGCCAGCCTATGAACCAAAGAAAGGGTCACCGGTTTGATTCCCAGTCAGGGCACATGCCTGGGTTGTAGGCCAGGTCCCCAGATGTTTCTCTCCCTCTCTTTCTTCCTCCCTTTCTCTCTCTCAAAAGTAAATAAATAAAATCTTTTTAAAAAGGCCCATTGCAGAGCAACACATGACTCAGATTACTTTCCTTGCTGTAACCAGCTCTGTTGGTAAAATGAAAAAAGAAGGGAAAGAAACCCTCCGCACATCCCATCACGTCCACCCCCCAAATAATGTAAAGATATGTTGCCCCAGTGATGGGCAGGTGGTATCATCTTGGCACACAAAGGACAGGCCTGTCATTGAAGAGTCATGAGAACTTTAGGATATTGACATTGGGGTGGCCCAGGGGCCGTAGTTTGCGGACCTCATTGAGCAGCCTGATTACAGAGGGCTGAGTTATAGATGTCCATCCAAAAGGTACAGTGTAGCCTTTTAGAAACAAAATGAAGAAACTGAGGAAAAAACAGATGGACATCGATTTGAGAGCCCTGCATTTTGGCCACTGACACATTGCTAACTTAGATTCTCTGCTGAGATTATGCCTCTACAACCTGAAATTATAGGTGGCAGAAGATATGTTCAGATAGAGAATAGAGAGAACAAATAGAGCAGAGCTGGGGGAAGGAAACCAACACCCAGGTGCTTATCTCCACCCGGGCAACAGGTGTCCATATGGTAACAAACTGTAACTAGACTGAAAGCACCAGGAGGATGGGACCTGTGTCCTCAGTGTTGCTTTGTCTCTAATGCCACTGACAGTGCCTGGCACATATTAGGTGCTCAAGAAACACATATTGAATGAATGAATGAATAAACATTTGTAAAGCATTTTTACTGTTTAAAGTGTCCTCACTGATGTGTGTGAAGAAGGCAGAGGTCAGATATTATTTTGCACATAAAAAAGTATATTTCAATTCCAGTTGGAAGTTCCAGGCTTGTCCAAGACTATGTAAGGTAGGTGTCTCTTTTACCATGTCTGCTGTGCTGGCCTCATAACTTAGTCTTACTTTTCATCTGAATAGTGCTCCACAACTCTGAGAGCTCTGGCATCTAGGACAACAATCGGTTAGATATACAGGCATACCTCATTTTATTGCTCTTCGCTTTATTGTGTTTCATAGATACTGCATTTTTTACAAATTGAAGGCAAGACCTCCACCAGTAAAAAAATGACTCGCTTTATTGTGAGATGCTCTTCACTGATATGGTCTGGAAACAAACCCACAGTATCTCCAAGGTACAGTTGTACAGGACAGTGATGATCCACACTCCCATTTTTTTAAAATAAGTACACCGAACTTTAATTAATTGACTTAATGGTGAAAAGAGCCATGCCAGAATCAGAACCCAGGTCTCCTGGGTCCCAGGTCCCAGGGTGTTCAATTATCACACCGCACTTCACCTAAGTTAGAGAAAACCTGCAGCTCTCTGCATTGATGGTCTTTCATGCCCAAGCACCTGCACAGAGAAGAAGCTGAGGGAAGTAGAACTTGAGCTCTGAAGCCAGGATCTGAACAAGATGCGGTAGGGGACTGGCTACAAAATATACAAAAGAACAGCCCTGGCATTCTAGGCTCCTTCAGCTTTTTTAGGGATGGGGCAGTGTTAGGTTGGAGGAGCTACTGGCAGGCAACTTATGCTTTCTCAGGAAGATTCTCCAAGTTATTGTGAATCAGCACACCTCCATCCCCACTGTCATTGCAGTCCCAGCTTAGCTGCCCCGGGTTACCTGATGCTGAGCTCCATTAGCCCTGGGATAAAAGCCCTGCTCTAGGGGTGGATACAGAGAAAACCATTCTTACCTTGTTAATACTGGGGCTTTAGAGAGGCTCACCACTAGCCCAGCCGTGCAGCTTTTCTCCTCTGACTCACCAGCTCCCTTCTCGGTTTTCTCCCCCTCCTCCTCCACCTCCTCCTCCTCCTCCTCCTCGCATTTTGCATAACTGTCCTTTCTCAGAGGAAATTCCACTGCCCTCTCCCTTCTGCCAAAGAAATGGCCCACCTTCCAAGATAGGGTTGAGAAAGCATTCACTCCAGGGAGCTTTGATATTAGCAGCTTTAACACTGAAACACTCAAGGGGTGGGGAGACTGCTTGAGATAGGCTGGAAGCGTTCTCTCTGGCAACTTGGAGATGATCTTGGAATGTACACTACTTTAAAGCAGTTGAAAGGTTAACTCCCTTAGGGCAGAGAAAAAAAGAAAGGAGAACCCTGGGAAACTGGGAACTGAGGTTGATAGGCAAATCACCAGTTACAACCAAAATGCCCACAGAATCTTAAACCTTACTCTTCTGTCTTAATCTTACCTCTTGCAAAAAAAAAGAAGGGGGGTGGAATGAGAAAGCTAGTTTTGGATTGCATCTGACTGTTCACTCCTAACTGTAATAACTAGATGTATATGAAGACACAGAAAAAAGAAACAAGTTAACATAAAAGATTGTAGCTTCTTACTAGCCGTGTTTCCTTGGGCCAATCATACAGCTTCTCTGAGCTATTTCACATGATTGTTGTGAGTATAAAATGTCAATGTAAGAAACATTCAAATCCGTAGAGAATTGTTGTGAGTTTGTTAGAGCCAAACTGAGGACAATTGCTGGGAAGGAAAATCTTAACAGGTTGAGAAAATACTTTGGAAAATGGCAGTTTTGCACCTTACTTTATACATTACAATCAAACGAGAAGATATAAGTGGGTTACCTGAAATCCATTGGTGAAAGGTTATGGAGGAGGGAGAAAGCAAAGGTGGGGTGTGGGGGAATTTTTGGGATTGTATAAAAAGATAGATACTTCTTTTAGGTAGGTGGGTATAGGATAGTTAACATTCAACAATTAACAGGTTAATAATAATGAGAAGGTGATCTATGGTCTCCCTCTGGTGCAGTGCCTGTGCTTAGGAGTCTGGAAAAAGGAAATTACTTTGATATTCCAAAGGTATGTTGCCCTAGATGAAAACAGATGAGAAAACTTTTACAGCGTGTGCATGAATAAAGATAAATTGTGGTGGGGTATAAAAGTCGCTGACTTTGGATTCAGATGTCTGGGCAAGTCATTCCACCTTTGTTAAGCCCTGGAATATCAGCGTAAAATAAGGTGTAAAGTTCAGTGTAAAATATGCATATATCCCCACTTGATAGAATTTTTATGAATGTTAAGATTAGTTTAATACATGTAATGCCCCAATGAGATGTTATGACAAGAATGTGTTTAAGTGACAGTTGTTATTGGATCACAATAACTTCTTACTTCTCACTTAGCTGCTGGCTCATTTTCCAGGCCTTGAGAGAGAGAGAGAGAGAGAGCAGGCAGAGGTGACTGAGCTCTGGATGGTCTGGGACGTATCAACTGGTTTCCCTCAGCTGAGACCCCCAAGGCCTTATTGCTGGCACGAATGACCAACTGTGTGGTGGTTCCTTTTATTGATTCTACTTGTGTGGCCGTCCCTCCCTCCCTGTTTCTCTTCCTCAAAGTGACTCCATGCAGAGATGTAAAATGAGGAGCCCGAGCTGGGAAATTGGTAGTTCTGCGTTTATTCTTATTATCCAAGTAATTCTTGTTAATTGTAGAACACTGAAAATACAAAATGTTCAAGGAAGACAATATGATTTCTTTACATTTTGCCGCTCAGAGAAAACCACTGTTGATCCACTCCCGCACCCCTCCACACCCCACCCCTACACCCCCTACATGCAAAAATTTGTAAACTTGAGATCACACTGGAGAATTTAGGTTTGTATTGTACTTGTTTTCCCTTGGTCTTTATTTTATGTTAAAACATTTTAAATTATGGAACTAAAATTAGGGGATAAAGGTACAATTTAACTAATACTATAAAGGCACTACCGCTTTAAAAAAAAACAATGACCCAGGACAGTGCCAAAGCTGTTTAGGTATCTCTGCCCTCCCATGACCTTCCCCCACCCTCATTCCTCAGAGGCACCCACTTTAATGGTATGTAGTGCCTTGCTTTTGCTTGTAGTTTATCACTTTAAGGAATACAATTAAATTTTCCTCAGCTTGACCTTTATACACATGGAATCATACTACATGTATACGTTTGTACTTTTTAAAAAAAATTTCACATTATCCTTGCAAAATCCCTCATGTCGAATATAGTTATAGGGTTTTTGTTTTTAGTGCTATGTAGTATTCCATGTGTAACTGTACCACAATTTGCCCATGGTGATGTTAATGGACATTTCAGTTGTCTGTGGTCCAGAGCCATAACTAAACATTCTAGACATGTGTCCCCTGGCACATGTCTATAGGGGATTCTGAGACACGGCGGGTGTTTGGCCTTGATTTGCTTCACACTGTATCATAAACATTTACCTATGTCAACAAATATTTATGGAGGACATCACTTTGAAAGGATTGGCCATATGCCAATATTTCAGTGCTCTATTGTCAAATATTCAGATTGTTTTCAATTTTCCCTATTACATATAACTCTGTGATGAATACAGTTATCTCAATAATTAACAAAGCAGTGAGCACAGGCCTCAGTGCAAGTAGCTGTCCCATTCTCTTTCCTTATGTTTAACACCACATATGATAACATCTTTAACTTGTGATTCATAAATTAGGAAGAACTATTGGAAAGGCCAAGCTGGAAGCAGACATTAATTAAGAAATAGTATTCACAGTAATTAAAAATCCAGGGTGTCCAAAACAGGCATCCCCAGTAATTATGGAGGGTGAAGACCTGAAAGAAGATAATCATAGCTACTGTTTGTTCAGAGCTTGCTGCAAACCAGGTACTGTACCTCACACTTAGTTGGATATCAGATTCAGACTTTGCCATGGCCTTATGGGGTGTATTCCGAATTTCCTAGATGATACAATATGATTCATAGTGCAAAACCTGGACTCAACCCCAGGTTTGGGATCAAAGTCTCCAAACCTTTGGGATCAAAGGCTTGCTTATCAGGCAATGCTACTTCCCTACGTTATCATGGAACAGGACTATTGAGTCTATTTCCTTTTGCTGTACTCTTGAGAACTGTCAACAAGCAGGGCAGAACTATTTCAACAATTGTAGGAATAGAAATTTAACATTCATCAACAGTAAAGAACTGCCAAAATTCCCTGTCCCACCACGTAATCCCCAGTCCTTGCTGAACATATGGGGGTATCTGCTAACCTCATGTGAGAAGAAAAAGAGAAAAACATCTTTGTCAATCATTGGTGAATACTGACAGTTTTTTTTTTCATTTTTATTTTGTTTATTTTTCAGAGACAGAGGAAGGGAGGGGGAAATAGTGTGAAAGAAAACACTAATAGAAAGAAACATCAATCACCTGTCTCCCCCAACTGGGGCCTTGGCCTGGCCTATAACCCAGGCATGTGCCCCGACCGGAAAGTGAACCAGCAACCTTTCAGTTCAGAGTATGACGTCCTACCCACAGAGCCACATCAGCCAGGGCAAACAGTGAGAGTTTTAATCCAGCCCTTTATAATGTTCTCTTCATGCTTTTTTGAAGACTGCCCAAATATGAGGTCACTGAAAAACACCATAATCCCTAAATAATTCGTATCACCTACCATCTTTTTTTGATAGGGATTCATGCTGGTAGAATTCCAAGAGGCCAAAGAAAAGCACCATCTGGTCACTAGCATCTGGTCGCTGCTAGGTGGTGGTCAGCAGGTTCAGATATTGGGCTACCAAAGGTCTACAGTATGCCACAGCACCAGGGAGAAATTTGAATGCCAAGGTCTAATATCCAAGCCTTCTGAAGGAAATTTCACAGAGAAAGCACCATTTATCTAAGGCAGCACTGTCCAGTGGAACTTTTTTTGATGAGGAAATGTTGTGTTTTACACTGTCTAATTCAGCAGCCACTGCCACATGTGGCCATTGAATACTTGAAAGGTGGCTGATGTTACTGTGTTGGACAATGTAGTTAAGGTTGTGCAGATCCAGTCTCTTTCCTTTTCAGTCTCAGAAAATCTGATGAAAGATAAAGTCCTTCACTCCAGAAAAATGCATATTTGCTCATCATACAAAGACAAAATCATACACAGTTCCAAGGGGTCCTTTTAAGTTATGAATTCCTACAAAAGGCTGCATGTACTTCAGGTGCTTCTCAAAACACAACAGTTGTCTCCCAGGGACCACTATTCAGTGTAGCTTTGTGCTCCCCACCTTGTCCTTGGGATCTTTACCATCTGTACAGTCTAGGTGAAGAGACCCTGGGTCAGCCCCTGAGCCAGAGTCTGAAGTTCTTAGAGGTCAAGAAGAATCTTTCTGCTGGTTGTGTTACTGTAGATAGTTAGCTAATTATTAATAGGGAAGAAAACAAAGGGAATTAGACATTTGAGCTTAATAAACCAGGGGGTGGGGGGTGGGGGGCGGGGGCGGGGAGCGCACAAGCCTGTTTGCTTAGCCAGGAAGCTATTACAGATTCCGTAATCTATAACATTTACAGATTTGTTCACATTCTGCCTCCGAGGAGACAATCCTGGGAGCATAGGAAATCTCCCAGGAGCACTGTCCACCCAGCCCCTCTGGTACTAGGGAGTTGGGGAGTATGGAGGGTGGTGCTTGATCATAGAGGCCTGTCAGTCTAACTAGGGGGTGAACTCATCATAAGCCCATGGAAGCTTGGGCAGTTGATTGGATATTTTGGAAAAGCTCCTGGTTTTAACCCCAGGTGTACAAAGAAGCTCTCTCTTTTGCCCAGTGACTTGCACTCGCCCAGTTTGTTCATATGTTCTCTGTCTTGCCCCGGAACACACAAAACCATGTGGGCATAGCAGCTGTGTGGTCTCGCAGCAGATGGCACAGGCTCCGAAGGACTAAGCTTTAATGTGAAGCAGAAACTCTGGATACTGACCTCTGTTTTGGCCTCACTGAAGACAAGGTTGGGCTTGACCCATGGCGGGACAGACAGAGATGGGACATTGGAAACCCAGGGCAGATTACCACTCAAATAAACCTTGCCATGCTACAATCTCCCGTGCGTGGGTCTGTGAAATGCTTTTCTCCTGGCCCCATGGAAGAACACAGTTTCCAGTGGCAACAGTTACACTACCCACTTTGGCTACCTTTACCCAGACCATAGCTCCTTGTGTACTAGGATCAGAGTTTTTTCATTGCCATCCTGGGCTACATGCCTTTTCTGTCCACTGTGACAGTACAAGAGCAATCAGGCTTTCCTTGAGTTCCTTTTCATGTGGGGATGCCAGCATTCCTCACTTTACTCAGCATCAGCCTGCATTGTGGATGTCAAGGCCTGAAGCTTGAGTGATACTACACTCCCTGCATTGGTCATCCGCCCTGTGTTGCTTACCAGAGTCTGATTTCAGGCCTGACTAGGGTACTGGCTAAGTGGCTGTGTGCAGAGTATGGATTCTGGAGGACTGGAGCTTTCTGCTGTGGCTCAGTGTCTGCAGGCAATAGAGGCTGGACCTCTGCATTCTAGGGAGCCAGCACCTTCTGAAGGAGTGTTCCAGGCAGAGAGTCTTGGTTACTGTAAATAGATTATCAAGTGGACAATTGCCATCGGTAAAACCTGCTTCTATGAGTTGGGCCTTGGGGTGGATGCCTGGGTAGAGATTCCCTGGCAATAGTATTCATTCCAACGGTGGGAGAGTAAACTGAACTTAGGGTCGGTCAGGATTAAGGAAAAGGTGAACATAGTATTAAGTTTCTTGTCAGTTCTTTTTTTCTCGAGGCCCCTTAACAGGGCAGAGAGGTAAGAAAAATGGGAAATAAAGAGCCAGGAGTTCCTTATAAAGCCCAATCTTGTATGTCTTTGGTGGTTTAGGGACTTGATGATGCCTACCTGAGACAGGGCCGGGATGTGATCTGAGAATTCTACCTCCAAGCTTTCAAAAACCTCCAAAGACTGGAGGCAATCCATGATACAATCTGGGGAGGATAAAGGGTACCTTCTTCTAGTGGGCTGTAACTCTGTGTGTTCCACTGATCACCCAGGTCTGCCTGTTCCACCCCTAAATGTCACATTTACTCCCCTTCTCTTTACATCCACACCACAGTCATTGCCCAGTTTCTCATTTTTTCTTGCTTCAATTTCTGGCAACAACTCCTCAACTATTCTGTCTAGCTCCAGTCCTGCCCCCTCCAGTCTTTGCTCCACCTGCAGCTAGAGTGATCTTTCATTGTGTGGATTTGATTCTTATTATTCTTCTGATGAAAACTGCAGTGGAGCTCATTCTAAACACCTTTTAAGAACTGATGTCTCTCTTCTCTTTCTCATAATCTTCTTCATGCAGTAAGTTCCAAAAATATTTGTTGGGTACTTATCACATACCAGGGTCTGCTTTAGTGATGCGGACACTGGCCCACAGCGTCCACGGTGTTATGGATGAGATACGAGACAAATTCATGTGAACTACTGAGTCCTGTGGAGGAAAAGGGACGGCATGGCTACCCTCTCAAGGGGAGAGCACCTTGTAGTGACCTGGCCACTCTCTCAAGAGGAGAGTGTGCCGACCCTTGCATGGACAGGCTTTTATTGGGTTCAGTTAGCACAGGAATACAGGTAAAGTTCATTAATCATTGCCAGGCAGTAAGGATCAAACAATAGGTAGCATACAAAGAACTACAAGGGACTATTCTGAGTCAGGGTCTGTTAGCTAAAGGGCTACAAAACTTTGGGAAACAAACTCATTTCCTGCTTGGACCCTTGTCATTTAATTGAGAGCATTCTTAGCAAAGCAGGTTTCACAGGATTTTACATATTCTATGTTAGGTCTGATCACCTGGGGAACCCGTCCGTTCAGCACAAGGCTGCACCACCCTCTGTCATTGTTTCAGGCAGGGGAAGTAAGGCAGCAAAGAGATTAGGAGACTTCTTGCAGACAGAATGAGGACTCAGGCTATGTCAAAGCCCAGGGGCGAGGGTCCATCACTCCCTTTTACTGTAACCCCCAAGTTCTTCCCTGGGGCCTCCCTATGATCGTGCCTGTCATAGGTCGTTCCCCCACTGGGGACTCTTACCCATCATTGGCTAACTGGTCAAGCACTGGCGGCCAGTTCTGGATGAAGTAAAAGGAGCAGAAGTGGCACTCCTGCCAAGGAGATAAGCTTTGTCTCCTTAGTGGCTTATGGTCTAAAGGTCACTCACTCAGCCTTAGCCATGGTGGGGGTTACAGCTTCTGAAACAAGGCAGGGCGGTTTCCAACACTTTTAGGTCCCCAAAACATCAGGGAACAAAGCAAACAAAATTCTCTGCCTTTGTGGAGCTTGCGTTCTCTTGGATGGGAACAAACAAATCAGTAAAATGTGTAACACACCAGCTTGTGGAAAGTGCAATGGAGAAAAATAAGGAAAGAAGAAAAATAGAAATTATGACCAGGGCAGTGGGGCTGTCCCAATTTTAAATAGAGGGGTCAGGGAAAGTAACATTTTGGGGAGGACCTGAAGGAGGTGAGAAGAAAGAAAATAACTGAGGGGAAAAAAACATGCCGGGCAAGAGAACAACAGGTGCAGAGGTGATAAACCGGAATCATACAAACATGTTACATGTTAACCATGTTAATTGGGAGTGGGGAGAGTATTTAAAGAGGAAATTGATGTCCTGACCATGTATAGCTCAGTTGGTTGGGTGGTATCCCACAAAGTGAAAAGTTGCAGGTTCAGTTCTCAGTCAGGGAACATGCCTGGGTTGTGGGGTTGGTCCCCATTCAGGTCATGTGAGTGAGGCAACCAGTTGATCATTCTTTCTCACATCAGTGTTTCTCTTTCTCTCCTTCTCCCTCCCTTTCCTTCTTTCTAAAAATAAATAAATAAAATCTTTTTTTTAGGAGGAAGTTGAGAGGCAACAATGGGCAGAGTGGGACAAATTGTGTAGGAATGTGGTAATCCTGATTAGTGGGAATTTGACTCCTATTTAGGGTGAAATGAGGTGCTACAAGAGGGTATTTGTTTAGGAAGACTTGTGTTCTAAAAAAAATAATTTGGGATACAGTGAGGAGAATAAATCATTGGAGGGTCAGGGCAGAAGCTGAAAGATCAGCTAGGAGGTGAGGCAAGAGACCAGCAGCTTGGATCAGGATAGTGTAAGTGGAGGTAGTGGGTTCTGAAATAGCTATTAAAACATCTTTTAAAAATGTTGCATTCAGTAATTCACAGTGGATCAGCTATTGGTAGGAGAGTGAGGGAGGAGTCAAGACTGATTCAAGGATATGGTTGCCAATTTTAAAAATGGGAATAATTGCACCCTGGACAGGTGGCTCAGTTGGTTGGAGCATTGTCCCATACACCAAAAGGTTGTGGGTTTGATTCCTGGTCAAGGCACATACCTAGGTTGTGGGTTTGATCCCTCATTGGAAAACATACAGGAGGCACTGTATGTTTACAGAAAACCACTGATCAGTGGTTTTCTCTCACATCATTGTCTGTCTGTCTCTCTCCCCCCAATCAATATGAATACCTCAGGTGAGTATTTTAAAAAATGGGAAGAATTTGGTTTGGAGTTGGAAATCAGGAGTTTAATTTTGGATGTGTTAAGTCCAAGATGCCTATTGGACATCCAGCTAGGAATGTTGAATAGGCAGTTGGATATATAAATCTATAGTTAGAGGAAAGGTCCAGGCTGGGGATATACATTTAAGTCATGGACACAGAATGGTATGTAGAGCCATGAGGCAAATAAGAACACTCAAGAAGAGTGAGAAAGTAGAGAAGGAGACAGGAAACCTAGAAGGAGTCAGCAGCAAGTTAAGAGGAAAATAGGTGAGTGCAGATCTGGAAGCCAAGAGGAGAAAATATTTCAATGAGAAATAACCAGTTGTGTTCAAAGCCTCAGAAAGATTAAGAAGGATAAAGACTATATGTGGACCATTGGATAAAGACTGTATATTGACCAGTGGACATCATTAATGACCTTGACAAGAGGATATTCTGTGGAGTCATAAGCATGAAAATCTGCTGAGAGGAAAGGAATTGTGGGGAGGGAAGATAGCCAGGTCTCACTGTTTGAAGGGGAAGAGAAATGGGGCAGTAGTTGGGAGGGGAAGTGAGAGCAATAAACAGTTTTTTAGATGGGAGAAATAACAGCTGATTTCTTTGCTGGTGGATCTGATTCAGGAGAGAGAGAATGGTTGCAGTGATGGGGTCAGGTGTCCACAAGTCAAGGAGTTGGCCCCAAATCAGAACACATGCACTTTCATCCTTATCACTAGGGGAGGCAGAGAGTATCCGAGTCCAGATGCAGGTAGGTGGGGGAATGACATTCTGTGACTTTGTGAACATCATCCTATTTTTGTTTTCTCAGTGAACTGGGAGATAATGTCATCTGAGTCTAAGGAGGGGGGAGGTTTTATGGAAAGTTTGAAGACAGAGATGTGGAATGGCCATCTGCAACTGTTCTAGGATAATGTAAGAAGGATCGATGGTGACACTGATGGCCTTTTCAAAGTGAGCGGTCATAACCTGAACACAAGGACAGTCAGTACAGATATGTGAGTTCTGCGGCCATGTCCAGTGGGTTCACTTGCACTGGCATAGTTGAGGAGTTGGATTTAATCAAAGCTTGTGTTCTGTTGGGGAAGTACACTGAAGTAAGAGAAGGGTAAGGGAACCAAAGGTATATTCAAAGAGTGGCTACAGTAATGGGCCCTGGAATCTAAGCTGGGTAAGAGGTGAAACAAGGATATGAGGGGAGTAATTGAGCTAAGGAGGAAGACAAGCTTTTTAAAGAAAAGGAGGTCAAGATTTCAGAAATTAGCATTTTGGAAGGACCATCAGTAATAATAATGAGATCATGAAGGAGCAGGGTTGGAGAGTAGGTAAGGCTTTGATGGTGGTAGCATCGTCTGGTTACCATCAGAATCAAAGCTGCACAGTTTTAGGAAGGACGGAGGCAGAATGGTCTGGAAACAACAGTGAAGAACAAGGAGGACACCTCTTTCACTGTGGGTTGTGGGAGAAAAACAGCTACCTCTTGAGATTGTTTCAGAGGAAGCTCTTCCTCAAAGGAGTCCCTGGTTTCTTTTAAGCAGGAAGGTGAAGAAAAAAACTCAGACTTTGAAAAAAAGAGAAATTTTGCCAATACTGACAATGAATTCCTAAGGGTTTCAACAGGTGGGGGAGGGTGGGAAACGGCACCAGAAAATGGATGTCGAGGGCCATTTGGGTTGAAATGCAAGAGGTAAGGAACTGACCTAGGATCCTGGGCTGCTTGTGTGACTCATAAGCCAGGATAAAGGGAATCGTCCTAATGGGTAATGCTGGTCTCAGAGCAGAGAGTGGTAGCTAAATTGTGAATACTGGAGGAAAGGGAGCTGTGAAGGATTTGTCAGGAGAGTCCAAGGTGCCCCCTCTTTACTCTTAGCATCGATGCTGTGGAGGCCAGGGGAGGGCTGTTGTCTTATCCAGAGCACCTGACACTCCAGAAACTGAGAAACCATCCAGGAGAGAAGTAGTATCACCACTTTTGCAAAAGATGTAAAAGCATTTGGAGCTTGACTAAAGCTTGACTAAAGAAACAGGATTTTTGATGGAAGGAAGGAAGGAAAGTAATAGTGGAGCCTGAAATACTGAAGGGCAGGGTGGTTCTGCAGGGCTTTCACAAGGGTCTGGGTGCTGACCCAGGTCGTAAGAAGGTTACAGGTACTCAGTTGGAGTTGTTTCAGTGACTTGATGCTGTTAGAGACCATCTTTCTGTACAACTTCAGTCCACTGACTTACAGTCATTTGAAGGCTGCTGCATATCTAGAACTCACATCTAAATTCCAAACAAGAAATAGGGAAAAGGTTTATAAGTGGAGAGTATGTACATCCTATGAAGCAAAGATGCAGATGTACTTACAGTCTAAGTTGTTAGGTCATGCAGGCTGATCTTATAAAAGTACCTTCATTGCTTTATGATTTAGCTAACTACCTTTCTTTGTTTCAAAGTTCAGCTCACGTCTGCATGAGTTTGGTACCCCAGGTTTGCTTATTCCGAGCCTGTCATAGGTCACAATGACCACCCCAGTTCTTCTGTCTCTGTCCAGTGCCGTAAGTCTGATTCTGATCTCAGCCAGGCAACCTGCTTTGACCAATGGGGCACTTTTAAGTAGAAGCGTAACCATTACTTGTGCAGTTAGGTGTGCCCTTCCTCTGTGTCTCAGCCACTGCCACGAGGGTGACAGACACATGAAGCAGAGTTGAATCATCATGGTGAGGCTATCCTAGATCAGCTGACAGCTGGTAACCTCCAAACACTTCAGGGCCCCCAACCAAAATCAACAGGATTGTCTAGACAACCACCCCAGACACATGAGAAATTAACAGTTATTGCTGTGTGACACTGAGGTTATGTGGTTGGTTGTCACTCAGCATTATTGTGGCATTAGATAATTAATACAGTCCCTTGGACATAGCTCTGTGACAAACCTTGTCCCTGCCTCTCCAACTAATAGTGGGAACCCCTTTAGGACAGGGCCATTTTTTCTGTGTGTATCTATCACCTAGCACAGTGCCTGGCACATAGAAGGTACTCAGTGAAAGCTTGTGAAAGAAATGAATGAATTAACCTTGGTTCACCTTTAAGAACCTTTAAGAAGGAACTTAGTGCTTCGCACATAACAGGTGCAAAATGCCTCATAACTAAACAATGAAGCTACAATAGAAAAAATTGTCATCATAGATTAAAGTGCTTTTCTTTCCCAGATACAATTGCCATTCCTTAAACATTGGGTACTTGATTTTCTATTTTATTATATTATATAGATTAGTTCAAAGATAATCTAAATCTCGTAAGTACACTTTGAACTCAGGAGTAGAATGTAAGTAGATATGATTCAGTCTAGATATCCTTACTGTTATTTTCAGTACACAATACCAAACAATTGTTATTACTGACATTTCCTAAATAATGTCAAGAAATTTGAATTGCTTTAAAAAATGGTGTTATTCAAACAACAGGTGTGGCAAAAGATGTGGAAAACGGGAAACTCTTTTGCACTGTTGGTGGGAATGCAAATTGGTGCAACCACTGTAGAAAGCAGTATGGAGATACCTTAAAAATTTTAAATGGATCTGCCCTTTGACCCAGCTGTCCCTCTTCTGGGACTATATCTGAAGAAACCCAAAACACAAATTCAAAAGAGCACAAGCACTCCTATATTCATTGCGGCATTATTTACAATCGCCAAGATACGGAAGCAGCGCAAGTGTCCATGAGTAGATGAGTGGATAAAACGACTATGGGACATTTACATAATACAGCCAAGTTCCTTTACTTGGCTATAAAAACAAAAAGAAAGAAGGAAAGAAAATTTTACCCTCTGCAACAGTATGGATGGACCTGGAGAAGACTACTAAGTGAAATAAGCCAGTCAGAGAAAGACAAATAGCATATGATTTCACTCACATGTGGAATCTAATGAACAAACTGAACTAACAGGCAAAATAGAGACAGACTCATAGATGAAGAGCAGGCTGATAGCTATGGGGAGGCAGTTAGGGGGTAGAGAAATTGAGCAGAAAGGACAAAGGACTCACAGACATGGATAACAACATGGTGATCGAAGGGGAAGGGGGTATAAGGGGGATAAATGGTAATGGAAAAAATACAATAAAAATAATTTTTTAAAGACATTATTTATATTAACATAAAAAGAAAAAGAGAATTCTCACTAGGGATCATCAGAGGAAAATGTATCTAGTAGCCTAGCCAGGTATGGGAGGGTGAGGGTGAGAATATCATCCTTATATAAGGTCAGGGATCACATGGTATGTCATGTTTTAGAGACACTGAGCAAACTAGTTTTGCTAGAGAATAGGGTTCTGCAGAGAAACAGTTTAAAAAGCTGAGAATAGTCAGTTATATATAAATTTACAAAATAAAGGCTGGGTGTGGAAGGCATTATGGAACCCGGTTATGGAAATCTGAATATAAGGTTAGGGGCATTTTAATGTTATCTTTTCCTCAGCAGGGCTTGTTACAACTGTTGAGCAAGGGAATGGCGTAATAAACTGTCGGGTCAGTCTTAGCTGCGAGATTCTCGTGGTGGTATGGTGTGGGATGGTTTTTGCAGAAACATGCCTAAGTCATATCAAATAATTTAATGCCAGAATACTATTACACCGATAATACTACCATTTATTTTAGGGGTTTTTCTTTTCTTTCTATTTTTTTTATTAAAAAATTTTAAATTTTTTGTTTATTTACTTTTAGAGAGAGGGGAAGGAAGGGAGAAAGAGTGGGAGAGAAACATCAATATGTGGTTGCCTCTTATGTGGCCCCCACTGGGGACCTGGCCTGCAACCCAGGCATGTGCCCTGACTGGGAATTGAACTGGTGGCCCTTTGATTCGCAGCCCGTGCTCAGTCCACTGAGCTACACCAGCCAGGGCACCATTTATTTTTAAATCACATGTCTCATTAAAGTCTAGCTTTATGCTGGATGCAAATGACCAAGGAATTATTTTGAGATCATAGGTTTGCTATTCTCTTCCTGGTAGTCATTTAACCTGCTGTCCATTGGGAGTCCATGAATTATTCCCCCCACTCCTGCTGGTCCAGTTCTGTGGAAAAATAATTACAGCTGGGGGCACAGGTCAGAAGTAAGAATGAATGAGACTTTATGTAGCCAAAACCAAGAGTCAACATTGGGATAAACTGTTCTAAGTGCCTTTTCCAAGAGCACGTCTCCTCTGAGTTGTGGTAGCATTTACCTTGTGGGTGTGAGGGTGCCATTTTGTCTTTGAAAGGTGTTTCATAATCCACTAGTTTTATTTGCTATGTGGGTGTCACTATTTGTTTTTATTCAGGTGGAACTTAGAGTCAGGGAGGATAAATATCCAAAATTTTATGTCATGTTAATGATAGAAGAATGTCTTCCTACTTCATTCTTCTATGCCTGTTTTCTCTGCAGCGTTCTCCTCTCCACCTTACTCCCATTCCACCTTACAAACTCCTGTTCGGCCTCTAAACTCTGTTCAGACATACCTGGTCTGTGCAACCTTTCCTAAGCATCCCTATACCCAATTCTCTCCCCTACTCCCCCACCCCAAAGATCATTCTCTAGGTGGTAGGGGCCTTGAAGGTCTTCCCTTTTGTGTCCCCAGCATCAAGCTAAGTGTCTAGTACACAATAGGTGCTTGATTAATGTTCTCAAATCTAACGGGAGAGAATCTAAAGGCAAAAAAAAGAATATTCTAAACTCTTCTAACAGTGCAAGCAAAAGATTAAGGGGCAGCACCTAAAACTATCCCCACTGTGATTCATTGTTGTTTTTCTACTGTGAAATGTTCGGGAAAGAAAGTTGCACAGCCCTCCTGTAGCCATGAAGGAAGTGTCAGTGTGGCCCAGTGTGGTGCTCACTTCACTGGTGCTCAAACCACGTGGCCCCACTGCGGTTTGAGCTAAGCATGGGATTTCAGAGTGTGGTGGCTTTTCCCTCCCTGCTGCATTTCTAACTGGATGGTCACTCTACTTGCTTTGTTCTCTTTTTCTCACATTTCCTCCACCCAGGAATTTTGTTTTCTCACCTCCCCCACCCCACCCCCAGATAGCAGAGTAGTGGGCAGTGGAGGTGGGGAGGGGCTTTCCTCTGGGTCCCTGAGTGTGTTTTCTTTTACACAGTGGGTGTTCCCTCAAACTTTGTAAACATGTAATCAGACAGGCTTGAAGTGAAATCAACAGGTGGCTAGTAAAGTTTACTTAGGGGAGAGGAGGAAGTCTACACTGGCAGACTGGCTTTTCCAGCTTCTTCTAGCTCCCTGTGGACAAAAATCACTGGTCCCACTGGCTTAGGGTTGAATCTAGCAGGTGGGTCTTGAAGAAACTGATTCCTGAAGCTTCACACCCAGCCATCTTCATGGTGTCAAAAGAACTGAAGAGGCAGCAGACACGGTTCAAGGGACTTGGTAGGAGGCCAGACATGGGAGGTCAAGGGTACACCAAAAGGCAAAGGTGTGCTGTTACCCCCTTGAATTCTTTAGATCTGCAACCAAGCAGGTAACAGGTGGCCCACTGCTCCAACTCTAGGGTCTCCTTCCAAACACGGTTCCAGGCAAGACAGGAAATTGCTGGTCTTGCTCCCCATATCCCTAACTCTCCCTACTTCTCACCCCATACCCTGCATTTCATTGAGGAAACAACTCAGATAATCAAGTCACACCAGGCCTTAGGCCCTAGCCTAGAAATTGGTGGAAATGCAGTTCCACTTGGGAGAAGAGAGTGAACCTGGGGAAATGAGTTGCCTGGAGCAGAGGAAGGAGCAGAGAGAAAAAGCATAAAAATGATGGTTTTTCCTTGTCTCTGTCTCTAGCACATCTCCACAAGTAGGATCTTTTAAGCCAGTATAGGGAGTCTTTTCTTAAACACATAATATAATCACATACAACATACAATAATAGCATCTTTATGGAGATTTAAAATTGACCCACATTTTTTTAATGCAAATAACTAGACCCAATATGTCGAGAGTGGTTGTAACAATCAAGGTTCTCTTAAGAAACAGAAGGCTTCCTAAAACTGGAATTTTGAAGCGAATTCCTTTTAAAGGGACAGTTTACAGAAGGGTGAGCAGTATTAAGGGCATTGATAAGAGAACGTGAGGTACCATGGGTCTGGCAATAGCCCCGCTAGGCCTGAAGGGGGAGGGGAGCTCTGTAAAAGCCAACAGGTGTAGGAGAGAGGCCTCTGGACAGGAGCTGTATTTGTGGAGGAAGCAACCACTGCCAGAACTTAGGTGATGAAAAGGGAAGGAGTGAGGAATGAAGTAACCTCAGCCTCTCTCTTCTCCCACCCTCTGGTTTCTAATAGGTGGCCCCTGCTGGTTGAACCCATCTGGAAACCAGAAGGCAAAGAATCACATTGGTGCCATCCTTGGGGATCAGTCTCCCAGGGACCAGAACAGGGCAGGGAATGGCAGAAGAGTGATCGGATGGGAAGAGGGGACATGCAGGGAATGACCCAGCCCAGTTGGAGCCAGGGTTAGGGTGAGGTAAGTGAACCTAAGTGGGGCAATTGCCTTTCTTTAAAATGTAGGTATTTTGTCATCCTGGATTTTTTGCAGAATTTTGATTTTTTTAAAAATTACATTAAAACATTCTTTGTCTGGTCGAATGTGCGACTGAGGTCAGCCTACTGCTGGGTTCATTGCTGGGGGCTTCGCGGTCATCTCACGGCTCACTCCCCTGCTGGTCGCGCCAGTGTGTGACCATAGCCAGCCCACCACCCCGAGCCCTCACTAGGTCAGCCTGATGCGGGGCTGCCTGGGAGCCTGGGGTCGGGGGATCTTCCCTGCTCCGCTGCTGGCTCTGCCCATCTTACAGGTCCAAGTTGAATGGTTCGTTGTTGTCGGACTTCTGTATAGTTCAATTTTCTGTTCTTTGGCTGCATCTTTGTTCTCCAAACCTTTGTTGTATTCAAACTTGGTTGTAGGAGAGGGCAGTTTTTCCACCTACGCCTCCATCTTGGCAGAAGTCAACCTCCACTGCCACTTTCTCATAAAACATTTCCTTATAACCCCAATCACACTGATCTGCAAAGACCTACACAATGTGTCTGCAGACCACCCGATCCCTTTGTACCCCCTCACCTCCTGCCACTTGCCTTCTCATTCACTTGGCTCCACTACATCGGCCCCTCCTGGCTATTACTCCTGGGACACAGGAGAAGTTAACTAATATTTGTGGATGAAATGAATCAATGTGACTTTTCCCTCTTTTATTATCATCCTTGCTGTGCTCTGTTTTGTTCCTTAGGTATGAATTTATGTTGTCTTCCCTACTCTTAAGGAACTGAGCCTTACTCACTTTGATATGACCTTCAGGACATCTAATCACTTTGCTGTGGCTGGCACAATGCTTGGTGTGTAGTTAACAACAAATATTAACAATAGGAAGAGCCATCATTTGAGTGATGACTATGAGCCAAACACTGTATTAACTGTTTATAGCTATTACCTCACTATATACTTAAATGGAAGGACACAGCATTTGTGGGAATACACCTGGTCATAAAAGGGACCTTCTGTTAGTTCCACTTTACAGTTAAGGAAGCCAAGGCCTAGAGAGGTTAAATAAGTTGTCGAAGGTCACATTGCTAAGAAATGGCATTACAGGAAAGTGCAACTCTAAATTGCACTAGATTGGTAGTTTTCAAACTGTGGTCCAGGAACCACTGGGGTCCCCAAGACCCTTCAGGAGCTCTCTATACTCAAAACCACTGGTGTGTGTGTGTGTGTGTGTATTCACAGTGGTTTTCTTGAGGCTACATGCTATGCAGTGTCAGGCACTCTGAATGTAGAGGCAGAGGTGAGAATCCAGCTATTTCGTATTAAGCCAGGCATGAAAGAGATTTTTTAAAATGTACAATAATGCCAGTCTTCTCTCTCAATTTTTTTCTGTTTTGGAAAACATAGTTATTTTTCATAAAAACATTTTAACATGTAATGTCTTTGTTTTGTTATTTAAAAATAAGTTAATTTATTTAAAAATTATCACTGTTAATTTCTAATATGGTAAATGTCGATAGATAAAGCTCACATAAAATTTTTTTGGTTCCTTAATTTCTTTAAGAATATTACAGGACCCTGCAACCAAATTGCTTGGAAATAGATATATTGGATAATATTTAAGCTTCTTCAGCTCTATAATATAAGAGTTCTCTGCTCATAAAACAGTTTAAATCATATGTAACTTTTGGAGGTCAGGGGCAGGCATTCAAGATCATTAATGAGTCTCTGGGGTCAGCTCAGAAAAGAGGTGGGCTTGGGCCTGACTCCAGTGTAGAACTTTTTCATTCTACATTGTTTGACTGGCTTGGTCACCTGCATTTATTATGATCTAGCTGCTCTACATGGACTTCGGGAAACCCTGGTGCTGTCTTGGGTGGAGGCAGAACTCCCAGTCCTGGTTCACTGCTCCCAGACTCACTGTTTTCATCCCTTTGTCCTTCAGCCTCTTTTATGCTTCCACGATAGTTCGGCTTTTACCTCGGGTACACCCTGCTTCCCACTTTCTGTACTCAGTCTTTTAACAAAGGTTATGCAAGAGTACCCAAACACTTCCTATACTACAAATTAGCCCCAATTTGTTTATTTTACGTTGTCTTCGGCATGTACAGGATTACAACAGATTTCCCATTTTAAACTCTTTCTCATTGATTGTCTTTGGGAAGAGGAACAGGGTGGCAGAAGAAAAGGGTTGGGAGGGAAACTTACTCTTTTGTAATACCTTTTGTATTACTAGTCAAAAAATAAACTAAAACTTTGGTTCAAGTAAAGCAAAAAAAAAAAAAGTCTGCTGAAGTGTAATTAGTTCTGAGAACTTCCCTGTCTGCCTGGCAGCACTGTGTCTGGGGGGATCACCTTGCCGGGTAACTGGACAGTGAAAAATGAGCGTGTATTTTAAAATGAAAGTGCCTTTGGGAACTTCAGGTTTTTGTTTCTTTCCCTTCAGTTAACTGAGTCATAGTTTGGTGGAATAGGCTAAGAATATTAATTGGCCTCTCTTAT
Organism: Sturnira hondurensis; assembly: GCF_014824575.4. NCBI lineage: Eukaryota > Metazoa > Chordata > Mammalia > Chiroptera > Phyllostomidae > Sturnira > Sturnira hondurensis. The sequence continues at coordinate 3,330,727 of NW_028087376.1, read as the reverse complement.
TTTAGGAAAATGATTTTTTAAATAAGCCTGGTTAAACTATGAATGTAGATATACTAGATATTGTATATATTATACATACTAGATAAACTTTATACTTTCTCATTATTTGCTGGTATTGTTTTGGTGATTTCTCTGTACTTCACTTTCATTGTTTTCGTGGTATTTTCCCACACTGGTACATATGGAGAAAGGGGGTCAGTGCTATTCCCAGCCAGGTCACTTATTTGCTGTGAGATCTTGTGCAGGTCTCGCCCTTGGTCTCCACAGCCTACAGCTGTCACAGAAAGGTAAGCCTGCCCTGGCTGCTGTAGCTCAGTGGGTTGAGCCAGGGCCTGTGAAGCAAAGGGTCGCCAGTTCGATTCCCAGTCAGGGCACATGCCTGGGTCAGGTCCCCAGTAGTGGACACATAAGAGGAAACCACACATTGATGTTTCTCTCCCACTCTTTCTCTTTCTCTTCCCCCCACTCTAAAAATAAATAAATAAATAAAATATTTTAAAAAAGAAAGAAAGAAAGTAAGGCTTGCTTTTGTGGGATAGTTAGGAGAGGAACACAGGACCCAGATAACAAACTCTTGTCAAGTTAAAAGTCTCGCTTGAGACTTCAGTCTCACTTGTGGTGAACACAATACAATATACAGATGGTGTATCATAGAATTGCACACCTGAAACCTACACAATTTAGTTAAACAATGCCACCCCAATAAATTCAATTTAAAAAATAAATAAGTAATAAAATAAAATGAATAAATCAGATCCAACTTAAAGGGGAGGAAGCTTTCATTTATTAGTGTACTGTTGTGTCCTTCTCACGAACATTTAATTCTTAAAAAAGAAAAGTTAAAAGTCCTATTTAAAACCTAAATAGTATTATTAACTATTCTTCATATTTAATTCTAAAAATACCATGGGAAGGGAATAGGAAACTAGATAGATTCTACTTTCCAGATTAGAACAATGAGGCTAAAGAATGTTCCCTAAATTCCAAACAAGTCAGTGATCGAGCCTCCTATATCTTTATCCAGTCCAAGGAAATGTGCTCAAAGCCAGAGGTCAACAGTCAGTGGTGTTCAAGGAGGAACAGAGGCGTGGATAGTCCCAAGGAAATCCATTTTCAGATTCTCAGCTTCGTGTTTGGTGTCTGACACCAGGTCTGCTTTCTCTCTTTTTTTAAAAAATTTTTTATTTAACTCTTGTTCAAGTACAGTTTTCTTTCTTGTATTTCCAGCCCTGCCCCCCACCCCAGTGCTCCTCACCTCCCTCCCATCTCCGTCCCCCACCTTAGTTATTGTCCATGTGTCCTTTATACTTGTTCATGTGAGTCCTTCCCCTTTTCTCCTGTGATTCTCTCCCCTCTCCCCTCTGGACCCTGTCAGCACCTTCTGTATTACAGTGTCTTTGGTTACATTTTGCTTGCTTCTTTGTTTTGTTGTTTAGAATCCTGTTAAAGGTAATATCATATGCTTTTGTCTTTCACCACCTGGCTTATTTCGCTCAGCATAATGCTTTCCAGTTCCATTCATGATGTTGCAAAGGGTAGGAGCTCCTTTTTCCTTTCTGCAGCATAGAATTCCATTGTGTAAATGTACCATAGTTTTTTGATCCAGTCATTGACCGATGGGCATCTAGGTTGCTTCCAACTCTTGGCTATCGTAAATTGTGCTGCCGTGAACATTGGGGTGCATAGGTTCTTTTGGATTGGTGCTTCAGGGTTCTTAGGATATACTCCTAACAGTGGAATTGCTGGGTCAAAAGGCATGGCCATTTTTAGTTTTCTTAGAAAATTCCATACTGTTTTCCATAGTGGTTGTACCAGTCTGCAATCCCACCAACAGTGGACCAGAGTCCCCTTTTCCCCACAACCTCTCCAGCACTTGTTGTTTGTTTCTTTGTTTATGATAGCCAATCTGACTGGTGTTAAGTGGTATCTCATTGTGGTTTTAATTTGCATCTCTCTGATAGCTAGTGATATCGAGCATCTTTTCATGTGTCTCTGGATTCTCTGTATGTCCTCCTTGGAGAAATGTCTGTTCAAGTCCTCTGCCCATTTTTT